>NW_027363433.1:450000-839562 GCF_046119375.1 Phyllobates terribilis
GGGAAGAGTGTAGCCTCAGGGCAGTGTAGGTGGATGTTGGGGGTGATAGTGCAGGCCGCAATAGTAAGAGTTCAGAGTCCGCTTCAAACAGTTCAGGGTCTTTATTGTAGATATTATTAATGACCCAACAGTACCGGTTAGGAATGGGCCTGGGTGTCTGAGAGCATTCGGGCGAGCCCCACTGGTCAGGGTGAGTGTGTAGGCCTACCGTTCTCTCTATGCTCTTTCTGACTATCCCCCTTTTCGTGGTGTAATAGCCCACGTCCCTGAGCTGGCCGTGTACTTCTCTCCTGTATGGCTTGCGACTCAGGCCTTGGGTACCTGTTGCTTGCTCCTCGATGTACTGGTCCCTCTGTGTGGCGGAGCCTCCAGGCTTCTTAGGCCAAGGGACCTGAAATCCCTCGCAGGTTGGTTCTCTGCTGCTGGGCTTGTAACCCTGACAGCCTCGGACCCCAATGTCCGGTAGATTGGTTCTCTGCCAGGACCGGCTCTCGTCGCCTCTGTCTCTGGCTTGCAGTTTCTCCTCTGCCTCACGGACTCCTCAGCTACAGCTGAACTGTCCCTCCTTCTCTGGGACTAGTCTCACTCCTGAGCTAGGTCGTCCAGTTCTCTCTAACCCTGCCCCCAGTTCCAGCTTTTATAGGGGCAGCCAGCTCCCCCTGCTGGCCTGGGACAGGAGGTGCTGTATTGTAATTGTCTCTAACCAGGGGACCTCCCTCCTGCTCTCAGACACAGATTATTGTTTGTGGCATCCAGGCCTGGGGTGACACACACACACTGCTCTATATTTAGTATGATGCCCCCACTCCTCCATATATATAGCATGATGGTCCCACTGCTCCATATACAGGTGCATCTCACTAAATTAGAATATCATCAAAAAGTTAATTTATTTCAGTTCTTCAATACAAAAAGCTGTCTTTCAGCTCATCTGCATTGTTGGGTCTGGTGTCTCTCATCTTCCTCTTGACAATACCCCATAGATTCTCTATAATAGATTCTCTATGGGGTTAAGGTCAGGCGAGTTTGCTGCCAATCAAGCACAGTGATACTGTTGTGTGTAAACCAGGTATTGGTACTTTTGGCCGTGTGGACAGGGGCCAAGTCCTGCTGGAGAATGACATTTCCATCTCCAAAAAGCTTGTCGGCAGAGGAAAGCATGAAGTGCTGTAAAATGTCCTGGTAGACGGCTGTGCTGACTTTGGTCTTGATAAAACACAGTGGACCTACACCAGCAGATGACATGGCCCCTCAAACCATCACTGATTGTGGAGCCTTCACACTAGACCTCAAGCAGCTTGGATTGTGGACTCTCCACTCTTCCTCCAGACTCTGGGACCTTGATTTCCAAATGAAAATTGGAACTCTAGGACCTTGTGGAGTGTGTCAATGACTGCCTTCTGGACATCTGTCAAGTCAGCAGTCTTCCTCATGATTGTGGAGCCTACTGAAACAGTATTGAAGAGCTGGAATAAATTAACTTTTTGAAGATATTCTAATTTAGTGAGATGCACCTGTATATACTATGATGGTCCCACTGCCCCACATACATATAGTATAATGGCCCCACTACTCCATATGTAGTATGATGGACCCACTACTCCAGATATATAGTAGGATGGCTCCACTGCCCGATCATTTAAAAAAATAAAGTTTATTCTCACTTAATCCTGATTCCCTACATCACGGCCTCTGTCTCCTCTTCCATGGCGGGACTGCAGAGCAGAGCGATGCAATGATGTCATCGAGCCACCTGCGTGAGTATGCTGACATCTCGTTAACCGCAGGCCTATGGCGATCTGTGGCATATGAAAGAGATAGTGATAGGGCAGGGAGCTTGTGTCCCACTGCTTTATCATGCGACGCCTCTGCATAAGAGACATTAGGGCTACATTAGCTACGTCACAGAAGACACTGGAGCTGGAGTATATAGAATAGGAGACACTGGGGCTGGCGTATATTCATCACGGGATACATTGGGGCTAGAGCATATACATCACAGATGAAGCTGGAGTATATAGAATAGGAGACACTGGGGTTGAAGAATATAGAATAGGAGACACTGGGGCTGGCGTATATTCATCACAGGATACATTGGGGCTAGAGCATATACATCACAGAAGAAGCTAGAGTATATAGAATAGGAGACACTTTTTCTCCACTCATGGTTATTGGTTGGGGGAAGCCATTTACTGTCACATTTCTGTGTTTTCTCTTTTTAAATCTTAATGACAACTAGTGATGAGCGAGCATGCTCGCTACTGCTCGGTGCTTGCCCGAGTATCTCACTGCTCGAGATGCTCTGCGCTCACCGAGTATTTCCGGGTTGGTCGGGCGGGAAGTCGGGTCCCCTCCCTGCATGTTTGGCGCTCTTTACAGAGCCAATGAACATGCAGGGATTGCCTGCCATGCACTGTAATGCCATAGCCATGTTGGTTGTGGGCATTACAGTGGTTGGCTGGCCGCACAGCGTCATCAGGTGTATATCAGACCTGGCGCCGCCATGCTCATCACAGTCACTCCGGATCAGACAGTGTAGGGAGAGCTGCTGCTGCGTTAGGGAGAGATTTGATTGTGTATTAGGTAGTGTAGGGAGAAAAACCGCACATTACACATATCCATCTCAACAAACAGTCCTTCTGAGGACTAATCCATCTGCAGAGATATCAGGCAGGCAGTGTATATAGGCAGGCAGGCAGTGTATATAGCAGACTGCAGTGCATATAGCACAAGAGGCTCCATTCCAATTCTGCCTTCTGCTGCTGTTAGATATTTCTATACAAAGGCCCAGGTCTCAGGGGCCAGGAATACTTTTCTTTGGATCTTAATCCTCATTATTTGCTTATAAAGCAATCCAGAGAACATCTTTTTTCTGCGCCATTTGCTTGTTGGCACTGCAGAATACAGCCAGGTCCTTTCCATATTAGAGCGCTAGAAATCCAGCTATTTAAAACTGTGTTTTCTCCGTCACACGGATCACATATACGTTGTCAGAAAATACTGCCATTTCTGGCCTCCATTTTTTCAGTGTGTCAGTGAAGCAATTCACAGCAGTTTGCTGTTCACACTACTTACCTACAGGCCAGGTATTTAAAACTCTGTTTTCTCCATCACACCGATCACATATAACTTCGCTTCAAACTCAGTCATTTGTAGTGAGCGTGGAAGATACTATCCTCCATTTAAAATGGGCAAGGCACGTGGCAAGGGACGGGGAACTGGACGTGATGGTAATGGTGCAGACAGAGGCCGAGGACAAGACCGTGGGCAAGCCGAAATTGTGCCACAACAAACACCCACATCTTCTCGCCTGACCTTCCTGTCCCAATTTCTAGGGGACCGCAGCACACCACTATTGAACCCAGATCAGTGTCAAAAGGTTGTTGGTTGGATAGCGGATAATGCTTCCAGTCACTTAGCCACCACCACCACCACCCTGTCTTCCACACGGTCAAGTCTCAGTAGCCATGAGTCTGGACCTCATATTCCTCACCCTGATCCTCCTTCCTCCCACCATGCTGAGTACCCAGAGACAACTGATCCCACACTTGGACAATCTGAAGAGCTGTTCACTTTTCCATTTATAGATTCGGGCCTCTCGCCCGGTTCACTTGAAGCGGGGCAAGAGGAGATCACGTGTAGCGATGCCCAAATATTTGAGCAGCCACGGTCACACGAAGGCGACGGTGGGAAACTGTCACAAGAGGTGGACAATGATGAGACATAATTGGCAGAAAGTCAGGAATAGTACCAGGGTGCAGAAGTGGGAGACGAGGTGGTGGATGATATAGTAACTGACCCAACCTGGCAGGAGGACATGCAGAGCAAGGACAGCAGCACACAGGGGGAGGGAGGCAGAGCACCCCAACAGGCAGGAAGAAGCAGTGTGGTGGCCGCAGACAGAAGGCAGGCTACCGTTTCCCGTAACACCAACACGAAGGAAGTTGCCACTACAACTGTTAGGTCTTCCCGAGTCTGGTTGTTTTTTAAAGACTCTGCCGATAACTCCAAAAAGGCCATTTGCATCACGAGCCAGACCAGCATCAGCAGGGGTGGCAAAACGACCAGCCTGACCACCACCAGCATGATCAGGCACATGGCAGCAAAGCACTAGACTTTGTGGGCCGAACACCAGGGTCCAGGAACAGTGTCTACAGGTGGCACCATTGCTTCTTCTGCTGTTGTGCATGCAAGTCAATCCCCTGTCCATAGTGCATGCAAAGATGCCTCCTGCCCTGCACCTGTCATTGCACACTCTCAAGTAGCAGCATCAGGAAGCACGTCCATGTCCTTGTCCCAGCGCAGCGTTCAGTTATTCATACTCCAGTCCTTGGAATGCAAGCGCAAATATGCAGCCAACGTCCCACAGGCCACACTACTAAATTCTCACAATTCACGACTGCTTGGCTCGAAATGTTGCCTTTTAGGCTTGTGGAGACAGAAGCATTCCGCAACCTGATGGCGGCGGCCGTCCCTCGGTACTCTGTCCCCAGCCGCCACTATTTCTCCCAGTGTACCGTCCCCACATTACACAAGCACGTGTCCCAAAACATTAGCCGTGCCCTCAACAACGCAGTTACCGGTAAAGTCCACCTAACCACGGACACGTGGACAAGTGCTTGTGGGCAGGGATGGTACATCTCGCTGATGGCACACTGGGTTAACATAGTAGAAGCCGGGACCCAGTCAGATCTTGGGACGGAACACGTCCTCCCGACGCCAAGGATTGCAGGCCCTAGGTCAATCAGGGTTGCCCCCACGGTCTACAGCTCCTGAACCTCATGCTCCTCAGCCTCCTCCTCCTCCTCAGCCTCCATCTCCGAAATGACCACACCAGTCACAAGCTGGAAGCACTGCAGCACTGCCTCGGCCAAGCGGCAACAGGCTGTGCTGAAGCTAATATGCTTAGGTGAAAAAACACACAATGCTGAAGAGTTATGGACAGCTCTGAAAGAGCAGGCAGATCTGTGGCTCAAACCGCTGAACCTACAGCCAGGCATGGTCGTGTGTGACAATGGCCGGAACCTGGTGGCGGCTCTGAGGCGAGGCGAGCTCACACACGTACCATGCCTGGCCCATGTGCTTAACCTCGTTGTTCAGCGGTTACTCAAATCCTACCCGGAGCTGCCGGATCTGCTTGTTAAAGTATGCCGCCTGTGTGCCCATTTTAGAAAGTCAGCTACAGCTTCCGCCTCCCTTGCAGTGTTTCAGCAGCGTTTGCAGCTTCTGGCTCACAGGCTGGTGTGTGATGTCCCCACATGTTGGAACTTTACATTGCAGATGTTGGGAAGGATTTGTGAGCAGAAGAGGGCAGTTGTTGAGTACCAGCATCAAAAAGGCTATCGGTATTCAGTTCAGACTCCACACATAAGACCTCAGTAGTGGACGTTGATGTCAGACATATGTACCATCCTCCAAAACTTTGAGGACTCCACCAAGATGGTGAGCGGCGATGACGCCATAATTAGCCTCACCATCCCGCTTCTCTGTCTTCTGAAACGCTCTCTGCTCACAATCAAAGATGATGCATTGCAGGCGGAGCACGATAAGATGGAGCAATTAACCATACAGGGTGATTACACACAGCCAAGCCTCATCTCATCCCAACGTGGATTGGGTGACAATGAGGAAGAGGAGGAGGAGGAAGGACAGGAACTAGTTTCATGCACTATAGACGGTGCTATCTGCACAGCTGTCATACCGTCTGTTCAGCTGGATGGCCAGAGGACAGAGAAGAGGAGGAGGAGAGCATGGTCAGTCATCCTCTTGGTGAGGACACGGAAGTCTTGCCTGTTAGTAGTCTGGCACGCATGGCTGAGTTTATGTTCTGCTGCCTTTCCCATGACCCTCGCATTCTCAAAATTTTAGGTCATTACTGGTTGGTGACACTTCTAGACCCACTCTACAAGGAGAACTTTATATCTCTTATTCCTGAGGCGGACAGGTGTACAAAAATGAGGCAGTACCAGAAGGCCCTTGTTGCGGAACTATTAAAAAAATTCCCATCTGAAAACGCTGGAGGCAGAGAGCACACTTTGTTCGACAACCAAGGAGTACAGGCGAGAGAGACACAACTTCAATCCAGCAGAGGCAGGGGAACACTGTCAAAGTTCTGGGAGAGTTTTCTCAGACCCTCCCATCGCACAGGCCCTGAGGCGCAGGGTACTCTCACAAGGAGTGCAAAGTTTGGGAAGATGCTGAGGGAGTACCTTGCCGTACCGTACCAACGTCCTCCGTGATTCCTCTGTGCCTTATAAATATTGGGTATCCAAGCTAGATATGTGGAATGAACTGGCTCTCTATGCCTTGGAGGTCCTGGCCTGCCCTGCCGCCAGCGCTTTATCAGATCGGGTTTTTAGTGCCGCTGGTGGAATTATAACTGATAAGCGCATCCTCCTGTCAACTGAAAATGCTGACAGGCTGACTCTTATAAAAATGAACAAGGGCTGGATTGGGCCAGACTTCTCAACACCACCGAATGATAGCAGCGTAACATAAACTCAAATCCAGTGTCTTTTCTTGGGAGGTGTATTCCCATGCACCTTTTCACACCCACACATGGGTATACGCTTCCTGATTTTGGCTATTTGCTCTTGTCCTCCTCCTTCTCCTCATCCTCCACCACCATATCACCAGGGTGACCGTGGTCCATGATGCAACACCCACATAATTTTTTTAAAGGGTGTTTGACTCGCCCCTGGGCCGTGGGGGACTCGGAGCCGGGCAATAGGGAGACGGTGGGGGTAGTAGTGGCGACCCGGTTCCGCGGCTCATGGTGGTCAGACCACTGGTAGTCCTTTAGCAGTCCTAAGTGATGTCCGACTACGCCACCCGTGGATTGCGGTTATTATGAACCGCCGCTGCAAGGCAGACCGCTGGGGCTGATGATGTATGCAGCTGAGGTAGTGTGACTCCCCACGGGAAGAGTGCAGCTCCAGGGCAGTGTAGTGGATGGTGGGGGTGATGGTGCAGAGAGTCCCAGTGCCGTTAGTGCTGCAGGAGCGAAAGAGTACACAGACAACGTACTGCAGTCCAATGTCTTTTACTCACAGTTCATGTACTCCGGGTCACTTCTGTCAGCAATGACCGCCCGAGCCGTGCTGCGTGCACCAGGTGAGGGTCTCGGTCAACCCCAGGCAGTTCAGGAGCATGGCACAGGACCCCTTCAATCCTTTCTCTGGCCTGCCTCACCAGTGACCCACTTTTGTCCAGCTGCCGCGGACTTGTGCGGGTAAACGTGGTTCCCGTTCCCCGCTGTCCTATATGGTGCCTTCCTAGCAGGTTTGATGACGTGTCGCACCAATAAATGATCACGACCTCCGGTCTTTGGCTGAGGGCTGTTTCTCCTCCGCCAACTTGGGATCCGGTATCCTTAATCTGCCTGACCCTTCACCCTGTATTCTCGTGGGTTCTTAGGGTCCCTTCTGCCGTCTTTTTCCTGAGCCCTTCTGTTTCTCTCTTTCTCTTTCTCTTCTGTTCCTTTCTGTTCTTGTTCCTTTCTGTTCTTGTTCCTTTCTGTTCCTGGCCTTCACCCTAGGCCTGCCTCGTGGAGCTGGGCCCAGACTGAGCCACAGCTCCCTGTCAGCCCTCTCTGGCTGAACTCCTTCTCTTACTCCACTCACTGAACTTCTCTTCTTCTCTTCTCTCTGTGCTGGCTGGGCCTCAGAGGCTAGGCCCGCCTACGGAGCAGAGCCACTTGCAGAGGCCTCCACTCTGTCACTTCTTCTCTCTGACTGAATACTGTTCTAAGATGGTGCCCACCTTTTATACCTCCCTCTAGAACATGAGCCCAGGTGACCAGCAAACAATGGGCTCCTATCTACGCTCAGGAACCAACCCCTATCTGCTCCTACATCACTGGGTATTCCTACCCCCTCCCCACTCCAGCCAGGTACACGGTCTGTCGTGCCTGCATTTCTGTCTAATGGGAGCACCGTTGAGCTGTCCCTCGGAAATGGGGTGAGTGTGCTGTATGCAGCTAACTGAACCCTGGTCCATACTCCATCCTTACCCGGGAGTGGAATATCACACCTCTGGCAGAGGTGCAATACCCCTGTAGCGGCCGAGCCCTCGGGGCGCTACATTTTTATGATACCCGTAAAAAAAAATTTTTTATACAGTATGTTCATGTATACCCCCCAGGAGTAAATGTTTGTCAGCCCATACACTTAGTGCATGGCATTACAAGTATAAATTTTTTCCAAGGGCCATTGAAGCGCCTCCAAATTTTTGGCAGCCCTTGCAGTCACTGCATAGTCCAACACTATGGGAGACTCTCTCCTTTCTAATGGGAATTTGTCATTACTGTGGCCTGGTCTATGTGTCTTTAAATTCTTAGTGGGTTTTTTCCTAAACTTGGTCAGCCGTTGGACTCACTGCATACCCTATAACTGTATAGCAGACCCTCTCCTTTCTAATGGGAACATGTCATATCTTGTTACTGTGGCCCTGCTCTGTGTATCTTTAAATTCTTAGTGGGGATTTTCCTAAAATCTGTCAGCCGTTGGACTCACTGCATACCCTATAACAGTATAGCCGACCCTATCATTTCTAATGGGAATTTGTCGTTACTGTGGCCCTGCTCTATGTGTCTTTAAATTCTTAGTGGGTTTTTTCCTAAAATTGGTCAGCCGTTGGACTCACTGCATACCCTATAACTGTATAGCAGACCCTGTCCTTTCTAATGGGAGCATGTCGTACCTTGTTACTGTGGCCCTGCTCTGTGTGTCTTTAAATTCTTATTGGGGTTTTTCATTAAAATTTGTCAGCCGTTGGATTCACTGCATACCCTATAACTGTATAGCAGACCCTCTACTTTCTAATGGGAACATGTCGTACCTTGTTACTGTGGCCCTGCTCTGTGTGTCCTTAAATTCTTAGTGGGGTTTTTCCTAAAATTTGTCAGCCGTTGGATTCACTGCATACCCTATAACTGTATAGCAGACCCTCTCCTTTCTAACGGGAACATGTCGTACCTTGTTACTGTGGCCATGCTCTTTGTGTCTTTAAATTGTTAGTGTTTTTTTTCAAAAATTTTGGCCACCCTTGCAGTCACAGCATGGGCATTACCACTATAGAAGACCCGCTCCTTTATATTGGGAACATTTTTTTTACTGAGACCCTCCTCTATGTCTCTTCAAAGGGGTATTAGGTTGCGTCCAAATTTTTTGACAACCCTTGCAGTCTCTGGATGCGCAATAACAGTATAGGAGACCCACTTGTTAATAATGGGAACAACAAAGCATAGCCCTCTGATGGCTCTCTAACAATAGCTAGGGCCGACTGCTGGCCTTTTAAGAATAGTAAGGGCCGTCTGATGTCCCTATAAAAATAGGCTTTATGACTTTCAGAGTCCCTCCATCATAAATAAAACAGGATGTGTCTGATGACACCACATTGCCAGATGAGGTTGTAAAATGTTAAAATGACATTTCCCGGTGAATGCATTTGTCATAAAAAATAACATAAAAAAACATAACAATAGGATCTTCCTTTAGTATAAAAAACAGCATCACCAATTTAACCTCAATGTAATCACATTGTTCAGCTCATGCACCTCCTCCTCCATCTCCGAAATGACCACATCAGTCACAAGCTGACAGCACTGCAGCACTGCCTTGGCCAAACAGCAACAGGCTGTGCTGAAGATAACATGCTTAATGCTTAATTGACAAACCGCCCAGCGCTGCATAGTTGTTGAAAGCTGTAACACAGCAGCTTGATCTGTGGCTCTCACCGCTGAACATACAGCCAGGCATGGTCGTGTGTTACAATGGGCGGAACCTGGTGACGGAGAAATGACAACCGGGGTAGATAAGGTTTCCCTCTATGCCAGTCCTTTCACAGAGCTAAAGAATATGGCTGTGGTGAAATACAACTCCCACTGAGATGCTGTTTCAGATTGAAAAACATTGTGCCCACCAGAGGATTTGTTTCTGAGGGCTAACCTTTCTCACCCGCTCAAGAGCCCCATAGCAGCTGCAAAGTTAGCGCTATCATGAACTCTCCTGAGGTAGAAGCCAAGGCACACCAGAGAATTCTCTGGTGGGACTGTCCAACCCTGCCGAGAACCAGTCCTGGCTAAGAAAAGTGTGTGGGAAGATTCCAGGACACTCTATTTTTACTGAGGAGGAAACACATGCAAACATGGGGAGAACATACAAATTTCTTGCAGATGTTGTCCTTGCTGGGATTTGAACCCAGGATCCCAATGCTGCAAGACTTCAGTGCTAACCACTGATCCAATGTGCTGCCGTTCACCCTCTAATATCTAACAGGCTGGAGAAACTTGAACCTACTACCACTCTATCATCAGCTCCTTTGTGAGAAAATGTATTTGGGCAGCCACTCAGTCTACCAAATAAAATTCCAGAGAAGGAAATTGAGGATGGCTTCGCTACTGGTACTGGGGGCAGTGTTAATACCATAGTGTTGTACCATAGTTTGCTGGAAATATTCCAGGCTGGTAGGAGGCAAGAAAATTCCCACAGAAAAGTACCAGCAGTAATGTTCAGGTCACATTTCAAGTGCAAGCAGCTTTAGAGGACTTCCTGGGAGAAATGACACGCAGGGTAGATACGGTTTCCCTCTATGCCAGTCCTTTCACTGAGCTAAATACAACTCTTATCAAAAAAAGTTGTGGACTGGCTCCGTACCGTCCCTGGCCACATTCACCTGTCCACGTGTTTGTGGTTAGGCAGTCCTTCTTAGTAAGTGCACTGGGTAGGGCATGGGTAATGTTGTGGGACCCGTGCTTGTGGAAGGCGAAGGCGATACCGGGAAAAATACTGGCGGCTGGGGACCGAGTATGGACACCCGGCCGCCGCCTGCATGAGGTTGTGAAAAGCTTCCATCTCCACAAGCTTAAAATGCCATATTTCAAGTGCAAAGAGCTGCCCAGAAATCTGTCAGTTTAGTGTTGCGGCCTGTGGGTGGGTGGGTGGCTGACTGCATACTTGCAATTGCATTCCAAGTAACAGAAAACTAAGCCGATGATGGCCTCTATCATCATCATGGCCTCACCTCGGCACTATGAACTCTCCTGAAGGAGAAGCCAGGGCCCGCCGGAGAAGTCTCCGGTTCTCTGGTGGGCCCGTCCAACCCTGCCGAAAAGCAGCCCTGGCTAAGAAAAGTGTGGGGGAAGGTTCCTGGACACTCTATGGCTGCTTTTTTAATGCGGATCGGCCATGCTTATGCATGTTATTTCTCAAAACGCATTACGGATCAGGCCATTTTCCAACTCTGTATTCAAGAAATTAAATGCGCAAAGAAAGATGTGTGTGTGTGTCAAAGCACCATTGACAAGTGCGAGTTGATGTTGGATGGGCTGCCATTGCTTCTGCAACAAGCTCAATTACAGGATTTTCTTGGAGAAATGACAAGCAGGGTAGATACGGTTTCCCTCTATGCCAGTCCTTTCACCGAGCTAAATACAACTCTTAGCAAAAAAAGTTGTGGACTGGCTCCGTACCGTCCCTGGCCACATTCACCTGTCCACGTGTTTGTGGTTAGGCGGTCCTTCCCAGTAAGTGCACTGGGGAGGGCACGGGTAATGTTATGGGACCCGTGCTTGTGGAAGGCGGAGGCGATACCTGGAATTATAGTGGCGGCTGGGGACCGAGTATGAACACCCGGCCGCCGCCGGCATGAGGTTATGAAAAGCTTCTGCCTCCACGAGCATAAAAGGCCACATTTCAAGTGCAAGCAGCTGTCAAAAATTTGGCAGTATAGTATTGCAGCCTGTGGATGGGTGGCTGCCGGCATTCTTGTGCTTGCATTCCAAGGAATGGGGTAGGGACAACTGAACACTGCAGTGGGACAAGGACGTGGATGGTGATTGTTTCAAGTCTGCAACGACAGGTTCATGGCGGGAGGCATCTTCGCATGTGCCAAGGATCACTTATGATGGGCACACATTTAGGCAGTGACCTGGGAGTCAGAGATGTTTCCAGAGGTCTTCCCCTTGCTGTTCCCATGTCTTTTCAGCACTGTATGCATGTGTCTGATGATGTGTCACACACCACATGGCCAGATAAGGTTGTAAAATGTTAAAATGACATTTTCTGGTGAATGCATTTGTCTTGGTTGAAAGCAATGCAAAAGTGCAAAAACGTGTCAAAAATGCTACGTGTGAACATAGCCCAAGGTGTGTAGGAGTATTTTTGTTTTTGTTTATTTATTTTGCCTTATATACAAGTCATCACCCTGGAAAGGATGTTCCTTACGCCGTAAAAGTGGCGTAATACTCTGACGACGTTGTTGACAGCAGTGATCTGGGAGTCAGAGATGCTTCCAGGGGTCTTCCCCATGCTGTTCCCATGTCATTTGAGCACAGTTCCCATCGATTTGGGCAATTTTTAGGCCCTCTGCAGACCGCCTTGGGGAGCCACCTGAAAAATGCTCAAGTTTCCCCTAGACTTATATTGGGCTCATTGCTCGGGTTGAGCACCCGCGTATTTCAATTTGCTCGACCCGAGCAACGAGTACAACCAAAAACATCCAAATAATCCTGATCAAAAAGTTCACATACCCTGGTGATTTTGGCCTGATAACATGCACAGAATTTGACACAAATGGGTTTGAATGGCTACTAAAGGTAACATCCTCAACTATGACCTGTTTGCTTGTAATCAGTGTGTGTGCATAAAGCTGAGTGAGTTTCTGGGATCCAGCCACTGACGTTTCTGGCTTTTGAGATGGGAAAGCAAAAGAATTATCAACAGATCTACGGGAAAAAGTAGTTGAACTGTATAACACAGGAAAGGGAGGCAAAAAGAGTATAACACAGGCAAGGGATACAAAAAGATATCCCAGGAATTGATAATGCCAGTCTGCAGTGTTCAAACTGTGATTAACAAATGGAAAATCAGATGCTCTGTAAAAACCAAACCACAGTCAAGTAGACCAACAAAAATTTCAGCCACAACTGCCAAGAAAATTGTTCGGGATGCAAAGAATAACCAACAAATAACATCAGCTGAGAACACACTTAGGGGTGCACTCACTTTTGTTGCCAGCGGTTTAGACATTAATGGCTGTGTGTTGAGTTATTTTGCAGGCACACCAAATTTACAGTTAAACAAGCTGTACACTGACTACTGTACATTGTATCAAAGTGTCGCATCTTCAGTGTTGTCCCATCAAAAATATATATATGTATTCCGGCCCATTTTGGAGTTTTGTGTGAAATTATGTCCAATTTGCCTTTTTTTTCTCAGTTTTTTTGTGTTGTTCCAATAAACACAAAGGAAATAAACATGCGTGTAATAAAACATGTGTAATTTTCTGAAACAATTTCAAGGGTGCCAGCACTTTCCGCCATGACTGTATATGCAGGTAGAGTCCTTAACCCCTTTACAACCCAAAGTGGTTTGCACGTTAATGAGAAGGCCAATTTTTACAATTCTGACCACTGTCACTTTATGAGGTAATTACTCTGGAACGCTTCAACGGATCCCCCTGGTTCTGAGAATATTTTTTCATGACATATTGTACTTTATGATTGTGGTAAAATTTCTTCGATATCACTTGTGTTTATTTGTGAAAAAAACAGATATTTGGCGAAAATTTTGAAAATTTTGCAGTTTTCAAAATTTGAATTTTTATGCCCCTAAATCGGAGAGATATGTCACACAAAAAAAGTTAATAAATAACATTTCCCATATGTCTACTTTACATCAGCACAATTTTGGAACCCAAATTTATTTTTATTAGGGAGCTATAAGGGTTAAAATTGACCAGCGATTTCTCATTTTTCCAACAAAATTTACAAAACCATTTTATTAGGGACCGCATCACATTTGAAGTCACTTTGAGGGGTCTTTATGACTGAAAATACCCAAAAGTGACACCATTCTTAAAACTGCACCCCTCAGTGAATCGGGTCATCATGGCAACATCCGGGAAGCCGCGGCACACATTGCTGGACGCCGGCAGGAGAGGTGACTATCTCGATCACCTCCCCTTGCCCCCGCAATGCTGCGAACGACTTCGATCGCAGCATTGCGGGGGTTAATGTGCGGGACCTCTCCCAGCACATAGCACCGGGTGTCAGCTGTGACAATCAGTTGACACCCGGCGGCGATCACGCCCGCACAGCCTGTGTGCGGGCGCGATCGCAAAGATGTACTAATACGTATCAGGCTCTTAAGTCCCAGGGCGCAGATACGTATCAGTACGTCTTGGGCTTTAAAGAAGTTAAAATTATGTGAAAATGGGAAAAGTCACAAAACTTTGCAACTTTTCAAGAGCTTTATGCCAGTTTTCTGGCAAAACACTGGTGAATCGGGTTCATAATCTCTAATCCTTTCAGCTCCCTTTAATTAGACTACTTTCAACAAACTAATTATAAGTATTGGGTCTGTTTTTTTTTTAATGCTTTTAAAATAATTGTAAATATTTTCAATCCCCTTTTGTTATAAGGATTTCCCAAAAATTAGCTAATCATAGGTTGTCCTGCATTCGTGACAGTGATTGACTGCGCGGTCACTTGGAAGTTTACATTGGCATCACTACAGGGCCGGTAAAGAAGGACTGTCAGGGACCCCCAGAGTGTGGTAAAATGCGCCAACTAATTCATAATTCATTTAATTCTCACACAATATACTAAGTTAGTGTAAGTCTACAAAAAAGCAACAAAACTTGGTGCTAAAAAAATTGAGCATAACTTTTTGAAAAATGAACCAGGTTATGCCAAATCTTACATATTTTGTGACTTTGTGATCAGTTATCAACACAAATATTTTACTCAAATTACCAGATCGATGGATAAGCATTGGGACTTTTCCCTAAATCTCTCCAAAACATCACCGCTTATAGAAGACCACCCTCATATCCAGATCAGATTTTCTGTGAGAGATTCCCAGATTCACAATATAGTATGCATACTGGCCATCTATGAGAAGTCCACCCCAATGGAAGTCCAGTTATTAAAGGAGATTTTACTGTTTATATAAGGGGCAGACAATGACAGTGAAGGGCCCTTAATCAGGACTTCTGATCTGGGCCCCCCACCCTCCATCAGGCACCACCTACATATACATTTCCATGTATATTTATATTAGGCACACATATAAAATTTGCACATGCTAATACTCTATACACATTTTAACGTATGCATATACATAGTGCACACAAACATAAAATACGGACATACACATAAGATGCACATACACAGTATAGAGTCCCGGTAGTCCTCATAGTTTTAAGCATGGACCCTGGCAAATTGTAGACAGACTTTTATTGTTCATGGGCTTTAAGGGAGAGAGGCTTCCTTTGTGGAGGACACTCATGAATGCCATTCATTTGCAGTGTACACCGTGTCGTGTCATGGAAAACACTCGCCCTGGTTTGGCTTTCTACTTCTTCAGCTAATAGCAATGAATTTGCCTGTCGATTTTCTTCTCATCAGAAGATGCTTTTGTTTAGATGTTAACTTCCATCTGACTGATAAGAAAAGCTTTGCTGATCTTCTTGTAGACTTCACATTTTTTGTAAAGAAATTATTTTCTTTCTCAGAAATGTCTTGTGACATTTCTCTTCTATGTGGTGCCACTTACCCTTCTCATCAGAGGACGCTTTTGTTTAGGTGTTAACTTCCATAGTCGGCCTGGACGTCTCTGTAAGATGGTTGCAGTTCCATCTTTGTTATAGTTTTGCATCACTTTTGCTACAGTATTCTGACTGATAAGTAAAGTTTTGCTGATCTTCTTGTAGACTTCACATTTATTGCAAAGAAATTATTTTCTTTCTCAGGTTTTGTGACATTTCCCTTCTATGTGGTGCCATTGCTGATAGCATGAAATGGGAAGGAGTTTTCTTTATTAAGTAACTTCCTTTTACAGACACCTGTCTGCTGGACATCTGTTTAATGAATAATTACACTTACCTGTGGTTCAGTTCTTGTTAATTAGAATTTTGTTGTCTAAACTTAGCTTTTCTCTTAAGACTGTTACTGGGATGTTCTCATTTTTGAAACATGATCTTGAATGAGTTTGTTAAGAAAATTACTTTTTTGGGGTCTTCAAAATCCCAAATCTTGTTTGCATTCAATGGCTCAAATTTGCGAGAGTATTTTGTAGTATGGTATCCCATATAAAATGATGATTCTGAAAGGAAACTACAGGTTTGCTGACAAATCTATTTGGGTGTACTGATTTATGCTAAACACTGTATATATATATATATATATATATATATATATATATATATATATATATATATAAACCTTATAAGTTTGGTATCACAGTAATCGTACTACTAACTCTGAATCATTTTGTCAGTTTGTTTTTACAACACAATACACACTGTAAAATGAAGGAACCCAAACCTGGCATTTTTTCTCATTTTTCAACACATTATATGATAAAATGAATGGTGTTGTTCAAAACTACAACACTAAGCGTCAGCACACTGTGATTTGCTGATCTGTAAGATGCGTTCTTTGTGCTGTGAAAATACACAGCTGTGATATCTCACCAAATATTCATAGTGGGAACTTAAAATTATGTTTTTCTGCCATGATTAAGGATGGTTTGGATGTATGAAACATGTTGACCTTTTATTTCTATCTTTGTGGAATTAAGGCTGCATGAACCAGTCACCAACCATTATCTGTATATGTACAAATATTAAGTGCTACTGAGTGCTGTAGGAAAAACTTAGAATAGTGAGGTGATTTGATAGTCCTGCCACAAATAATCTGTTTCTACTGCACACTTAAAATCTCTGATAGTGGGAATGAACCTGATTGCCTGCAGTAGTCCACTCCTGAGAGCTGGTGCAGCAGACAAAATGTCTTGGACGAGAGTGGGAGGTCCTGATTATGGAGGATGTTAATCTTAGCTCATTGGAGTGTAGATATGGTAGAGATGCAGGACTGTGCAGCAGTGTGGAGAGGTTTGTGGATGAGTGTAATGACTGGTACAGGGTGGAGGCACCAGTGTAACTGCTGGACAGAATTATGAGACTGACTGCTGCATTAAGGATAATGAGAAATACATTTAGTGGGAAGAAGAACAATTAGTGAGTTACAAGTATTTGTGAATTCAAGACAAAAAGGAATCAGAGCAGCAGTAACAGATTTTACTTTTTTTTAATTAATAATGGGATGAATAAAATCGTGAACATTATCAATAGACTAAATCAAAGTCAGGAAGATAGCCGGGGTCAGATACCAGGTGATCAGTAAATGACAAGTCAGACGAGCAGTATGAATACCGCGGAGCCCGATGACAGAGGCGTTACTGAAACTTGTCCAGGTTGACCAGTCAGAAGGCCACAGGTAGATGGTGAAGGTCCTTCTATACAGCTCCAGCAGTGATGGTGGATCTGCTGGACTTCAGGGCGCTGGATGCTTAGGTGTCCCGTCTTTTAGATGGTTTTAGGGCAACAGTGACAGCATGCAAATGCGCGAGCAGCCCTGGATAATCCACGCCGGCAGGATGATAAGATCCGGCGGAAGATGGAACCTATGAGAAGAGAAATAAATATAATGTAAGTGATGGGACTCCATATTACATGATAATGCTGTGCAGTCACTGTGGCCGGACGGCAGATGAATATTATCATACAGAGGTCAGGGGTCATTGTCAGCAATCATACATGTGACAATCCCATCACTGACAGATGACATCTACTCCACATGAATTATTCTCACTGACATCACACAACATGGAGCTGATTCTCACACTTACCTCGTCTCTTTTTCCCATTTTTTCCATTTTCTGAGTTTTGTTGCTCCATACTCAGATTTATTGCCGATTTTCTTTCTTCATGAGATGGAAATTCTGATGAAAAATTTTAAAAAAATAATCAGTAACAATATATTCTTATAGGATCTGCTTTGTTATAATATGGATAACATAAGAGACCTATAGTATTGTATAAAACCATGTGGGAATATTTGAGCCTTGAAGTTAACATTCACATTGCTGGTGCTGTAGACATGTACATACCTGGCAATGGGGACGAGGGTGGCAAGATGGTAACAGCATCGTCTGTATTACATACAGGAACAGATACTTTCTGCCTGTTTGAAGAAGAAAAACATGTAAATCTCAAGTAAACTCCATATAAAAGTGGTTGTCTCACTAGAAGAACACCTACTATAAGACCTAGTAGGACATATGACTGTCATAGTGGGGAAGGTCTTCTGCTCAAGACTACCTTTTATAGAGAGCTGAGAGGAAAACAACTACCAAGAATGGCCGGCATTTCATACTACATCTCTCCTACAGTGAGGGCAGCACTAAAAGTGCATGACCGGCCACAATTATGGGCTGTTATCTCCAACAATTCCGAAAGCTGAAAGCACAATGACCCATAACCATGGGGCGGTGGATGCTGCATTTGATATTATGGTATTTATGTCCTATATTTGGTGTTGTGCACATATATCAGCCTGGAGCTCCCAGTAATGACCCCATAATCTACTCACATTTCTGAGATGTTTGTGTTGGATTCTGGTGTACACTCTGGAGGGGCCTTGGGATCCTCGTTGTTCACCATCCCGTTAGTGGTGGTAGAGTGCTAAATGTGGATAACAATAAGTTA
The DNA here is from genome assembly GCF_046119375.1 of Phyllobates terribilis. NCBI lineage: Eukaryota > Metazoa > Chordata > Amphibia > Anura > Dendrobatidae > Phyllobates > Phyllobates terribilis. Next base: position 468,553 of record NW_027363433.1, read on the forward strand.
TTAAATATACATACTTTTTAATTTTATAGATCCTTTTTTTGTACATATTTTGGATTTATCGATCACATACTTACTTTAGAAAGCCTCTCAGAAGATGATGATGCAAATATTCGGAAGATAAAGTTCTCATCGTCCTCCCTTGTGCCCTCCTTATCCTCTGAGACCAGATGGTTGTTTTCATCAGAGTGATCTACAAGACATAGGTAAGGAAGGATTGTTAGAGGGTGTCAGTATAACACAGTCGCTATATCTCACTAGGTTACTAGATAATACAACGTAATATACAGAAAACATGAAAAAAAACTCCTGTACAAAATTAGAGAAATAGGGATATAGTACGAAACCATGGTCAACATAGCTGAGATCCATGAAACATGGATAACATAGTAGACCAGAAAAACCATGTGGAAATATTTGAGCCTTGAAGTCAACATTCACATTGTTGGTGCTGTAGACATGTACATACCTGGCAATGGGGACGAGGGTGGCAAGATGGTAACAGCATCGTCTGTATTACATACAGGAACAGATTCTTTCTGCCTGTTTGAAGAAGAAAAATATGTAAATCGTAAGTAAACACAGTATAAAATGGGTTGTCTCACTATAAGAACACTGACTATAAGGCCTAATAGGACATATGACTGTCATAGTGGGGAAGGTTTTCTGCTCCAAACTACCTTCCATGGATCAGAACACAACTACCAAGAATGTCTGGCAAGTAATACTACAGCTCTCCTACAGAGTAGGCAGTGCTAAAAATGCATGACATGCCACAATTGTGGGCTGTTATCTTCTGCATTTTCTGAAGCCAAAAGTACAATGACCGTTAACCATGAAGCGGTGAATGCTGCATTTGATATTCTGTTATTTATGTCCTATATTTGGTGTTGTGTACATAGATCAGCCTGGAACTCCCAGTAATGACCCTTTCTAATCTACTCACATTTCTGAGATGTTTGTGTTGGTTTCTTGTGTATACTCTGGAGGGGCATTGGGATCCTCATTGTTCACCATCCTGGTAGCGATGGTACAGAGCTAAATACGGATAAAAATAAGATATAAAATATTTTTTTGATGTACTTTTAGAGTTTTTTTAATTTTTTTTTACATATTTTGGATTTATTAATCACATACTTACTTTACAAAGCTTTTCAGAAGATGACGTAAAATTTTGGAAGTCAAGGCTCTCATTGTTCTCACTTGTGCCTTCCTCATCCTTTGAGACCAGATGTTTGTTTATATCAGAATGATCTACAAGAAATAGGTAATGAAGTATTATTAGAGGTTGTCAGTATAACACAGTCACTATTTATCACTAATATTAATGGGAACAGATGATCACATATTAGGGAAGATGAGACAAACAGTCGCTTAGTCTAGATGACGTCTCCTTCTACTTACTGATAAATAAGCTGGTGTCTGAGTCTGAAACAAGCTGAGGAACATACTCCAGCTCCTGGCTCAGAATGTTGTCAAAGTCCAAGTCACTCAGGAATGGATGAACCTTGATCTCAAATGCTCCTCCTAGAAAAAGAAAAACAAAAGTGATGCGGACATAGTCAGGGATGGCTCCATATCTGAACAGTTTATCGTAATCTGAACTAATGACAAAACTGAGCCGACATGAAGGAAATAAACTGAAAGTCTTAGTGTGGAGAACTAGAAATACAGTAGATGAGCTGATAGAGAAATGCTGATCTTCATGGACATGAGCGATATGTCCTTGGTCTAATAAGGGAATATTAATACTAGTATATCTGTTACCTGTCCCAAGTCTACGCACAGGATTTCTTCTGAGCAGCTCAGTGATGAGATTCTGAGCATCCAGGGGTGGAGCGCGATCACAATTCCAAATTAGTTCTCCTGTTACATAGAAAATTACAGAAAATAAAACCTCTTTACTGGACTGTAACATAAAGCAAAGGAAATAACTAAACAAATGTAACCAATCAACGCAATGATCGGATTATTCTACTCACCAATGACAACCCTTTTATAAGGCTCAGTGAGGGAATCAGCATCAAATGGTACACATCCCAGCAGGAATTTATACAGGATGATCCCCAATGACCACCAGTCAACAGGTCTTCCATAGCCTTCTTTCAGGATGATCTCTGGGGCTATGTAACATGGGGTGCCACAGAACTGGAAACCAACAGAACATAGAGATGAGAATCGATGAAACAATTATTATGACAAGATATCATCGTTAAAACACAATGCAGAAGATAAAATATTAGTGGAAAAGTTCTCTAGAAAGGAAGAACGTAGAGAAGAGACAATAGTGTGATGAGATTTGCAAATAACAAGCTAAGTTCTTGTAGGTGATGCTGACCTCACGGTCCTGGAACTCTCTGGAGATGTCCACTGCTAATTCCTTGTAGCTGTTGGTTTTCGGTATCATTAGACCAAGTTTTGAAATCCCAAAATCGGTAACTTTAATATGTCCAGTAGATGTAATCAGGAGGCTGCAAAAGAGAAGATGGTTTTAGCCTCACAGACTGAATGATAATAAATGACAACTTTCCCCACTTTATTATACTACGGGGGCACTTACTTTTCCGGCTTCAGGTCTCTGTGCACCACACCGTAACTATGCAGGTATTCCACGGCAAGTACCGCCTCTGCAAAGTACAAGCGGGCCATGGGGACAGAGAAAGGACCCCTGGTGCTTAGAAGGGTCCCACAGTCTCCACCTATAGAAGAAAGGAAATATGACCGGTGAGGGGTTTATACAGAAGATAACCATGATATACCACGAGCAGATAACCATGATGTATAATGAGCAGTGAGCGGAAACATCCTTGGGAGATCACACAGATAGTGGCGTACATAGAAATCACAAGACCCCATATCAAAAGTTGTAATTGCCCCCCACCCTAAAAAATAAAAAAGAAATATATTTATATCCCTGTTGAAGCAGCTTGGTGTTCTCACCAGCAATACAACTGTTATGGCCATTTTAGAGTATGATGCTCCCAAAAATGCCCACACCCACACTCAATGAGTATGGTATCCCCACAGTGAATCCTCCTAAGGAGGCCACCACTTAGAAGGAGGCCAGCCACAACCCCCTACTCGGTGTGATGGCACCCACAGCAACCCTCCCACTCAGGATAATGGTTCCCACAGTCCCTCACACAATATAATGGTCTGCATAACTCCCCACTCAGTATGATGTCCCCACACAGAATGGTGGCCTCCATATAGAGTGAGGACCCCCACAGCACCCCACTTAATATGATGACCTCCACTCAGCATTCACAGTCCCCCCATATCTAGTCATATGGCCCCCTTTCAGTATTTTGGCCCCTACTAGCCACCTACTCAGTATTTTTGCCCCTACCAGCCCCACCTCCTTGAAGAAGCAAATACCACTGAAATTGTGATGACAGGTGGAGGGATGCTGCCCACTGCCGAGCGTCGACAGACCCCCTCCGACTGATGAGCCCATAGCGCCCCTGCACCAAGATCAATGAATTTACGAGCATCTTGGTAATAGATAACCTATAGTAAATGCTCTGTGGGGAAGTAACCAACAATGTCCTAATGATATGAGCAGTGATAAGATGAAAGCCGACATGGGCTGAATATAATACAATAGATGTGTCTTACCTCCTACATACTCCATGACCATACACAGGTGAGATCTAGTTGGAAAGGAGCAGAGCATGGAGACCACAAAGGGACAATCAGCAAATGTTAAGATGTCCCTCTCCAGAAAGGCCCATTCCAATCTCTGTGCAGTATTTAGGTTCCGCTTAGCCATTTTCTTCATAGCAAAGGTCTGGTGTGAGTCTTTATGATGCACTAAGTAGACGGCCCTGGAGAGAAGGAGAATCCATCGGTTATAATAAATCCTTATTAATAATCTATCTATAGAAATCATTATATGTTTAATACTGGTATCCAAGGGGTAACATTTCTCCTTGCGGAGAGTGACATGTTAAGCTTGTCAAGGTGAGGAGACTTTTAAGCCTCAATGATCCTCTGGGAAATATGCAAATTGTCTCTTCAGAGAGGAAGAGAACTAGAACTCTAGTGCCACCTATAGGAAGTAGTAATCCTAAAAGTCAATATCGACCCTTTAACGAGCCTTATCACATGACATGGAATAATAGCCATAACCAAAATCTCAATTTTCGGACACTATGTTTTGGGGTACAAGCACTCATCAGTGCAAAGTGTGAGATATGGTTTGGCTGGGTGAGAGGCATCTGACCGGGATCCAAGCGGTAAGGTTTGTCCTTGCGGAAAAAGCCATGTTAAGCATGTCAAGGTGAGGAGACTTTTAATCTGCAATGCTCTTCTGGGAAATATGCAAATTGTCTCTTTTCAGAGAGGAAGAGAACTAGCACCCTAGTGCCACCTATAGGAAGTAGCAATCCTATTTCCCAGAGGAGCATTGCGGCTTAAAAGTCTCCTCATGTCCGCAAGGAGAAACGTCAACCCCTTGGATACCGGTCAGACACCTCTCACCCAGTCAAACCATATCTCACACTTTGCACTGAAGAGGGGCAGTACCCCAGAACACAGTTCCTGCAAATTGAGATTTTGGTTTTGGCTATTATCCTAAGTCATGTGACAAGGCTTGTTAAAGGGTCGATATTGACTTTTAGGATTGCTACTTCCTATAGGTGGAGTTCTAGTTAGCTTCCTCTCTGAAGAGACAATTTGCATATGTTTAATACTAGAAGTCTGGCCGCCACTATAAATCCACATCTAGAAATGCATAAAATAGCACTACATAGATCACCTATGGGAGGTCTCCACAATGCCACTTCTGCCGGAGCCATCACCCAGGTCACATTATAGATACGAGAATCTATCGAAATTCTCTTTGGGCAGATTCGCTATAACTGACCAAATACAATTTAGTGCAAATAAAATTGGTCCAAAATGAATGTGCTCCAGGGCTCTCTTCTGCTGCTGAGGCCAGTGATTGGGCCCACATGGTCATGGTGGAGGGTGTAGATGTCATTGACGTCAATATGGTGTCACCCTTCATGTGACCATGTGTAGCCAACTTCTCTGATCAGCTTCATAATGGAGCCCCCCCATCAAAACAAAGATCAGAGTGGAGAGCAGAAAAGCTCAGGTGGAGGAGGCAGCATAAGAACAGATGAGGGTCTAGCACAGGCGAATGTAATAATATTATATTATTATATATTATATTATATGTAATTATATTATTTAAATCGCTTTCCTTACAGTTTGATTTGCTACAGATCATATAATTTCCCTATGATAACACTGAATGGCAGAGTGCAGGGGCAGAAGCATTGTCATAGGGAACCCTGAGAAATGTGGATTATGGCAACAGAAATCTCACCCAAAATTTCCACTGCTGATGAGTTTGGAAGTTTCATAGTCGCTCATATGCGGCTTTCTCGCCGGAACCAATGAATCGATCACGCTCTATAAAAGAATAAGAAATAATACTGATTTATTGAAGATGCAGGAAAAAAGTTACAGATGCAAAAACTTCTCCCCCCATATTATGTCCCAGATGATTTACACTGATATGATGTTGGGAGGATACAAACCAGATGCTCGGCAGACCCGGCGCTAGCACCCAGCACACCCAGGCAAGTGCCGGGGCCCTGAGTAGGCGAGGGGCCCACTTGCTGTTGGGCACCCTGGCGTGCTATGGGACCGGTGAGCAGAGGAGAGCGGTGCCAGCGCCAGCTAGTGGGCCTTGCTCCCCCTCCCAATGCTTGCCCAGGGCCACGGCCGGCACAATACTTACCTCTCCACAGCTGGTGAGCAGTGAGGTGAGCATTTGATTTTTTTTTTTTTTTTATGTATGGAGGTATGGGGCATTATATGGGGGGAGAAGTGACATCCTGCATGGGGCATTATATGGGGGGGAGGTAGGGACATCCTGCGTGGGGTATTATATGGGGGGTGAGTGACATCCTGCATGGGGCATTATATGGGGGGGAGTGACATCCTGCATGGGGCATTATATGGGGTGAGAGGTGACATCCTACATGAGGCATTATATGGGGGGACATCCTGCATGGGGCATTATATAGGGGGTATGACATCCTGCATGGGGTATTATATGAGGGGGAGAAGTGACATCCTGCATGGGTCATTATATGGGGGGGAAGTGACATCCAGCATAGGGCTTTATATGGGGTGAGAGGTGACATTCTGCATGGGGCATTATATGGGGGGTGACATCCTGCATGGGGCATTATATAGGGGGGTGACATCCTGCATGGGGTATTATATGGGGGGAGAAGTGACATCCTGCATGGGGCATTATATGGGGTGAGAGGTGACATCCTGCATGGGGCAATATATGGGGTGAGAGGTGACATCCTACATGGGGCAGTATGTGTTGGGGGGACATCCTGCATGGGGCATTATATGGGGGGTGACATCCTGTATGGGCCATTATGTGGGGTGGGACATCCTGCATGGAGCATTATGTGGGGGGGACATCCTGCATGGGGAATTATATGGGGGGTGACATCCTGCATGGGGCATTATGTGGGGGGCATATCCTGCATGGCGCATTATGTGGGGGGGGACATCCTGCATGGGGCATTATGTGGGGTGGGACATCCTGCATGGTGCATTATGTGGAGGGGACATCCTGTATGGGGAATTATATAGGGGGTGACATCCTGCATGGGCCATTATGTGGGGGGGCACAGCCTGCATGGGGCATTATGTGGGGGGCACAGCCTGCATGGGGCATTATGTGGGAGGGACATTCTGCATGGGGAATTATATGGGGGGTGACATCCTGCATGGGGCATTATGTGTGGGGGGGGCACAGCCTGCATGGGGCATTATGTGGGGGGTCAAAGCCTGCATGGGGCATTATGTGGGGGTCACAGCCTGCATGGAGCATTATGTGGGGGGTCAAAGCCTGCATGGGGCATTATGTGGTGGGCACAGCCTGCATGGGGCATTATGTGGGGGGTCACAGCCTGCATGGGGCATTATATGGGGGCACAGCCTGCGTGGAGCATTTTATGGGGTCCATTATTCTATATGGAGCAATATATGGAGCTCATAATACGGTATAGAGGACTATGTGGTGCCATTATACTGTGTGGAGGACATTACTGTCCGGTCTGCACTGTGAGCTGTGAGGATTCGCCGCTTTCTGAGTTATTTTGGAATTTACAATAGATATCGCTCATGTAATGTAAGAAGTGAAATCTTCGGGCTTGTACTATATATATATATATATATATATATATATATATATATATATATATATATATATATATATATATTTATCTGCGGTATCTGTGCATCATGAATCGTGGTATGTGTTAAAGGGGCCACTGAGACTCTTTCGCCCAGGGCCCACAAAATCCTGGAGCCGCCCTGCAACGGTCATCATACATTACTATAACATTCTGGATAATGTGGGAGATCACACAGAGGAGGACTTACAGGTAATCTGTCACCAGGTGTTTGCTATGTATTCTGAAAGCACCATGATGTAGGGGCAGAGACCCTGATTCCAGTGATGTGTTACTTACTAGGCTGTGTGTGGCTGTCTCAATAAAATCAGTAGATTATCACTAGAAGACTATCTGTCTAGCCAGGTAGTGCTATTGCTCTGTACCCCTGCCTCCACCACTGATTAGCAGCTTTCTGCCTATGCACAGTGTACACAGAAAGCTGCCAATCAATGGTGTGGGTTATACAAGACTCAGCAGTAGAAAAAAATAGTGATTTTATCACAACTGCTCCACCGAGTAAAGTAATCAACACATGGTATCAGGGTCTCTGTCCCTGCATCATGCTTCTCTCAGACCAAATAGCATTAACCTGGTGACAGATTCCCTGTAATTCAAATGTAATTAACACCATAGGGTCATCTACACTTAGAATAGAGACGTCCCATGGTTGTATGGGGGATAATACTGGACGAGTCATTCACACCCCATGATCTGATGACACACACGCATCCCCCTCTATGATACTTACGGATTCTTGGATCTCCGGGATCTCACTAATTCCATTGTTAGGATTCGACAGCTCAGTTGTTTCTAAAATAATGATGAAGAAATGAAATGTATTAGAGGATATTATTCCTACATAGATAATACAGCAATATAACGGAGAAATGACAAGATGTCTGTAAATGGGATTAATACTCGTTATATGGGGATTCTAAATATGAGAATATACGGGGAATCCATAGATAAATGTAATGTAAATGATGGAGGAACCCCTTCATAAATAACAAAAGACTGACCATCACTTCCGAAAAGAAAATGGGTGTGAACAGGTGCATACTAAGAGTAGCCATCCAAATACATAACTAAAAAAGTTGCACTCTGTGACGCTATAGCATGTAAACATGAAATAAATGAAATTTGAATTGCATTACTGCTGTAGAAAATAGGATAAAAGGAAGATACTTAGCGCATAATTTGGCCAATTCATGCATGGCCAGCAGCCACGGCAAGGCGACCTTCTTTTTCTGGGTGCATGCCCAGTAGCCACGGCAAGGTGACCTTTTTTTTTGCTGGGTGCATGCCCAGCAGTCACGGCAAGACGACCTTCTTTTGCTGGGTTCATGCCCAGCAGTCACGACAAGGCGACCTTCTTTTGCTGGGTGCATGCCCAGCAGTCACGACAAGGCGACCTTCTTTTGCTGGGTGCATGCCTAGCAGCCACGGCAAGGCGACCTTCTTTTGCTGGGTGCATGCCCAGCAGTCACGGCAAGGCGACCTTTTTTGCTGGGAACCTATCTCCACCCATCAGCCCGGGGTGGTTTTAATTACAACAGGATCCTACCTACCCATATAAATGTAGGCTTCAGCCTAGGAGAGGATTCACATTAGGAGAGGATTCCAACAAAAAGATCGCCTTGTCATTGGCTGCTGGGCATTCATGAATTGGCCAAATTATGTGCTCAGTATCTTAGTTTTTTCCCATTTTCTAGAGCAGTAATGCAATTTAAATTTAATTTATTTCATGTTACTTGCTATAGCACTGCAGAATGGACCCTCCATCACATGAATGAGGAACCCCCCACCCACGCTGCACATACGAGTGATGGTAAGAGAGCTGAAACATAGGAGAGATTTGCAAATTAGCCTGGAAGTGCACTGGGGGCGTGTCACTGCACTTGGATTTCTTCTTTCACGCCCCCAGCGCACTTCCATTCTGATTTGTATATGGTGTCTACTTTACATTTCTCCTGACTGGCACATTGGATTTCTACAAACAATTATTATTAGGGGACAATGGCCTATACCGTCACACCACTACTTCTATATGTAACAATGTGCTGCCAGGTTCCCATTACACAGAGTAGAGAGTAAATCTAACATTATCCTCCGTCCTCTTTAATATCTGGACATTCCTTGTAGAAGGTCGGGTGATCGCTCACCTGTAATCAGATCGCTGTTCAGCTCCGGCCGACTTCTATTAGGGTCAGGGATTTTCGGGGTCACATTTTGCCCATATTTGGCGTCGCCTCCTGTTGTTTCCTGATAGATATAATATACATAATTAATATGTGGAAGATTTCACTAAATCACCAAATACATAAATCATGAAGGACTAAACCAACATTTACAGATGCACCAATTGTAACGATACAAATCCCGCGCCATCTTCAGACCTTTTCTCAGAAAGTCTCCTCAGATACGGTGGATTAAGATACGTCTATTAATATTGATCCTTACCGGGCGTTCCAATGAGCGTTCTAGTATAGACAGGACTTTTTCGGCCAGTTCTTTAAAGACAGCCAAATCTTCAGTCTGAGATCTTTCTTCAGCCTATAAAGAAGGAAAAATGGAAAGGAGAATTTTGAGATGAGAGCGGTCAAAATGGAGGCGGAAATTGTATGTGACATCGGTTCTCTGTCTGCAGATACAATGACTACATACTGTATTTGGGGACTCGTGTTTTACCGTATTTTTTGGAATATAAGATGCCTTTTTTTCCAAAATGTTTGACCTCCCTTCTAACACTCTCACACCCCTCCAATCTATCCTAAACTCTGCTGTCTGACTAATCCACCTGTCCCCCCGCTATTCCCTGGCTTCTCCCCTCACTCCGCCAATCCCTTCACTGGCTCCACATTACCCAGAGACTCCAGTTCAAGACCCTAACCTTGGCATGCAAAGCCACCCACAACCTGTCTCCTCCATATATCTGTGACCTAGTCTCCCGGTACTTACCTGCACGCAACCTCCGATCCTCACAAGATCTTCTTCTCTACTCCCCTCTTATCTCCTCTTCCCACAATCGCATACAAGATTTCTCCCGTGCATCCCCCCTACTCTGGAACTCTCCACTCCAGCATATCAGACAGATTATTAATAATAATAATTGTCTGAATGTAGCTTACCAGGGGGGTGGCTGTGGTGGAGTGAGGTCACAGGAGGTAGGGTCACTGCTGTAGGAAGCCGGCAGTAGAAGTGGGGCGCTGCTGCGGGCCCCGAGCTGGGAGGAGCGGGGTATCCAGGAGGTGCGAGGCTGCGAGCCCTGGGCTTCAAGGAAATGTTAGCGGTGATTTAGGAGGGGAGTCCCCGCTCTGCCCATTGATTTTCTGGCGGTGGGCTTCAGGCAAATGGCCGCTGGAGGCAGTGCATGTGCAGATTTAGATCTCGGCTCAATGACGAGCTGAGATCTCAATCTGCGTATTGGCCATCTCCAGCAGCCTACTTCTTGAAGCCCACTGCAGAGAAATCAATAAGCAGAGCAGGGCCTCCCCTCCTGAATTACCGCTAACATTTCCTTGAAGCCCAGGGCCCGCAGCCTCGCACCTTCTGGACACCCCGCTCCTCCCAGCTTGGGGCCCGCAGCAGCGCCCCACTCCTACTGCCGACTTCCTGCAGCAGCGACTCTGCCTCCTGTGACCTCGCTCCACTGCCACCACCCCCATCAGTAAGCAACCGAAAATTCGGACTATAAGACAGACCCCCATTTTATTATAATAAATGTTTTTCCTATTTTCCTCCCAAAAATTTTTGGTGCGTCTTATGGTCTGCAAAATATGATATATTAGAAGAAAAAGCTTCTATCCCTCCATTATTATCTATTAATATTGAGATGTTCTGTGCAGAGTGTCCGCCACTTACCTGGTGTAGTAATGTCCTGATGTTCTGAAGTAAATCCGTCAGATAGTCTGACGTTAGACGACGTTGTCGGTGTTTGGTCAGGCAATCCTTTACTAGCTCCATCACCAGCCGGTGAGTGAAGCTGAGAACGCCATCGGGTGGTAGAAGCACACTGTTAGGACGATTGATCATAAGGATCAACAATAGTGCTTTTACCTGAGGAATGTCCAAAACAATTCCAGCCATAGTGAAAAACTGCAAGTGCTATCAGTCACTATAGAGCCAAGAAAGGCACGGGTGAGCCTATGTGCATTGTATATATAGCGACCGTGAGCAGTGATGTCACCATCACCTGTGATGTCATCATGGAATCTTGTGATAGAATCTTCACGGAGCAGCTCTGCGCAAATAGAATGCGGCCTGGTATTATATAAAGTGAAATCACCATACAATTAACTACCCATGTTATCATGACCGTTCTATTTTATATCCAATTAGAACACATCCAGGATAAAGGTGTGTTCACAAGTTGGATTTTGGCAGCATTTTTTTTCTACCTCAAAAATCAAAGGAGGCAGGAAAAACGCTGCTTAAAATTCAGGTGTTTTTACTTGTGTTTTTTTTTCCATTCATTTGAATGGGTGAAAAATGCAGCAAAACCTCTGAAAGACTTGACAAGCTGCAGATTTAAAAAAAATGCAAAACAACAGCATGTGAATGAGATTTCAGAAATGTCATTCACTAAGATGGTACTGTAAAACACAGCATTTTTGCTGCAGAAGAAAAAACAGTGAATACACCCTAAAGATATCCTCAGTCATATTATGGGAAAAATTGTATATTTCGCATTTATTATCTCACGTGTTTTTCTTCACCATAGAACTTTTAAGGCTGTGTGCCCACTATGCGTTTTTTAGGCGTTTCTGCAGCGTAACTTCAGCCGCGGAAACACTTAAAAAACGCTTGGTGATAGGTCTGCAATGGTCACCAATGATAATCCGCATGTGCTGTGCACATGCCGCGGAGATTTCCGCTGCGGATTATCATTGCGGAAAAATCCGCAGCACGTCCTTTAATTTTGCGGAGTCGCTGCGATTTAGCCGCCATTGACTTGCATTGGAACGCATAACATCCGCATGACTACAAATACACATGTGGATATTATGCGACTCAATGCGTGGATGGTACCCGGGTCTGGAGATGAAGAGACTCTCCTCCAGACCCGGGTACCATAGTACCTGTAGTTAAAATAGAATTAAAATAAAAAATAAACATATACTTACCTTCTGATGGCCCCTGTCTGCTCCTGGCGGTGCTGCTGGCTCTTCGGCTGCTCGCGGTGGTAAAAGGACCTTCCATGACGCCATTTAGTCATGTGACAGGTCACGCGACCGCTGACATCGGCGGTCGCGTGACCTGTCACATGACTAAATGACGTCATGGAAGGTCCTTTTACAGCACCGTGATCCGCCGAAGACACCGAACGCATCGGAGAAGGAGATCGAGGACCATCGGAAGATGAGTATAATGTTTTTTTTTTATTTTTCACCATTATTATTCTTTTTTTTCATTATTGATGCTGCATTTGCAGCATTGTAACTTGGTCACACTATATAAATCCATGCCGGTTGCATGGAATTATATAGTGTGACCAAGTTGTCAAGCACTTTTCCAAGTGATGCTAAAATCACTTGGCAAAGCGCTTGACAACCCAGGGAGATGCAGAAACGCTTAGGAAAAATCCGCAGCATTTCTGCATCGCGGTCATATATCCTAACTCATTGGCAAACTGTTATACAAGGCTATATTCACACTAGACATTTTTTTAGCGGGCTTTTTTATGCAAATTTTCAGCCGCTTTTTACAGTACCAACAAAGTCTATGAGATTTCCGAAATCTCATGCACACAGCTTGCTTATTTGTCCTCAGTATTTTGTGCTTTCCATGGCTTTTTGCAATAGAGTATGTCACTTGTTTCAGCGTTTTTCACCCATTTAAAAAAAAGGGTGGTGGAAAAAAATGCTGAAAAAAAGCCTAGTGTGAACATTTTGCTGCTTTTTTAGTGAATAAAGCAAGTATGTGACACACATTTATTCTTGTGATTTTCCCAAGTTTAAACCATCTTGTCTTGGTCACCTGAGATAGCAGCTTGGATTATTACAGTTTAATTAAATTAGTGATGCCTACAAAGTAAACATTGGTTGAGCTAGATGTGAGATTGAACAACACGTGTGGCCCAGGGAGGTGTGAAAATGAACAATGCCTGAGCAACTCAATGGCAAACCATAATGTGAAAGTAAATAGTGTCCTACAAATTCAATGCACTGCCAGGGTCTTAGATAAACCATTCCAGACCAATTCACCCCCCCCCCCCTGTTACATTTGTAATGTGTACTTTTTCATGAACATATGTCTTGCAATGGTGACTTGTTTTCATGTGTCTATGGTGGAAGCAAAGCTGAACTTTGGGATCCTGAAAAACGCACCAAAAATGCACCAAGAACCACTGCAAAAAAACACACCAAAACCTGCATTTTTGACGCTACTTCTTTCCTGCCAAGAGATTATGTTTTGCTGCAGAAAAAAAACACCTAGTGTGAATATAGCCTAAGACTTACTCTGCCAGCATTAATAGTCAATATTCTGTATACAAATAGGACTCCAATCCAGGTATTCAGTTTATCATAAACATGCCTGAGTTAATCTGCCAAATACACATAGTATGCTTTCTCATAGGTGAAATATAAATCCTGTTAAAGGTCCAAGTTGCAGCAGTTAAGTAGAACAAAGCAGACCTCTTCATTCTTTGTAGGTGGAAAAACTTTCGAAATTGTCAGTGTATCAAGTACTTATACTCCTGACTGTATATAGTATAATTGCCGCACTGCTACATACAGGTGCTTCTCAGAAAATTAGAATATCATCAAAAAGTGAATTTATTTCAGTTCTTAAATCCAAAAAGTGAAACTCATATATTATACAGAGTCATTACAAACAGAGTGATCTGTTTTAAGTGTTTATTTCTGCTAATGTTGATGATTATGGCTTACAGCCAATGAAAACACAAAAGTCATTATCTCAGTAAATTAGAATTAACAAGAAACACCTGCAAAGGCTTCCTAAGCATTTAAAAAGGTCCCTTAGTCAGTTTTAGTAGGCTCCACAATCATGGGCAAGACTGCTGACTTGACAGATGTCCAGAAGGCAGTCATTGACACACTCCTCAAGGAGGGTAAGCCACAAAAGGTCATTGCTAAAGAAGCAGCTGTTGACAGAGTGCTGTATCCGAGCATATTAATGGACGTGGAAGGAAAAAGTGTGGTAGAAAAAGGTGCACAAGCAACTGGGATAACCGCAGCCTTGAAAGGATTGCTAAGAAAAGGCCATTCAAAAATTTGGGGGAGATTCACAAGGAGTGGACTGCTGCTGGAGTCATTGCTTCAAGAGCCACCACACACAGACGTATCCAGGACATGGGCTACAAGTGTCGCATTGCTTGTGTCAAGCCCCTCATGACCAATAGACAACGCCAGAAGCGTCTTACCTGGGCCAAAGAGAAAAAGACCTGGACTGTTCTCAGTGGCCCAAGGTGTTGTTTTCAGATGAAAAGTAAATTTTACATTTCATTTGGAAATCAAGGTCCCAGAGTCTGGAGGAAGAGTGGAGAGGCCACAATCCAAGCTGCCGGAGGTCTAGTGTGAAGTTTCCACAATCAGTGATGGTTTGGGGGGCCATGTCATCTGCTGGTGGAGGTCCACTGTGTTTTATCAAGACCAAAGTCAGCGCAGCCGTCTATCAGGACATTTTACAGCACTTCATGCTTCCCTCTGCCCACAAGCTTTATGGAGATGGAAATGTCATTCTCCAGCAGGACTTGGCACCTGTCCACACTGACAAAAGTACCAATACCTGGTTTACACACAACAGTATCACTGTGCTTGATTGGCAGCAAACTCGCCTGACCTTAACCCCATAGAGAATCTATTATAGAGAATCTATGGGGTATTATCAAGAGGAAGATGAGACCCCAGACCCCACAATACAGACGAGCTGAAGGCTGCTTACAAAGCCACCTGGGCCTCCATAACACCTCAGCAGTGCCACAGGCTGATCCCTCCATGCCACATTGCCGCATTAATGCAGTAATTGATGCACAAGGAGCCCGAACAAGTATTGAGTGCATTTACTAAACATACATTTCAGTAGGCCAACTTTTCGGATTTTAAAAACATTTTTCAAGCTGTTGTTATGAAGTATTCTAATTTACTGAGATAATGACGTTTGTGTTTTCATTGGCTGTAAGCCATAATCATCAACATTAACAGAAATAAACACTTAAAATAGATCCCTCTGTGTGTAATGACTCTATATAATAGATCCCTCTGTGTAATGACTCTATATAATAGATCCCTCTGTGTGTAATGACTCTATATAATAGATCCCTCTGTGTGTAATGACTCTATATAATAGATCCCTCTGTGTAATGACTATATAATAGATCCCTCTGTGTGTAATGACTCTATATAATAGATCCCTCTGTGTGTAATGACTCTATATAATAGATCCCTCTGTGTAATGACTCTATATAATAGATCCCTCTGTGTGTAATGACTCTATATAATAGATCCCTCTGTGTGTAATGACTCTATATAATAGATCCCTCTGTGTGTAATGACTCTATATAATAGATCCCTCTGTGTGTAATGACTCTATATAATAGATCCCTCTGTGTGTAATGACTGTATATAATAGATCCCTCTATGTGTAATGACTCTATATAATAGATCCCTCTGTGTAATGACTCTATATAATAGATCACTCTGTGTGTAATGACTCTATATAATAGATCCCTCTGTGTGTAATGACTCTATATAATAGATCCCTCTGTGTACTGACTCTATATAATAGATCCCTCTGTGTGTAATGACTCTATATAATAGATTCCTCTGTGTGTAATGACTCTATATAATAGATCCCTCTGTGTGTAATGACTCTATATAATAGATCCCTCTGTGTGTAATGACTCTATATAATAGATCCCTCTGTGTGTAATGACTCTATATAATAGATCCCTCTGTATAATGACTCTATATAATAGATCACTCTGTGTGTAATGACTCTATATAATATAGGAGTTTCACTTTTTGCATTGAAGAACTGAAATAAACTAACTTTTGATGATATTCTAATTTTGTGAGAAGCACCTGTATATAGTATGAAGCCCCACTGCCCCATATGTGTATGTATAATTTGATGCACATGACTCGCCCCCTGGGCCGTGGGGTACACGGAACCGGGCCTTCTAGTGTACGGTGCTGATGGGGGTAGTAGTGGCAACCCGATCCCGTGGCTCAGGGTGGTCAGACCAAATGGTGGCAGTCTATTTATCAGTGTTTTGAATGTCCGACTACGCCACCCGTGGATTGCGGTCAGGGATAACCGCCGCTGCGAGGCAGACTGCTGAGGCTGGTGTTGGTGTGCAGCACAGGTGTAGGATAACTCCCCACGGGAAGAGTGTAGCCTCAGGGCAGTGTAAGTGGATGTTGGGGGTGATAGTGCAGGCCGCAATAGTAAGAGTTCAGAGTCCGCTTCAAACAGTTCAGGGTCTTTATTGTAGATATTATTAATGACCCAACAGTACCGGTTAGGAATGGGCCTGGGTGTCTGAGAGCATTCGGGCAAGCCCCACTGGTCAGGGTGAGTGTGTAGGCCTACCGTTCTCTCTATGCTCTTTCTGACTATCCCCCTTTTCATGGTGTAATAGTCCACGTCCCTGAGCTGGCCGTGTACTTCTCTCCTGTATGGCATGCGACTAGGGCCTTGGGTACCTGTTGCTTGCTCCTCGCTGTACTGGTCCCTCTGTGTGGTGGAGCCTCCAGGATTCTTAGGCCAAGGGACCTGAAATCCCTCGCAGGTTGGTTCTCTGCTGCTGGGCTTGTAACCCTGACAGCCCCGGACCCCAATGTCCGGTAGATTGGTTCTCTGCCAGGACCGGCTCTCGTCGCCTCTGTCCCTGGCTTGCAGTTTCTCCTCTGCCTTATGGACTCCTCAGCTACAGCTGAACTGTCCCTCCTTCTCTGGGACTAGTCTCACTCCTGACCTAGGTCTTCCAGTTCTCTCTAACCCTGCCCCCAGTTCCAGCTTTTATAGGGGCAGCCAGCTCCCCCTGCTGGCCTGGGACAGGAGGTGCTGTATGCTAATTGTCCCTAACCAGGGGACCTCCCTCCTGCTCTCAAACACAGATTATTGTTTGTGGCATCCAGGCCTGGGGTGACACATTCTCCCCTAGTATAATTTAGTTCTCCGGACTAAACAGGAAACACAAATACAGGGTATAAATGACAACATAACATATATACAAGTATATTTTGTCCTTGAGGTCACGGCGCTTCCGTGTGATAGATCATGTGATAGTTCACGGGAAATTAATTTGGCATAATATTAATTGTGCTGCCTCATCTGAGAGCAGCACAATATTGGGGCAGATACCCTGATTCCAGCGATGTGTCACTTTTTCAGCTGCTTGTTGTCATTTTGAGAAAATCACCGTTTTATCTTCTGCAGATCTAGCAGCTCTCTGAATGCTGCGCTCTGTATAGCCCCACCCACACCACTAATTGGCAGCTTTCTGCCCATGCTCAGTGTACACAGAAATCTACTGATCAGTGATGGGGGTGGGGTCCTACAGAACTTACTAGTCATCTAGTGATAATTACCTTCTGAGAAATCAATGATTTTATCAAAACAACACTAAGCAGCCCAGTAAGTGACACATTACTGGAATCAGTGCCTCTAACCCTACATTATGCTGCTCTCAGATTAGGTGGCAAAAACCTGATGACAGATTCCCTTTAAAGGAGCTGTAAAGACAAAAAAGTTTGTATTAAAAAAAATACAAGCCATTTGTTAAATTAACTTCTTTTCATTGTTAATTCACATTAGACTGTATCTTCAACACTTTTGTCAGCAGGTCTTATTACAGACTCTGAATAGGGCAGCTCTCTCCCTCTCCCTCAGCAGAAAGTCACAGCATGGTTAAAAAACGGGATCTTTTATGATTTTCTCATAATAAATAAAAAAGGACATGCAAGTCCTCCAAACTATTTTCCGTTTCTCTATAGGGGAGGTCCTAAATCTTTCTTGTTCTTTAGTTGATCACATGTCAAAAATGCAAAGCATTTACTATGAACTCGCCTAAAAAAATATACACTTGGAGAGTAATATCATCATCTGCATGTAAATATTCCTTGACTCTAAGGGCTCGCTCACACTGTCGTATAACACGGCCGAATGCTATGTGATGTTTTATCGGATAGGACTCGGCCCTATGTTATACTATGGGACAGTGCGATTATTGGCATGAGAAAATAATCTCATTCGATATTCGGACCATGTGCACCCATACAAGTCTATGGGTGCACGTAAAACATTGGACTGCACTCGGATGTCATCCAAGTGCAGTCCGATGAACACTCACAGAGACTATGGAGAAGATGGAGAAATTAAGTTCTCCATCTTCTCCATATCTGTGCTGCGAGAGAATCGGATCACACTCAGTTGAAGCTCTGACAGAGTTTGAGCCCAGTGTCATTAGCATAATTGGCCCTATTCTCTTGCATGAGAGCATATATGGCTTAGTGAGTGGACCCTAAAACTGAATAGTAGTGACGGACAGGCACCTCACAAGCGGGATCCATGTAGCTCTCAGATGTCATGTAGGTAGGGCTTCATTCCATGGGGTAGGGCTTAATTTCAAGGTATATACAAAAAATGGGCTTCAAATAAAAATTAAATGAACACAAAAAGCACTAATTGAATTATTTTTTTCGTATTTATGTTTGCAGCCCCTTAAAAAACCCTTTGAGGACCAAGGCACATATATGTCCCATAGTTTTAAACTGGAAAAAATTTGATTGAATAAAATTTAAGGTCCTCGAAGGTTTAAGTAGGTCATAAATTCATATGAATACTTGCTCATACAATTGCACATGCCAAAAGATGAAGAAGAACAGAATCAAAAATATGACATTAAGTGGAACACTTACAGGTATTCAAGGTGAAAGAGACCAGCAAAGGCATCGTCTCGAATGACAGTAAATGAGTTAGAATTCAGCAAGCTGAAAATGAAGACAGCAGGTTAGAAGCGAACCAGACTTTATGGTGCTCAGAATTAGTCAAGCAGAATTTATTGACTGCTCTTGCAAAGCACTGAGACTCCCGCTGTGTATAGATGGCGCCATGCGGCCTCCCGCTGTGTATAGATGGCGCCGTGCGGCCTCCCGCTGTGTATAGATGGCACCGTATAGATGGCTACGTGCGGCCTCCTGCTGAGTATACGTGTATAGATGGCTACGTGCGGCCTCCTGCTGAGTATAGATGCCGCACGGCGCTCCCCCCAGAGACAGCAGGAGGCCACACAGCGCCATCTATACTCAGCGGGAGGCCGCACGTAGCCATCTATACACAGCAGGGGGCCGCACGGCGACATCTATACTCAGTGGGGGGCCGCACGTAGCCATCTATACACAGCGGGGGGCGCACGTAGCCATCTATACACAGCGGGAGGCCGCACGGCGCCCCCCCAGAGACATCAGGAGGCCGCACGGCACCAACTATACTCAGCAGGAGGCCGCATGCAGTCATGCACACACACAAACATATACAGACACGCATAAACACATTTGAAACACAAAAATACATAC
The DNA here is from genome assembly GCF_046119375.1 of Phyllobates terribilis. Lineage (NCBI taxonomy): Eukaryota > Metazoa > Chordata > Amphibia > Anura > Dendrobatidae > Phyllobates > Phyllobates terribilis. The sequence goes on from NW_027363433.1 coordinate 488,309, forward strand.
AAACAGACATCACACAATGACATCTGCCCACCCACACACACACAAACAGACAGACATCACACACACACACACACCTGCCCACACGCACACACATGCACACACACACACACACCTGCCCACACACACATGCCCACACACACACACACCTGCCCACACACACATGCCCACACACACATCTGTGTGTGTGTATGTATAGTGTGTGTGTGTGTGTGTATAATTTGTGTGTGTGTATTTTTTTTTTTAAGTTAAAAACAAGTAAAATGCATGTGGCATCAATATCAAAACTCCAGATATAACGGCCTATTCACACTGAATTTTGCAATGCATTCATCTCCTCTTTCCAGGCTTCTATCTAAATCCCTGAAAAATGGCATTCAGATGTGCCTTGACATAGCCATTGATTTGAACAAAGGCAAACCGAGGCTAAAGTCTGAATCTTTAGGCTCCATTTGCTCTGCTTTCAGATGTCTCATTGCAGACAGCACAATCCTGAATTTCAGGGATTCAGTTGTAAGCCTTGTGTAAAGACCTGAATGCAGCGCTGAATGTAGTGTGAATAGGTCCTTACATCCTACACCACCTCAGGGGATTGTTGTTATGCAGTATTGCCCCTGGGTGGCCGCAGTTATGACCACCACCAGGGCTCGCGGTCACCCACCCTAGCTTTGGTATTCTGGGGAGCTGGTATAATGAATATCTGAGAAGAGCCCTAGAGAAGCAAGAACATTGGACAACCAAGAGGTGGTGGCCTCAAGTCAGGTGTAGTGTTCAACAGGGCAAGACTTTCTAACCTGCCCACACACACACACACACACACACACACCTGCCCACACACACACACACACACACACACATGTAGCGCCCCGAGGGTTCGGCCGCTACAGGGGTATTGCACCTCAGACCAGAGGTGTGATATTCCACTCCCAGGTAAGGATGGAGTATGGACCAGGGCTCAGTTAGCTGCATACAGCACACACACACCATTTCCGAGGGACAGCTCAACGGTGCTCCCACTAGACAGAAGTGCAGGCACGACCGACTATGTGTTTGCCTGGAGTGGGGAGGGGGGTGGAACACCCAGTGCTGTAGGGGCAGATAGGGGTTGGTTCCTGAGCGTAGGAGGGAGCTCATTGGTTGCTGGTCACCTAGGCTCATGGTCAGAGGGAGGTATAAAAGGTGGGCACCATCTTAGATCTAGGTTCTGTCCAGAGAGGAGAAGACAGGGAGTAGAGGCTCTGTAGGAGCTCTACTCCAGAAGGGCCTAGTGAGAGGCCGAGGAGGAGGTGAAGGGGAGCTGAGATTGTGGCTCATCCCAGCTCCAAGAGAAAGGAACAGGAAGGAACAGAAAAGGAGAAGAAGAGACAGAGAAACAGAAGGGCTCAGGAACAAGAAGGTGGAAGGGACCCTAAGAACCCACGAGAATCCAGGGTGAAGGGTCAGGCAGATTAAGGGTACCGGATCCCAAGTTAGTGGAGGAGAAACTACCCTCAGCCAAAGACCGGTCGTCGTGATCATTTATTGGTGCGACACCTCATCAAACCTGCTAGGAAGGCACCATATAGGACAGCGGAGGACGGGGCCCACGTTTAACCGCACAAGACCGCGGCAGCTGGACAAAAGTGGGTCACTGGTGAGGCAGGCCAGAGAAAGGATTAAAGGGGGTCCTGAGCCATACTTCTGAACTGCCTGGGAGTTGACAGAGCCCCTCACCTGGTGGACGCAGCATGGCTCGGGCGGTCACTACCTGTACAGAAGTGACCTGGAGTACCTGAACTGTGAGTAAAAGACATTGGACTGCAGTACGTTGTCTGTGTGCTCTTTTGCTCCTCCAGCACTACCGGTACTGGGACTCTCACCACCATCACTCCCACCATTCACTACACTGCCCTGGGGCCGCACTCTTCCCGTGGGGAGTCACATCATCCCAGCTGCATACATCATCAGCCCCAGCGGACTGCCTTGCAGCGGCGGCTCCTAATAGCCGCAATCCACGGGTGGCGTAGTCGGACTTTATCATCAGTACGTAGCAGGCTACCATTGGTCTGACCACCCTGAGCCACGGGACCGGGCCGCCACCACTACCCCCATCGCTCCCCTATCGCCCAGATCCGCATGCCCCACGGCCCAGGGGGCGAGTCACACACATCTGCCCACACACACACACCTGCCCACACACACACATCTGCCCACACACACACACACACCTGCCCACACACACACACCTGCCCACACACACACACACACCTGCCCACACACACACACCTGCCCACACACACACACACATCTGCCCACACACACACACACACACACCTGCCCACACACACATCTGCCCACACACACACACACACCTGCCCACACACACACACACACACCTGCCCACACACACCTGCCCACGCACAAACAGCCACCCACACATCTGCCCACACACACATCTGCCCACACACATATCTGCCCACACACACACACACACACACACTCACCATCCCCCGGCTCCATTCCTCCTGCCTGCTCTCTCTCTTCTCCGGTGCAGCACTGCAGGCCGGGCGCGCACTGCGTGACGTCAGAGCTAGGAGACACGGCCGCGCACAGGGCCGTATCTCCTAGCAGTGACGCGGCCGGGCCAGCACAGGGAAGTTAACTGCTGCAGTGCTGGCCCGGCCGATGAAGAAGTAGCGGCGGCCGCTGCTGGGGGAGCGGTCCGGGGCCCCCCCTCCCGCCACTGCTACCGGTATGTGCCGCGGCGGGCCGCACATATAATGAGGGCAATCCGGCATTAGACACCCCGCCTGGAGCCGCGGGCCCCCTGCAGGCTCGGGGCCCCGGGCAGTCGCCCGGATTGCCCTCATTATAATCCGCCTATGCACACAGGGGAGAAGCCTTTCTCATGCTCAGAATGTGGAAAATGTTTTACACACATGACTAGTTTTATCAGACATCAGAGAATTCACACAGGGGAGACGCCTTTTTCATTTTCAGAATGTGGGAAATGTTTTGTGAAGAAAAAATCTCTTCTTAGTCACCAGAGCAGTCACACAGGGTAGAAGCCTTTTTCTTAATGTGGGAAATGTTTTCCTTGAAAATAAACTCTTAATAAACTTTAGAGAAGTCACACAGGGGAGAAGCCTTTTCCACGTCCAGAATGTTGGAAATGTTTTAACTGAAAATTGTACAATCTTAAAGGGGTTGTTCACTACTAGGACAACCCGTGTCATTCCTCATGTTTAGCCTAGAGAAAATAAAAACACTCATACTCAGCTCCCATGCCAGCGCCGTTCCAGCGGTGCTGGGACTCACATTCCCGGGGTTGTTATATCACATGAGCCCTGCACCCAGTCAATGCTGACTTCACTGTCACCACCTTCGGACATATTGAACATCAACAGGAAGCCAGGGCTGCAGCTGCTCTCAGATTTCCTCATGATGTTCGATTTTTCTGAAGGTGGAGACAGTGATTCCAGCACTCACTGGGCTCACATGACGTAACAACCTCACATGAGCCCCGGGAACGCACGTGCCGACACCGCTGGAATGGCGCCGGCATCGGAGGTTTGATACAAATCTTACAGACTGTTTGATAAAGAAAATATAACATATAATAAAACATCACATTTACAGGATTAAAAAGAAACACCCCCAACCCTCCCCTCCAGATCCCCCCCCTTTCATCCCTTACCCATCTGATTTTGCATAAGACTATTGTCCCTTCTTGAGGTAGAAATACCAAATGTATCATGAATTGCACAACATTCTATCCGTCCTATTATGTTGTTATTATAGAACTAGCATATCAAATATTATGTCTCTGACCAACTCATCCAACACCACACTTGAGCATTTAACCCAATCCCCCCACTGTTTCCCAAATTTAGCTGTGGCCCATTTTTATATAGACCCGTTTTTCCATTAGAATAGTACTGTTGAAAGCTCCCACTACTTCTTCTATTAAGGGAGCTTTGCTTGCCAACCAATGCCTACATACAGTCTTTCCAGTATGATATAAAATCTTGGCTATTGGCAATTGTATTGGAGGCGAATCCCTAACCCCTGCCACATACCCAGCACACATACCTTGGGAGCTAGAGGAATAGGAGTATTAAAAACCTCTGAGATCAGTTTACCAACATCTCCCCACAGCCCAGCTACATGATACAGGATCAGAACATATGGACGAAATCTGCCGCTTCCTCGCCTCCATGGACACCGATCATCTGCCCTAATGCCCATTCTAGTGTTCTAGGAGTTCTATAGGCTCTGTGTATAAGAAATAATTGAGATCTTCTTTGGGTCCAATTTATAGATAATTTTCCTTGTGACTCCAGGCTTTCCTCCCACTCCTCCTGAGTGACTAATCCTACATCCCTCTCCCATTTAGGTTTAATTGTAGCCAGAAGATCTCCCACAATCTTTAATAGCAGAGAATTATACATCAGAGAGATAAGACCTCTCATGTTCTTTGCATTTATTACTGAGTCCAGTATCCCATTAAGAGAAATGGTCAAATCTGAGATAGACTCCTGAGCTCTGACGGCGTGACGCAATTGTAAATATCTGAAAAATTCAGAGTTATCCCAATTAAAAGTTTGCTTTAAATATTCGGATGAGCAAAAGTGCCCTTCCACGTATAATTGGTGTAGATATTTCATTCCCTTACTTTTCCATGTCCCAAAGCCCTCCGACCTTTTGTAATTCTTTCAAATAGGGGTTGGTCCACATAGAAGTATATTTCGAGTACACATCCATTCTCAACCATTTCTTGCAGGGCCACCAAATTTTATGCATAATAGTTAGAGTTGGAAAACCTCTCGAATCGCCCTTGAACTTTTTCATCTCTAGGATATCTACAAAATTGTAACAAATGCAGTTTAAAAGCTACTGGGGTGGGAGAGGATGCATCGCTGCTGGTTCCATGCTCAGACAGGCCCACCCGGAGAAACTGCTACTCTAAACTATCGCTGTGTGCAGTGCGCCAATCTGGTTAAACTCTGGAGTGGAGCAGGGACACATGATCTCTCTGTACTTCCGCTTCACATTCTATAGACTGCAGGTCGATTTAACGATTAATCCTGTGGTCTACAGAAAAGTAGGGAGATACACAGACAAAGTGGATTCTACATGCCCCAGCATGATGATATCACCCTATTGGTCCTCTCATGCCTTGGTCCGGTCTGCCGGCAGACTTTTGGGAACCATGGTTGAATATAAGATGTTTGTTTTTATTTTAATAGAGCTCAAGGGTGGACTACTAGGGGCCATCCACACAGTGTGAGGTGACTACTGGAGCCATCATACATTGTGGGGGGAAGACTGAGCTCCAGCCATACAGTGTAAGGGGCTACTGGACTACTGGGGGCCATCCATGCAGTGTGTGGAAAGACTGGGGGCCATCCATAGTGTAGGGGGACTAATGATCTACAGGGAGCTATCTATACAGTGAGGGGGACTACTTGGGACCATCCACACAGTGTAGGGGGAAACTGGGGGCCGTCCATACAGTGTGGAGGGAATACTGGGGACCACTTACAGTGTGGCGGAAATACTGGGGGCCATCATACAGTGTGGGGGACTATTGGGGATCATCATATAGTGTAGGGGACTACTGGGGGCCAATTGCAGTGTGTAGGGACTACTGGGGGCCATCATACAGTGTGGGAGAACTACTGTGGGGCCCATCATACTGTGTATAGGGAGCTGTGGGCCCAAAATGTTGTGTATGTGGGAGCTGTGGGGGCCATGATGCTGTATAGAGGGGAAATATAATGGGGGACTTGGAACATTATTACATTTTAAGTGTGCACTTAAGATGCATAATTGTTATAGGGGCACGCCGGCTATTGTGACTGTCAAATGTGCCCACTGGAGGCATTATTATTTTCTATGGGAAAAATGTGGCCACTGTTTTCGGGGGCACAGTTTTACCATCTAAGGGCACAAAGAAGGCGTTTTACTTTGTAAAAGGCACATTGGTGGGCATTATTATGTGGGCACTAAGAGGATCAGGAATAGGGACACAGCAGTGGTTCAGGATTGGGGTGACAGCGGGATGAGGAGTTTGTGCAGGTTGGGAACAGATGGGGACGGTGCTGGAGGTGTGAGAAGTCAAATGTTTCTTTGTTGTAATCTCTGCAGTCGTTGCTAGAGAAGTCGTGATATCGGCCCGGACCAAATGGAAAAGACGGGAAAAGTGAATGACCCAATCAGAAAGAAAACGTCAGCTGTGAGTTAATTTAATATAACATATACAGTACAGACCAAAAGTTTGGACACACCTTCTCATTTAAACCATTTCCGGTGACTACCTCTTGAAGCTCATCAAGAGAATGCCAAGTGTATGCAAAGCAGTCATCAAAGCAAAAGGTGGCTACTTTGAAGAACCTAGAGTATAAGACATATTTTCAGTTGTTTCACACTTTTTTGTTAAGTATATAATTCCACATGTGTTAATTCATAGTTTTGATGCCTTCAGTGTGAATGTACAATTTTAAAAGTCATGAAAATACAGAAAAATCTTTAAATTAGGTGTGTCCAAACTTTTGGTCTGTACTGTATATACAGTTGAAACCAGAAGTTTACATACGCTATATAAAAAAACTCATATGTATGTTTTTCTCACTATCTGAAATTAAATCAGAATAAACCTTTCCCGTTTTAGGTCAATTAGGATTACAATAATTTTCAATATTTGCCAAATGCCAGAATAATGAGAGAGAGAGAATGTTTAAGGAATTTTTTTACTTACTGCAAAGTCAAAAGTTTACATACATTTCATTAGTATTTGGTACCACTACCCTTAAACTGAATGACTTGGGTCAAACGTTTGGGATATCCTTCCACAAGCTTCTCACAATAGTTGGTTGGAATTTGGGCCCATTCCTCCAGACAAAACTGGTGTAGCTGATCCAGGTTTGTAGGTCGCCTTGCTCGCAGCCTTTTCAGCTTTGCCCATAAATTTTCAATAGGATTGAGATCAGGACTTTTGTGATGGCCGCTCCAAAACATTGACTTTGTTACCAATAAGCCACTTTGTTACCATTTTGGCAGTATGGTTCGGGTCATTGTCCATGTGAAAGACCCATCTCCGCCCAAACTTTAACTTCCTTGCTGATGTCTTGAGATATTGTTTCAGTATTGCCACATAATCTTTTTTTCTCATGATGTCATTGTGACAACACAACTTTTCTTCTTAATTATGCCAGACATACTTTCTGATGGCAAGAGCAATATACCTTTATTTTTATGCTGACTTTTTAACCTGTAATCTTCTGTGGTTGGTTAACACAGACTATTGTTTGAATAATCCTGATCGTTGACACTTGCGTAAAGATGTACTACAACTTATTGTCTGCAAATTTTGCAAGATAGGGTGAGCAATACTGTTTGATAATATGCTGATTACATATTATACCAGCTAAAGGGAGTTGTTGATTTGCCGAGCAATAGAGGACAAACTATTCAAGTTGATTAAATGCTCAAACATGAGCTCTTTCCACCTTCATCCCTGACCTTTGACTTGTGAATGATGGCTGCAAGGACAATTGTGATCTATAAAAAGGGGGTCTCTATCTCTATTCGGTGAGCATGTCAGCTTAGGGGACTTCGGCCCCAGCTGGAGGAATACAGATCGGCTCCATTGACCATTGCTGAACCCTCAGAGATGTCTTAAGGAATCCAGATTAGGACAAACAGGTCACCTGGCCCCAGACCTCACTGCCCTCGGCTAGTTTCCTAAGCTTGTCATTACCTCCTCTCTTTGGGGGCCCGCAAAAAGCGGTGTGCCACTGGTGGGGGTTGTCAGCCCTGGAGGCCCCAAAATCGCGACTGTTCTATCCCAGATGGGCCAGTGGAAGGGTGAGGACTCTGTAATTTTTACCATCTTGGGTACTTGCTGAGACTGTTCTATGTGTTTATTGCCCTATTTTGTGGTTCATTAAAGTATTGCCACACTGTTTAACCCTCACCCTGTGTTGTCTGAGTAGTGTTACTGTTACAACTCTCCTGTTAGGTTTTTTTTAGTTTGCTGGTCACATGACCATTTTGCCTATTTAATCCGGCTCCGCCCTCCTGGCTTTGCTGGACTTCATTGTATTTACTACTGTTGAGCTAGCTTGTTGCTCTATTGCCGTTCTCTGTTAGTTTTGCTAGGTCTTCTGACCTCTATGCTTTTTGTTGTGTGTTTGTCTTTGACTGCTACTATCTCTGCTAGGAGGTGTCCAACTAAATCCCAGTCCTTAGATCTTGTAGGGATCCCTCCCCCACATCTATAGGTCTGCGTTCAGACTAGCCGAGGACTTTAGCGGGTCTGATCGCAGGATCAGGTTCCCCGTTACATCGTAGGGATCTAGTTTAGTTCTATTGTAGGGACAGATCTCTTCTCTTTCCTTAGTCTCTGTAGCAGATCATAACAGTAAGTCCAGCCTGTAAAGAAAAAAAAAAAAAAAAAAAAAAATTTCTCTAAGGAAAGACTTCCAGTTTTCCATCATGGTCTCGGTGCAAGATTTGGCTCAACGCTTGCAGGGACTCTCTCTGGAGGTGACCAAGCTCCAACAACACGTGAGTAGCTGTTCTGGAGCGCATTTTGTTGAACCTAAGGTACGTCTGCCTGATCTATTTTTTGGCGAACAACAAGATTTTTTTTCTTTTAAAAATGCTTGTCTATTATATTTTCGTTTGAGACCCGGATCCTCTGGTGATGAATCACAGCGCATAGGGTTCATAATGTCACTTTTGCGCAAAGATCCTCAGGGATGGGCCTTTTCTCTCCAACCTAGTGATCCGTGCTTTAGTTCAGTGGATAGTTTTTTTTCTGCTTTGGGTTTGTTGTACGATGATCCTGATCGTGTCTCATCTGCTGAGTCTGAATTAAGACGTTTGAGGCAGGGAACAGGTAATGTGGAAAAATATTGTTCTCACTTCCGTCGGTGGTCTGCCCAGGTGGGGTGGAACGATTCTGCTTTGAAAAGCTTGTTTCTTGCAGGGCTATGTGAAAGGGTAAAGGATTTACTGATTGCTTATCCCACACCTGGAAACTTGCAGGAGGCAATGCAATTAGCTATACGGGTGGACAGGAGACTGCGTGAAAGGGTTAATGTGAGCAAATCCTCTGCTATGTCAGCTTTGAGTTCTGAGAGGTTCGGTGCTGACAATGGAGAGCCGATGGAAATTGGGGCGATGGCACCCCGCTCTCAGGAAAAAGACCGCCGATTTTCTGAAGGCTTGTGTTTCTATTGCGGAAGCTCTGGTCATTTTATTAAAAGCTGTGTGCTTCGTATGAAGAAAGAAAAAAAAATGGTCAGTCATGCCCGTATTGCCTGTTTAAATTCTAAGGGAGTATTCCTATCTGCCACTACTGCTGCTCAGGATGAATTAATTGAATTTCGGGTATTTGTGGATTGTGGATCTACTCTGAATGTGATTGATGGGGGATTCTTGGAAAAACTTAAATTAGAACCTAAAACTTTGTCATCCCCTATTGCTGTGGTTTCTGTTGATGGCTCTCCCTTGAAGAGTGTTACTCACAAGGTCTGTGAATTTCCCCTCACTATTAATGGTATTCATCAAGAGAATTTGGATTTGGTGGTATTGGATAATTTGCCTTCTCCAGTAATATTGGGGTTACCCTGGTTGAAATTGCACAATCCTGTGCTGGATTGGTCTACCAATGAAATTAAGTCCTGGAGCCATAAATGTTATGACAAGTGTTGTAACGGGCGCATTGCTGCTGTGGATAGAGGGGAATTGCCTGTACCTATTCAGGATTTTTGGAGAGTCTTTTCTGAGGAGGAGTCGCAGGTTTTGCCTCCCCATAGAGACTATGATTGTACCATTGAATTTGTCCCTGGAGCGACTCTTCCTAAGAGTCGTTTATTTAATCTTACTATTCCTGAGAGAAAGGCTTTGGAGGAATACATACAGACAAGCTTGGCCGCCGGTCACATTAGGCCTTCCAAGTCTCCTGTGGCTGTTGGTTTTTTATTTGTAAAAAAAAAAGATGGCGGTTTACGTCCTTGTCTGGACTTTCGTGAGATTAATAAAATTACTGTACGCAATCCTTACCCACTGCCATTGATTCCCGATTTATTTAACCAGTTAGTGAGGGCCAAGTGGTTCTCTAAAATTGATCTCCGGGGGGCATACAATTTGTTGCGCATGAAGGAGAGTGATGAATGGAAGACTGCTTTTAACACTCCTGTGGGTCATTTTGAGAATTTGGTTATGCCTTTTGGTCTTACCAATGCTCCAGCATTTTTTCAGAATCTTATTAATGATATCCTTAGACCTTTAATCGGCAAAAATGTGGTTGTGTATTTGGATGACATTTTGATTTATTCGCCGGATCTGGAGTCTCATTGGCGGAGCGTACGTGAGGTATTACAGTTATTAATGGACAATTCACTTTTTGCTAAGCTGGAGAAATGTGAGTTCGCTGTACAGAGAATTAGTTTTTTGGGCTACATTGTCTCCAGTGAGGGTTTTGAGATGGACCCGGTGAAAGTTCAAGCTGTGCAGGAATGGCCTAGGCCTAATGGTTTGAAATCGATACAGAGGTTTTTGGGTTTCGCCAATTATTACAGAAAATTCATAAAAAATTTTTCTATTATTGTCAAACCGCTGACCGATCTCACCAGGAAAGGTGCTGATGCAGTTCAGTGGACTTCTGAGGCCATTGAAGCTTTTGTGTTTTTAAAGGAGAGGTTCACCTCTGCTCCCATCCTTATGCAGCCTGATGTGACTAAGCCGTTTTTGGTTGAGGTTGATGCTTCTTCGGTGGGGGTTGGTGCGGTGTTGTCTCAGGAAAACAAGGATGGAGTACATCCCTGTGCCTTTTTTTTCAAAAAAATTTTCCGAGACTGAACTTAATTACGATATTGGTAATCGGGAATTGCTGGCGATTAAACTCGCATTTGAACACTGGCGCCAACTCTTGCAAGGTGCTGAATTTCCCGTTCAGGTTTTCACTGATCATAAAAATCTGATCTCTCTTGATGCTGCCAAGCGCTTGAATGCCCGTCAGGCTAGGTGGGCACTTTTTTTCTCGCGGTTTAATTTTTCTGTTACTTACATCCCGGGTACCAAGAATGTTAAAACGGATGCTTTGTCTCGCAGCTTTTCTCCCATGGTCGGTGTTGAGGAGGAGGAGGAGACCATTTTACAAGAAGGTGTTGTGATTGCTGCTTTGGACTCCGTTTTGGAGGATGAGATTCTTAAAGCACAGGAGAATGCCCCATCTAACACTCCCCATGGGAGGTTGTTTGTGCCTAAGACTTTTAGGAGAGATTTGTTTGTTGAGTGTCATGAGTCTCGGTTGGCAGGTCATCCAGGAATTTCTGAGACCAAGAGACTTGTGTGTCGCAGTTTTTGGTGGCCTGGATGGCAGAAGGAAGTCATTAAGTGGGTGCGCCAATGTACTGTGTGTGCAAGATCCAAGTCTTCACATGCTCCTGCTGCGGGGTTGCTTTGCCCTCTGGAGGTTCCTAGTGCACCTTGGACACATCTGGCTATGGACTTTATTACTGACCTTCCTCCCTCTGAAGGTTTCACGGTCATCTGGGTGGTCGTGGACCGTTTTAGCAAGATGTGTCACTTGGTTCCCTTCATCAAACTGCCTTGCGCTAAGACACTCGCTAAGGCCTTTGTCAAGGAGATTGTCAGACTACATGGTGTTCCTACTGACATTGTTTCTGATAGGGGACCTCAGTTCGTGGCTCGTTTTTGGCGTGCCTTTTGTGACAGGTTGGGAGTTCATTTGTCGTTTTCATCCGGATACCATCCTGAGTCTAATGGCCAGACAGAAAGGAAGAACCAGGATGTTGAGCAGTTCTTGCGTTGTTTTGTGGCAGACAATCAAGAGGGGTGGTCTGAGTTTCTGCCACTTGCTGAATTTGCTCTTAACAACCATACATCCTCTTCTGCTGGGTGTTCGCCTTTTTTTTGTTGTTCTGGGAGACATCCGTCTTTTGGGTCATTTTCCAAACTGGTTTCGGCTGTGCCTGAGGAGGAGAGTTTTTAAGGTGATTTGGAGAGAGTTTGGACGGATGTGCGTGGTTATCTTCAGGAGGCTAACAAAAAATCTAAGAGGTACTTTGATAGGAAACGGCAAGAGGTTTTGTTTGCTGTTGGTGACATGGTTTGGTTGTCCTCTAAGAATCTGCGATTCAGGATTCCTTCTAAAAAATTGGGTCCCAAGTTCGTAGGGCCTTTTAAGGTACTTCAGATAGTTAACCAATCTGCTGTTAGGCTGGAGGTTCCTACGTCCTGGAGGATTAATCCGGTGTTTCATGTTTCTCTGTTGAAAAAAGCTGATGTGTCGGATGGTGACGCCTCTGCCACTGTTCCTCCGGTGGTGGAGGACGGGGAATATGAAATTTCCCGCATCCTAAATTCTAGACGGTATAGAGGGAGTTTGCAGTATCTCGTCGCTTGGAAGGGTTTCGGACCTGAGGATAACTCATGGGTGAGGGCGGATGATGTTTCTGCCCCCAGAGTTGTCCGAGCGTTTCACAGGAGGTTTCCTGGTAAGCCTGGGCCTAGGGGATCCGGAGGATCCTCTTAGAAGAGGGGGTACTGTTACAACTCTCCTGTTAGTTTTTTTTTAGTTTGCTGGTCACATGACTATTTTGCCTATTTAATCAGGCTCCGCCCTCCTGGCTTTGCTGGACTTCATTTGTATTTACTACTGTTGAGCTAGCTTGTTGCTCTATTGCCGTACTCTGTTAGTTTTGCTAGGTCTTATGACCTCTTTGCTTTTTGTTGTGTGTTTGTCTTTGACTGCTACTATCTCTGCTAGGAGGTGTCCAACTAAATCCCAGTCCTTAGATCTTGTAGGGATCCCTCCCCCACATCTATAGGTCTGCGTTCAGACTAGCCGAGGACTTTAGCGGGTCTGATCGCAGGATCAGGTTCCCCGCTACATCGTAGGGATCAAGTTTAGTTCTATTGTAGGGACAGATCTCCTACCTTTCCTTAGTCTCTGTAGCAGATCATAACAGTTACGCCCACAGAAGACCCCGGGTCTTCACGACCATCTATTTTGTGAAGTACACCAGTCCCTCCTGCAGCAAAACAACCCCACAACATGATGCTTCCACCCCCGTGTTTCACAGTTAGGATGGTGTTTTAGGCTTACAAGCTTCTCCCTTTCTCCTCCAAACGTACCTATAGTCATTATGCCCAAAAAGTTAAATTTTAGTTTCAGCAGACAACAGGACATGTCTCCAAAAATTAAGGTCTATGTTCCTGTGTGCATTTGCAAACATTAATCTGGCTTTTTTATGTTTCTTTTAGAGTAATGACTTCTTCCTGGCAGAGTGGCCTTTCAGCCCATGTTGATACACTACTCATTTCACTGTGGATATTGACACAATCTTAACAGATTCCGCCATCATTTTCACAATGTCTTTTGCTTTTGTCCTTATGTTGATATGCAAATATCGGAAAAAAGCATGTTCATATCTGGGACATAGAACCCATCTTCTTCCTCAGCGGTATAATGGCTGGACATTCCCATCTTTTTTGTACTTGCGTATAATTGTTTGTACAGATGAACGAGGCACCTTCAGGTATCTTGAAATTGTACCCAAGGATGTGCCAGACTTGTGCAAGTCCACAATTCTCTTCCTGATATCTTGGCTGATTTCTTTAGACTTTCCCATGATGTTACACAAAGAAGCAGTGTGTTTCAGGTGTGCTTTTAAAAACATCAATAGGTGTGTCTCTAATTAACTCAGATGTTGCCCAAAAAAAAAAAGAAGCTTCCAAACGCTTGACATCATCATATGGGCAGTCCAGAATTGTTTAAAGGCATAAGGATCTTAGTGTATATAAACTTTTGACTTTGCAGTAAGTAATAAAAATGCCTTAAAACATTCTCTCTCTCTCTCATTATTTGGGCATTTGGCAAATATTAAAAATGATGTTAATTCTAATTTACCTAAAACGGGAAAGGTTTATTCTGATTTCATGTCAGATATTGAGTAAAACATGCAGATGTGTCTTTTTATATAGTGTATGTAAACTTTTGGTTTCAAATGTATATATCCAGGGGTGGGTTAAGGATAGCCAGGCCCCGGGCAGTTCAGACTGTGTGGACCCCCGACGGGTCACGTGACGGGTCATCATATACCTGAAACAGATTATTTCTGAAAAAAAATAGCTGCTGAGTGAAACTATAACCAAAAAAAACCCATCAATTAATACACAATTTACCTACAGTTAAAAGTGTTTAAGCCATAGTATTGAACAGACCAATTGTAATATGTAACAAGTCTCTTTCCAGTTGTCACAAGCTTTTCATATCGATAGTGCAGCACAAACACAGAATACTGTAGAAAACATTTACAGCATCACATTTCCATCACAATAGAAACATCAGTCATTATATCAATAATAAAGTGTCAAATGTATAATGTAAAATAAATCTATATATATTTCATAAAGCCACCAGAACCATAAACTGTAGAAAGTGTCCTCTCACTAAGCCTAAGCTCAAGCACACAGATAGTTTGGGGTTTGTTACTTGTTACATTTTATAGGTTAATTTGACCTTCAACCAAGGGGACTTAGTAGAGATTTGTCTCTGGACGCGTTACCCTTTTCCCCTGTATGATGCTGACCAATCATAAACTGGAGGCAACATGGAGGGAAAAGAAGAAAACACCCCCAGATTAGGTAAGACCTGACCTTTCCTGTGTAATAGAAGACTCGTGTTTGAAGCACTACTCCAGGAACTTCGTTTAGTTGCACCATTCCAGCACTGAAATAAAAACAAAACACTAGACCGTAGCTTTAACCAGGTCACAAAACTCTCACTAGCGGTGATTACTGTGCAGGGGAGGAGAGCGGAGGTGTGTGATTCCATGTACTGCTCTGTATCTATCCCAGGCTGTGTGGAGTAATGTCCTGGGACCTGGGGTAAACGCTGAGCGCTGTATGTGACACGTGCTGATCGGACACTGCAGCTCTCATCTCAGCCCTGTCCTGCTGCTGTGAGACTAGAGCTGTGGTGTGCGATCGGCATTTATCCCAGGTACCGGGAAGTTATTCCCCAAAGCCTGGGATGGATGCGGAGCAGTATATGGAATCTCACATCTCTGCATAGTAATCGCTGGAAGTGAGATTTTTTTTTTAACTAGTTAGACGTGTATTATATCAGATACAGAGAAAGCCAGTTCTGATATTCTCTGGGGGTGTGCTCTTTATCCTCTGCCTGACACCTCTTGCATATTAATGGACAATGTCATACAGGGGAAAAGTAAATGCCCCCTTAGTTGAAGGGGAAATTGGTGTAAAGTTTACAAGTTAATATCTCTGCAATGGAGATGAGAAATAAAAGAAACCATGTATTATTCATATCTTCAGACACTTGAATGTAAAGTAACTAGTTCCTCTTTAAAGGGAATCGTTTAATAATATGAACCTGGCTCAAACCACATATATAGACATGCAGATCCTTGAAACCTAAATCCAATGACACCTTTATATCTTTTATCTGCTGCTGCATACCAAAGAAATCAGTTTTGTAACTGGACTTGAAATATGATAACTAATGGGTGAGTGGTCTGGTGGGCGTTGTTTTCCTTAGTCTAATTGTTCCACAGTCCCACTAATCATGTTATCATGCCCTGTGGGTTTGAGTGACATTATTTGCAAGAGCGGTGCCATCAACAGCTCTCTGTAAATTTCAGCATCGCTGATAATGCACAATAAGCCAGGTGTGCTTCATGGGAACACTGAGCATGCCGGGTATGCAGCACGGACGCAGGACACAGCCAGCTGCGGAATTTGCAGAGAACCGTCTGTGAAGGCTGGCTGTGTCCTGTCATCATTGCCTGCAGTTAATACACTGTGCCCCGATAAAGTTGGGGTGCATACGCCTGGCTGACTGCGCAATGTCAAAGAGCCAGTGGTAACAACGCTCTTGTAACTAATGTGACTCATGCTCACAGGGGTATAACGTGATTAGTGGGACAATTAGTCTGGGAAAACAACACCCCCACAGCTAGTCCCCCAGTACTTAGCAAATTGCAAGCCCTGTTATAAAACTGATTTTATGCATAGGCAGCAATTAATAAGCCCAAAAAAAGCCTTGTAAGAAGGGTATAAAGGGATCAATAAATACGTGGTTACAGATTGGAGATCCTGACCGATTCCCTTTAAAGTAAAAATTTCTTGGAAATTAATAGACATGAATATTAGTGATGGGCGAGCACTAAAATGCTCGGGTGCTCGTTGCTCGGGTCAAGCACATTGGAATACTCGGGTGCTCGACCTGAGCAACGAGCCCAATGTAAGTCTATGGGTAACTTGAGCGTTTTTAGGTGGCTCACCCCCAGCGGTCTGCAGAGGGCCTAAAAATTGCCCAAATCGATGGGAGAAGTGCTCAAATAACATGGGAACAGCATGGAGAAGACCCCTTGAGGCATTTCTGACTCCCAGGTCACTGCTGTCAACAATGTTGTCAGAGTTATTACGCCACTTTTACGGACTCACAATAAAACATACAAAAAAAGGAAGCCAAAATGGATTTTCCTGGGAAATATGTTAAGGAACATCCTTTCCAGGGTAATGACTTGTATATAAGGCAAAATAGATAACCATAAACAAAAATACTCCTCCACACCATAGGCTATGTTCACACATAGCGTTTTTGATGCGTTTTTGCACTTTTGTATTGCTTTCAACCTTGACATATGCATTCACCAGTAAATGTCATTTTAACATTTTACAACCTTTTCTGGCCATGTGGTGTGTGAGACATGATCAGACACATCCTGCTTCATTTATAAAGGAGGGACTCTGAAAGTCACAAAGCCTATTCTTAGAGAGCCATCAGCCGGCTATGCTTTGTTGTTCCCATTACTAAAGAGTGGGTCTCCTATACTGTTATTACGTATGCAGTGAGTGGCAGGGCTGCCCAAAATTTGGACGCACCCCAATACCCCTTTGAAAATTTGGACGCACCCCAATACCCCTTTGAAGCGACTTAGAGGAGGGCCTCCTGAAAACAATGTTCCCATTATTAGGAAGTGTGTCTCCCATACTGTTTACCTATGCAGTGAATGCAAGGGTTGTCAAAAATTTGGAGGCACTCCAATGCCCCTTGGAAGAGACGCGGAGGTCAGAAGGCCTCCTCAAAACAATGTTACCATTATTAAAAAGTGGGTTTCCCATTGTGTTTGTCTATGCAGTGAATGCAAGGGCTGCCAAAAATTGGGAGGCACTCCAATGCCTCTTGGAAGAGACGTGGAGGAGGGCCTCATAAAAAAATGTTCCCTTTAGAATGGAGCGGGTCTTCTATACTTGTAATGCCCATGCACTAAGTGTATGAGTGTATGGGCTGACAAACATTTACCCCTGGGGGCTATACATGAACATACTGTATAAAAAATTTTTTTTACGAGCATCATAAACACCCTTTAAAAAAATTGGGTGGGTGTTGCATCATGGACCACGGTCACACAGGTGATATGTGGTGGAGGAGGAGGACAAGAGCAAATAGCCAAAATCAGGAAGCGTATACCCATGTGTGGGTGTGAAAAGGTGCATGGGAATACACCTCCCAAAAAAAGACACTGGATTTGAGTTTATGTTACGCTGCTATCATTCGGTGGTGTTGAGAAGTCTGGCCCAATCCAGCCCTTGTTCATTTTTATAAGAATTAGCCTGTCAGCATTTTCAGTTGGCGGATGCGCTTATCAGTTATAATTCCACCAGAGGCACTAAAAACCCACTCTGATAAAACGTTAGCGGCAGGCAGGCCAGGACCTCCAAGGCGTAGAGAGCCAGTTCATTCCACGTGTCCAGCTTGGATACCCAATAAATATAAGGCACAGAGGAATCACGGAGGAGGTTGGTACGGTTGGCAAGGTACTTCCTCAGCATTTTCCCAAACTTTGCACTCCTTCTGAGAGTAACTGTGCGATGGGAGGGGCTGAGAAAATTCTCCCAGAACTTTGACAGTGTTCCCCTGCCTCTGTTGGAGTTGTGTCTCTCTCGACTGTACTCCTTGGTTGTCCAACGAACTGTGACCTCTGCTGCCAGCGTTTTCAGATGGGAATTTTTTTAATAGTTACGCAACAAGGGCCTTCTGGTACTGCCCCATTTTTGTAGACCTGTCCGCCTCAGGAATAAGAGATAGAAAGTTCTCCTTGTAGCGTGGGTCTAGAAGTGTCACCAACCAGTAATGACTGTAACCAAAAATTTTGAGAACGCGAGGGTCACGGGAAAGGCAGCATAACATAAACTCAGCCATGCGTGCCAGATTGCTAACAGGCAAGACTTCCATGTCCTCACCAAGAGGACGACTGACCATGCTCTCCTCCTCCCTGTCCTCAGGCCATCCACGCTGAACTGACAGTATGACAGTTGTACAGGTAGTACCGTCTATAGCGCATGAAACTAGCTCCTGTTCTTCCTCCTCCTCTTCCTCATTGTCACCCAATCCACGTTGGGAGGAGATGAGGCTGGGCTCTGTGTAATCACGCTGTATGGTTCCTTGCTCCATCTTATCGTGCTCCGCCTTCAATGCATCCTCTTTGATTGTGAGCAGAGAGTGTTTCAGAAGACAGAGAAGCGGGATGGTGAAGCTAATTATGGTGTCATTGCGCTCACCATCTTGGTGGAGTCCTCAAAGTTTTGGAGGATGGTACAGATGTCTGACATCCATGTCCACTCCTGAGGTCTTATGCGTGGAGTCTGAACTGAATACCAACGGCCTTGTTGATGCAGGTAGTCAACAACTGCCCTCTTCTCCTCACAAATCCTTCCCAACATCTGCAGTGTAGAGTTCCAACGCGTTGGGACATCACACACCAATCAGTGAGCCGGAAGCTGCAAACGCTGCTGAAGCACGGTAAGGGCGGCGGAAGCTGTAGCTGACTTTCTAAAATGGGCAAACAGGCGGCGTACTTTGACAAGCAGATCCGGCAGTTCCGGGTAGCTTTTGAGAAACCGCTGAAACACAAGGTTAAGCACATGGACCAGGAATGGTACATGTGTGAGCTCGCCTCAGAGCCGCCACCAGGTTCCGGCCATTGTCACACACGACCATGCCTGGCTGTAGGTTCAGCAGTGTCAGCCACAGATCTGCCTGCTCTTTCAGAGCGCTCCACAACTCTTCAGCATTGTGCGGTTTGTCACCTAAGCATATTAGCTTCAGAACAGCCTGTTGCCGCTTGGCCGAGGCAGTGCTTCCAGCTTGTGACTGATGTGATCATTTCGGAGATGGAGGCTGAAGAGTAGGAGGTGGCTGAGGTGCAGGAGCTGTAGACTGTGGGGGCAACCCTGATTGACCTAGGGCCCACAATCCTCGGCGTCGGGAGGATGTGTTCCGTCCCAAGGTCTGGCTGGGTCCCGGCTTCCACTATGTTAACCCAGTGTGCCATCAGCGACATGTACTGTCCCTGCCCACAAGCACTTTTCCACGCGTCTGTGGTTAGGTGAACTTTCCCTGTATCTGCATTGTTGAGGGCACTGCTAATGTTGTGGGACACGTGCTTGTGGGGACGGCACACCGCGAAAAATAGTGGCGGCTGGGGACCGAGTACCGAGGGACGGCCACTGCAATCAGGTTGCGTAAAGCTTCCTTCTCCATGAGCCTAAAAGGCAACATTTTGAGCGCAAGCAGTCGTGAAATGTGGGAATTTAGTAGTGTGGCCTGTGGGGCGTCGGCTGCGTATTTGCGTATTTGGACAACTGAACGCTGCGCTGTGACAAGGACATGCTTGCTGATAGTGCTAGTTGAGAGTGTGCAACGACAGGTGCAGGGCAGGAGGCATCTTCGCATGGCATGTGCCATGGGCAGGGGATTGGCTTGCACGCACAACAGCAGAAGAAGCAGTGGTGTCACCCGCAGACACTGTTCCTGGACCCTGGGATTCGGTCCACAAAGTCGGGTGCTTTGCTGCCATGTGCCTGATCATGCTGGTGGTGGTCAGGCTGGTAGTTTTGCTACCCCTGCTGATGCTGGCCAGGCAGGTGGTGCAAATGGCCTTTTTGGGGTTATCGGCAGAGTATTTAAAAAACAACCAGACTCGGGAAGACTTAACAGTTGTACTGGCAACTTCAGTCGTGTTGTTGTTACGGGGAATGGTTGCCCGCCTTCTGTTTGTGGTCACCACACTGCTTCTTCCTGCCTGTTGGGGTGCTCGGCCTCCCGCCTCCTGTGTTCTGCTGTCCTTGCTCTGCATGTCCTCCTGCCAGGTTAGGTCAGTTACTATATCATTCACCACCTTGTCTTCCACTTCCTCACCCCGGTCTTCCTTCTGACTTTCTGGCAATTGTGTCTCATCATCGTCCACCTCTTGTGACACTTTCCCACCGTCACCTTCATACGACCGTGGCTGCTCAAATATTTGGGCATCGCAACATGTGATCTCCTCTTGCCCCGTTTCAAGTGGACCAGGCGAGACGCCCGAATCTATAAATGGAAAAGTGAACAGCTCTTCGGCGTGTCCAAGTGTGGGATCAGTTGTCTCTGGGCACTCGGTATGGTGGGTGGAAAGGAGGTTCAGGGTGAGGAATATGCGGTCCAGACTCACAGCTACTGAGACTTCACCGTGTGGAAGACAGGGTGGTGGTGGTGGCTAAGTGACGGAAGCATTATCTGCTATCCAACCAAGAGCCTTTTCACACTGATCTGTGTTCAATAGTGGTGTATTGCGGTCCCCTATTAATTGGGACAGGAAGGTCGAGCAAGAAGATGTGGGCATTTGTTGTGGCACAATTTCAGCTTGCCCTCAGCCTCGGCATGCACCATCACGTCCAGTTCCCTGTCCCTTGTCACGTGCCTTGCCCATTTTAAATGGAGGACAATATCTTCCACGCTCACTACAAATAGCTGAATTTGGAGCCAACTTATATGTGATCCGTGTGACGGACAAACCACAGTTTTAAATAGCCGGCCTGTAGGTAACTATTTTTAAACAACGTTGACCTCGTGTCAATAAGTTCACTGACACACTGCAACAAAATTTCAATGGAGGCCAGAAATGGCAGTATTTTCAGCGCAATTATATGTGATCCGTGTGACGGACAAACCACAGTTTTAAATAGCTGTATTTTTAGCGCTTTAATATGGAAAGGACCTGGCTGTATTCTGCAGTGCCAACAAGCAAATGGGGCAGATAAACGGTGTTCTCTGGATTGCTTTTTAAGCAAATAATCAGGATTAAGATAAAAAATAAATTATTCCTGGCCCCTGATACCTGGGCCTATTTCTACAAATATCTGTAAAAGGACAAGCAGACAGAACTGGAATGGACCCTCTTGCTATGTGCACTGCAGTCTGCTATATACCCGGCCTGCCTGCTTAGCATGGCGGCGCCAGGTCTGATATAGACCTGATGACGCTGTGCGGCCAGCCAATCCCTGTAATGCAACAACCAACATGGCTGCGGCATTACAGTGTGTGGCAGAAAATCCCTGCATGTTGATTGGCGATCTAAAGTGCGCCACACATGCAGGGTGGGGACCCGAGCTCCCGCCGAGCAACCCTGGAAAGTGTCACAAGAGCAGTGAGATGCTCAGGCATGCACCGAGCAGTAGCGAGCATGCTCGCTCATCACTAGTTACGGTTCATTACAACATTCCACGCTAAAGCGACAGAATTACGTGACTGTCTTATCAAATCATGGCCCATCTTAATGGCTGACCCTATATTGGCAAAATATCTACCAGAGAGACAACAAATCACCTTCAGAAAGGCAAAAAATCTCTGTGATCACCTTATGAGAAGCCACTATTATCCTACCACTCCCCCTAATTTTTTGAAAAGACCACCTCCAGTAAATGTATGTGTACCATGTGGTAGATGTGTGGCGTGTCCTAATGTCGAACATGCTAACTCTTTCACAGATTCCCAGGGCTCTAGGACCTATTACATCACCAAACCGATAACTTGTACCTCTAAAGCGGTGGACTATTATGCGATATGCCTGTGTCCTAAAATCTATGTAAGGTTCACAACTAGACAACTTAAGACAACAATACGTGAACACGTCCTAGGTATTGAAGCGGCGGTAAAGGAAACTGATATTTCTACGTTAAAAACTATTCCCAAGCATTTTAGAATACACCATAAGTGTGACGCATCTAAACTTAAAGTTCGGGGTATTGACATGATCACCACTAATATTAGGGACGGTAGAGTGAGCCAACTATTAGCCCAGAAAGAGAGCAGATGGATTTGGACTTTAAAAACACTCCATCCATTGGGCTAGAACGAAAATATTAGTTATGCCCCATTTCTCTGATCACCTATATCCACATTGTTTTAACTTTTTCCTATTTCTTTAGTGTTCCTCCATGAGAGTTTGTCGTCTTTTTCTACCAAATATTCATAAAGGCAATACATGGTGATTGGCATGTTTGTATACATGATCTCTCCATTTCTATGTCAATGACGTTCATGACTTCCATTCTGCTATTGGATAACATGGACATAATTGCTGGCACTGTATTGTCTCTCAAGATCTGTAACTTTTTTCTGTGTGTGCATTTTTTGTCCATACAGTTATTATTGGATATCTTTCGCATTTATAGATCGATATTTTGAGAGATATTTTCTTATATCTTATTATGCATTTACAGTATACTATGATCTCATATAATCATGTTATACTTCATGCGTTTCTTAAAGATATACTTTATTTGTTTCGTCATGTCCAATTAACTTCTCTGACTTATATATAATTGGCTATCGCCTATACCCCTTAGATATATATATACATTTGGGCTATGCTATTATTGACAGTTTACCCCATTATGCTAGTTTCTTTTTCTCTCTGGTTGTATTTGACTATATATGTCTGTGGACTGGGCGGTACGCATGTCTTCACTGTTCTCTGTGGTGTCCTCGCTGGTCGTATCAATATTTGCTCCATGACGAGCGGTCACGTGGTTCCCCATGTGCTTGCGGCATCATGGATCATATGATGCGGTAGCCGTGGATGCCGCGGTGATTGCCATGTGTCATGCCACGCCCTCCCTACACCCATTGGCGGACTACACCCCCCCTTTTCCATTGGCTCAAGGGTTTCTAAACCCTACCCACCTTCATTGACGCCACCCCCTGACGAAGGCAGCCGTGCTGAAACGCGCATCAGGGTGAGCGCCATTGAGGAGCGTGTTCACATCCACTGTGGCTGTAAGTATTCTATAGGATTTATGCTACACTCTTTTTGCTGCCGTTCTTTAATCTTTTTTCCTACTTAGGTGCATTTTCTAGGCTTTAATATGTATTAGGATATACTTTTACCCTGTAGCCTAAGAGGTCACTTATAAAGATCTGCTGTCCCCGGTATGAGCTATCTAGATTAGTACCTATATATAGACAGTGGTATGACTAACCTCTTATATAGCAACTACTTCTGACCTACCTCATAAGCACCTGCACTTTTATGGCAGCCCAATTATGTATTTACATCAGAAAATAATCATGTTAATTTGTCTCATGCTCCTCATTAGTGCTCCTCCATTGTTTTACTATTAACTGTCTCTGATTCATATTTTTTTCCTGTATAAATTATAATTAATACAATTTTGTAATTTTTTCACTATTATATGGGACTCTGACTTGAAGTTTTTTCCTCTTGTTTATTATGTATGGAGAACTATGTGGGGCCCATTATTCTGTATGGAGGACTATGTGGGGCCCATTATTCTGTATGGAGGACTATGTGGGGCCCATTATACTGTACACTGGTTGGCCCACGACTTTGTCAAAGTTTTTCATTTTGGCCCTCTGCATGTTTTGAGCTTTACATCCCTGATGTAGTCAGTCTGGGTAAATGTACATGGAAATGGCAATAATGGAAAGCTGCTAATTGGACTTTGCTACAAGCCTCCTAATATAGCTGAACACGTAGAGGATGATATGCTGCAACAAATTAAAAAGGCAACAAAAACATGTCATCGTCAAAAGTGTTGGCTCCCTTGAAATTGTTCCAGAAAATGAAGTAATTCTCCCAGAAAATTATTGAAATTACACTTTTTGTTATACACGTTTATTTCCTTTGTATGTATTGGAACAACACAAGAAAACAGAAAAAAAGGCAAATTGAACATAATTTCACACAAAATAGGTAGGACAAAATAGGTGACACCTTGCCAAAATTGTGGGTAAACAACTTTGTTTCAAGCATGTGAAGCTTGTTCAAACGCAATTTTGGCAAGTAACAGGTGTGGGCAATATGAAAATCACAACTAAAACCAGATAAAGGAAGAAGTTGATTCAATCTTTGCATTGTGTGCATATGAGTGGCACACTAAGCATGGAGAAAACAGAAAACGGAGAAGAGAACTGTCTGAGGACTTGAGAACCAAAATTGTTGAAAAATATCAACAATTTCAAGGTTATAAGTCCATCTTTAGAGATCGGCATGTTCCTTTGTCCAAGGTGCACAGCATAATCAATAAATTTACAACCCATACAGTCAAATATGGGGGAGGTTCAAAGGTGTTTTGGGGTTGCTTTGCTGCCTCCGACTGTGTGCAAGGCATCATGAAATCTGAAGATTAGCAAAGGATTTTGGGTCACAATATAGTGCCTAGTGTCAGAAAGCTGGGTTTGCGTCCTAGGTAGTGTTGAGCGAGCATGTTCTATTAACCCTTTCGCCGAGTATGCTCGGGCCGAGCTCCGAGTATTTACAGCTGCTCAGTGATATGTTTGAATCACTCACATGTGCATGATTTGCAACTGTTTGACAGCTTTATTACATGTGAGGAATGTCCATTTCTTACACATTCCTCACATGTAATAAAGCTGCCAAACAGTCGCAAATCATGGACACTGGAGCGATTCAAACATAACACTGAGCAGCTGTAAATACTCGGAGCTCACCCGAGCATACTCGGAACAGAACATACTCGCTCAACACTAGTCCTAGGTCATGGATCTTACTGCATGACAATGAGCCCAAATATACTTCAAGAAGCACCCAGAAAATGGATGGAAACAAAGTGCTGGAGAGTTCAAACAAGCAATGAGTCTTGATCTAAATCCCATTGAACACCTGTGGAGAGATCTTAAAATTGCTGTATGGAGAAAAATATTAAAATTTGAGAGTCCTCAGTGGTTGATACCATTTTTTCAGTTAGCCATTAGTCAGTAAGCTTTCGAGACTACTCAGATCTCTTCAGCAGACATAGTATAACACAAAATCTGAAGAGTCACATATTTATACACAACAGGGCACAGGAATAATGCAATAGATAAGACAAGTGAAGTGAAGCAGAACTATCAGTATGGGAGAGGGATAAGCAGTTGTGGCCGTAAAAATGTGTGGACACAAGTAGATTTATTCTTTTTTTCGTTTTTTTGTGTGGTGATGAGAATTCATCCTTGTTTTAAATTTTTGCCCTGTCTTCCCTACATACAGACCCCCAGTTGGACATTTGGAACATATAATTAAGTTCATTGTGATGCAGCTGAAAGTACCTGGGATCTTGTGGTCCTGATGTGAGTTGGGAATCTTTATCTTGTCCGTGGTCTTTATAAATGGACGGGTTTTACATTTACAGTTGGTGAGGATGAATCCTGTAAGTTTCACCACAAAGGTGAAACTATCCTCCCGGTCAGTTTGCTTTCCCTCCCAGTACCTTTTAATTCTAACAATGTTAGGTTTCTGGGAGATTATACTTGTTCCTTTTATTTTTGGTTCTCCTTAGCTTGCCTTCTTTGCCCTATATGAATGTGTTTTTCTTTCTCATTCAGGGTTTTCATATTTTACTTCATACTTTCCTTTCCCCTTGTTGACAGTGTGTTGCAGTGTCCCCTCTGGTTCCTCAGGAGGTATGAGAAACTCATCAACGACTTATTAGGGAGTTAGGTCTGTGGTGACGTTTTTAGTTGTACAGCTAGGGCATTTCTTGTCTGTACAGAGACTAGTTGGGTGTAGTTGCGGCATTCTCCCGTGTGGGTTCTCCGATGGTTATCAAGATGCGCTTTCTGTTTAAAACATTTCCCACATTTTGAACATGAAAAAGGCTTCTTCCCTGTGTGAGTTCTCTGATGTTTATTAAGATGTGAATTCTGTCCAAAACATTTCCCACAATCTGAACATGAAAAAGGCTTTGCCCCTGTGTGGGTTCTCTGATGGTTGATAAGATTTGATTTCTCTGTAAAATATTTCCCACATTCTGAACATGAAAATGGCTTCTCTCCTGTGTGAGTTCTCTGATGGTTGATAAGAGTTGATTTCTCAGAAAAACATTTTCCACATTCTGAACATGGAAAAGGCTTCTCCCCTGTGTGAGTTCTCTGATGTTTGAAAAGATTTGATTTCTTTGCAAAACATTTCCCACATTCTGAACATGAAAATGGCTTCTCCCCTGTGTGAGTTCTCTGATGCATATTAAGATATGATTTCTGGTTAAAACATTTTCCACATTCTGAACATGGAAAAGGCTTCTCCCCTGTGTGAGTTCTCACATGTTTGATAAGAGTAGATTTCTTTGCAAAATATTTCCCACATTCTGAACATGAAAATGGCTTCTTCCCTGTGTGAGTTCTCTGATGTTTATTAAGATGTGAATTCTGTCCAAAACATTTCCCACATTTTGAACATGAAAAAGGCTTCTTCCCTGTGTGAGTTCTCTGATGTTTATTAAGATGTGAATTCTGTCCAAAACATTTCCCACAATCTGAACATGAAAAAGGCTTTGCCCCTGTGTGGGTTCTCTGATGGTTGATAAGATTTGATTTCTCTGTAAAATATTTCCCACATTCTGAACATGAAAATGGCTTCTCTCCTGTGTGAGTTCTCTGATGGTTGATAAGAGTTGATTTCTCAGAAAAACATTTTCCACATTCTGAACATGGAAAAGGCTTCTCCCCTGTGTGAGTTCTCTGATGTTTGAAAAGATTTGATTTCTTTGCAAAACATTTCCCACATTCTGAACATGAAAATGGCTTCTCCCCTGTGTGAGTTCTCTGATGCATATTAAGATATGATTTCTGGTTAAAACATTTTCCACATTCTGAACATGGAAAAGGCTTCTCCCCTGTGTGAGTTCTCACATGTTTGATAAGAGTAGATTTCTTTGCAAAATATTTCCCACATTCTGAACATGAAAATGGCTTCTCCCCTGTGTGAGTTCTCTGATGTATAATAAGATTTGATTTCTGTACAAAACTTTTCCCACAATCTGAACATGAAAAACGCTTCTCCTCTGTGTGGGTTCTCTGGTGTTTAAGAAAACTAGATTTATGGTTAAAACATTTTCCACATTCTGAACATGGAAAAGGCTTCTCCCCTGTGTGAGTTCTCTGATGTTTGATAAGAGTAGATTTCTCTGTAAAACATTTCCCACATTCTGAACATGAAAAAGGCTTCTCAACTGTGTGAGTTATCTGGTGCCTAACAAGACTTGATATCTGATTAAAATATCTCCCACACTTGGAGCAAGAAAATCTATTCTTCGCTGTGTGAATTTTTTGATGTTTAAAAAAAGACTTTTTGAGAAGAAAACTATTTCTATATTCTGAATGTGAAAATGGCTTCTTTGCATTAGGAGCAGTTTGTTTTTTAATGCTTATTTTGTGACTTTGATTTTCCTTAGTAGTCGGTAATGAATCAGAAGACGAGACCTGTTTCAAAGGATCAGATGGCAGATCTTTGCTGTGAAGGGATGATGGTAAATCTGGAGTAATGGCATTCACTTCAATTGTATCCTGTGGAATCTGAAAATTATCTGATTTGAAAACTGAAGATGTCAGCTGTCCCTCTGATCTCCTGGTACAGTCATCTGCCAAGAATAAAAACAATCATCATTTTTTAATAAAGAATCCTTGAATTTTATATTTTTGAACATTTCTACTTAAACGGTCCATTAAAAAAGGCAAGTTATATAAAAAAATTCACTTATTCACCAAGACAATGACCATCTAATAGAAAACCTCATAGGATGAAGCAGTGGAGCGTGGTGTTCAACTGTTTGTTCATTCTGGCTCCCAAATATGGAGTAAAAGGCGCAGGCTCTGTCCAGCCACTAAGATTAGGGTGCCTGGGACCTGTAGTACCATCCAGTCTGGCAGTATGGGTGTGTGTGCTGTCCAGCTGGAATAATCTGCTCCCTGCTTCAGCCATTTGGAGAGCACCGCACCCTACTAAAGGTGGAAGCATATTGCTGGAAGCTGCCAGATACAGCCTTGTTCTCCTCTGGTTCAGTCCTCTGTGCTCAGCTCCCGGCTTGTGGATTTGTTTCCTGTTGTGACCTCGGCCCGTTTACTGACTACTCGTGTCTTCTGATTTTGTATTTTCTCTGCCCTCCTGGTTCTGACCCGGCTACCTGACTATTCTTCTTTCCATCTCACTCCAAAGAATAGCAGGTAACACCGTGGCCCAAGCCTAGGGGTCTCTGTGTAGGTTCAGATCCATGTAGAGGGGTTAAAGGGTGATGATCAAAGTAATTTGTGAAATCTGTAAACAGGGTAGATAGTGACAAGCCTGTTCGTGGTAGCCATCTTTTGAGCATTCCTAATATCTAAATGGCGCTCCTTCCCTTCTTAACCTGCCATGTGCCCAGACAGTAGTGTACAACCGTATATAGGGGATTGTCAGATTCAAAAGAAGTTGGAAAATAATTTGTAAGGTCCATTTGTTTCCTATTATCCTTTGTGAAGAATTCCAAAGTTATCACCACATAAAGTGACACACGTCAGATTTGAAAAATGGGGCCTGATTAGAAACATAAAACTGCGGGAAGGGGTTAAATCAGAGGATTACAGAAGTTAAAAACTGTGACTATAGACAATAAAACATCGACTGAAATGATCAAACTGAACAGTCTTCATCAGAGAAAAATGAGTAACTAGTGGTGAAACCTCTCTGGGGTAATTGGAGTATGGGGCTCGGTGGCTCTTGGCAATCTAAACTATCATAAGAACCAATATTTTCTGTCAGATGAGTGTCAAGAAGAAATATTAGACATTTAAAGTGAACTTTTTTATAATACTGCATTTGGAAGAGGTAATGGAGATCTTTTTGAAAAACTACCAGGGAGTTATAGAGTCACATAAGTGAGGCCGGCCGATCCCACCACAATGAAACTATCATAGAGAGGGAATTTGTAAAAAAAAGAAAGAATATAAAAACATGTAACATCCCCAACAACAACGTATGTATGAAGGGAGAAATCCAACACTAAACTGGAGTTGCACTCATTTATGGTGGACCATTTGGCTCGAACAAGCCGGAACCCCGAACACGAACCTGAATTTGAAATGCCGAACAAATTCGCTCAATACTATTTATGATGTGGAGTGAATCCATGAAACCAGGGCTCAAGCCAACACATCTCCTGCAGGCGTGAAAAAATGTATATTACAGCCATCAGCCACGCACAGCTTAGAGATATATCATGGCACAGGTGTAATGTTTTCTGTATAGTTTATCACAATCCAGTTTGCAGTTAGTTGGTTTTAAAATAAATTGAACAGTCAGGATAAAGGGAAACTCTACTGTTATTGTACAGAAATTCACACTTGGCCTCACTGCACATTTAATGTTGTCGATCATAAAAGTGAAGTTTGGCCAAAAAGACTGGACCTGGTCTTGTAGGGACCATATGAGCACATTCAGCAGCACAGAAGGTAGATTCATCCAATAAGATATCAGGGATCTAGGAAGCCAACACCATCATTACCCTCCGCTTTCTCTTACAGGCCCATCATTATATTTTTCTTCAAGGGATTTTCTCACTAGTCAGCACATTCTACATACGCTGTCATTTGGCTTTGTAGTTTACAGACCTGGGCAGGTAACGGTCAGCGTCTCCTAATCCCAGGGGGTAGGTGGATCCTCCAGGTTGTAAGTGCTACAGAAAAGGGCTTTCACAATTACACAAAGTAATCTGAATATTTTCGGACGGAGGAGAATGTTGTGGTCTAGCGGCAAAATGGTGATCACACGATTGTGATATGGCTGGACTACATCACCGATAAAGCAGCCACAGCCAGTGACTGAGAAGAATCTGTGACTTCTCTGCATTTAGTGGTTACTACTCACCTGGGTAGTCATATGTAGGAATCTCCTCTTTACACCGCTCATCACCCCTCACATATGTCTCTGTAGTATTAATATGGGTCAGATCTTCACCCTGAAACAAATATTATAAAAGTCAAAGACAGATGAAGAAGTCACATCTATGATCAGCTCTAATCCTGTTATCTCCACCGTTCTCATAACACAAATTTAAAACATAATAATGGTGGATAAAACAAGACTGAAGACAGGACCTTTACAGCCGTCTACACATCATAGGGGAAATCTCATGACATCTTCTCTCCATCTACCTGAAGAACATTGGTATCTTCTTGTTTACAGTCCTGTGGAAGAAGAGGATGGGGACATCTCTCTGGTGTTGTCCTCTTACTGGATAGATCTGGAGGAAACACATACAAGGACTGAATTCATTTTTTACATACAGATAATTATAGGCCGTGTGTATTTAGTCCTGTCTATTACCTGGTGATGTGAAGGGCTGGGGAACCTCCATCATGACGTCCTTGTACAGATCTTTGTGTCCTTCTAAATACTCCCACTCCTCCATGGAGAAATAGACAGCGACATCCTGACATCTTATAGGAACCTGACACATACAATGATACCGTCATCCCCCAGATCCCTTCATAGCATTACTGTATAATATCCCAGCATTCCCAGCAGTGTCACCTCTCCAGTCAGCAGCTCAATCATCTTGTAGGTGAGTTCTAGGATCTTCTGGTCATTGATGTCCTCATGTATCAGAGGGTGAGGTGGAGGCCCTGTGATTGGGCTCAGGGGTCTTCCCCATTCCTCAGACACAGGGTCCTGACAGCGCTCACTAGAGGTCTTCTTCACTACTGTGTAATCCTGGTTATGGAGAGACACATTAATAAATCTCCCTCCAGACATTTCCAGAGTCCTCACCTCTCCAGTTCTGTTCATCTGTTATTCCCATAGATAAGAATGATGTAATGGGACGTCATCAAAATCTCTCACCTCTCCAGTAAGACGGAAGAGGATCTCTAGGGCGAGGTGTAATATCCTCTCCGCCATCTTGTCCATCATTTTCCTGGATAAATCAGGAAAATTTTCTTATATAGATGATCTTCACTGAGAGGATCCGGTATTTTAGAGATCTGAATGAGAAAAAGATAAGCTGATGGATAAGACCATTTTTCACAGCTTACTAATTCTCCTATACATAAAGATGGAAATATTCTTTGACCTGATCTTCGCCCGGCTCTGTTCAATACATGATTTTACTAACTCTCCTCTTCCACTCTCTGATCACAACCTTCTTTCATTCTCTGTCAAGAACTGTCACCCTGCTCAAGACACCCCCACTTTCCACACTTATACAAATATACATGCCATTAACACCCAGAAATTTATGAAAATGTTGCAATCATCATTGGCCCCAATCTCCTCCCTCTCATGCCCTGACTTTGCACTGAAGCATTATAACGAAACATTGCAATGCGCCCTGGATGAAGCCGCACCTCCTACACAGAGAACAACTCGGCACAGACGGCGACAACCCTGGAACACACTGCAAATACACTTTCTCCAGTGGTGCTCCAGGTGTGCCGAACGGCTGTGGACAAAATCTAATCTGGCCGAAGATTTCCTCCATTATAAATTTATGCTTAAAACCTATAACTCCACCCTTCACCTCTCCAAACAAACCTACTTTAACAACCTCGTCATCTCATGGTCCAATAATCCTAAACACCTGTTTGACACTTTTCACTCTCTCCTTAATCAAACAGCACAGGCCTCAAACATCAACCTCAGCACTGACGATCAGGCCAATTATTTAAAAGAAAAAAATGACCATATCCGATAGGAAATTTTCTCTCAATCCCCAAATGTTATGCATACTCCTCCCTCCCACACTGCATCTTGCTAATTTTCTGACTTCAAACCAGTCACGAAAGAAGAAGTGAAAAGGCTCCTTTCTTCCTCTCGCTCTACCACCTGCACCAGTGACCCTATTCCCTCACATCTCCTTCAGTCCCTTTCTCCAGCTGTCACTACTCACCTAACTAAAATATTAAACCTCTACCTTTCATCTATTATTTTTCCCTCCTTTTTTAAACACGCCAGCATACATCCATTACTTAAAAAAACATCCCTCGACGAGAACTGTGCTGCTAACTACAGACCTGTTTCCAATCTTCCCTTTATCTCTAAACTACTCGAACAAGTGGTCCACTCCTGTCTAATCCGCTATCTCTCAGATAACTAACATTCTACTGAAACTGCACTCACTAAAGTTTCTAATGATCAACTAACAGTAAAATCTAATGGTCACTACTCCCTGCTGATTCTCCTGGATCTCTCTGCAGCATTCGACACTGTGGATCTACCTCTCTGACCGCTCCTTCACTGTGTCTTTTGTTGGCTTCTCTTCTTCTCCCCTTCCCCTTATTCTCGGGGTTCCTCAAGGATCAGTCCTAGACGCCCTTCTTTTCTACTTATACACCGCTTCTATTGGACAAACAATTAGCAAATTCGGTTTTCAGTACCATCTCTATGCTGATGACACCTAATTAGACACCTCTTCTCTGGACATCACTCCTGCATTATTACAAAATACCAGTGATTGTCTTTCCGCTGTCTCTAACACTATGCCCTCCCTCTATCTAAAATTGAATCTGTCAAAAACTGGACTCCTCTTATTTCCTCCCTCCACTAACCTATCTATGCCCGATATTGCCATTTCTGTTTGTGGCTCCATCATTACTCGCCAGCAACATGCCCGCTGTCTTGGGGTCATACTTGATTCAGATCTTTCCTTCACTCCTCACATCAAATCACTTGCTCGCTCGTGTCTTCTATACCTCAAAAACATCTCTAGAATTAGAAATTTTCTTTCCTTTGACTCTTACTGTAGCTCTTACTCATTCTCGTCTGGACTATTGCAACTCTTTACTTATCGGTCTCACCTACCGATACAACGATGTCTCTTCCCTGTGCCAGTCATTGCACTGATTGCTCATCCAGTACAGAGTTCAATATAAACTTAGTGCTCTTACCCACAAAGCTATCCACGATTCAGCACCACTCTACATCTCCTCCCTCGTCTCAGTCTAGCAGAACGAAGGGCACTGGTAGGGTGGTAATGACTTAAAGCTGAAATCCTCAGTAAGCCGCACCTCCCACTCCCGTCTCCAAGATTTCTCGCATGCTGCACCAATTCTTTGGAATGCACTACCCAGGACAATTTGATTAATTCCCAATACCCACAGTTTTAAGCGTGCCGTAAAAACCCATTTATTTAGACTGGCCTATCACCTCAACATACTTATCTAACTGTCCCAGTTTTGGCCCATATTAAAATTTTCTTCAAAATCATGCTCATACCATCCATGCACTGCATAGCCTCTGTCTGTACTGTACACATACTGGCTGGCGATCAGTTCATGTAGTGTTATGTACTTACCCTATTTAGTATATTAAGGCTGTATTATACAATATATGTACATTTTACCTTTTGTGTCTCCCCTATTTCCTTATAGACTGTAAGCTTGTGAGCAGGGCCCTCACTCCTTTTAATATCTGAGTTATGCTTATTCTGTAAAGTCTGTATTGTCTGTGTAAGTCCCCCCTAAAATTGTAAAGTGCTGTGGAATATGTTGGCGCTATAAAAATTATTATAATTAAATTCAGATGTAAATCTCAGGCCCACTCTATTGATGTTGAGTTCCCTGACAAATTCAAAAGATTGTTCACTCGTCCCCGACCAGATGATAAAAATGTCATCAATATATTTGTACCATACCCCAATATATGGCTGCCATCACTTATGACCATCCCTGAATATTGTGGATTCCTCCCACCAGTCCAGGGATAAGTTAGCATATGAGGGGGCACAGAGGCTCCCCATCGCAGTACCCCTGAGCTGGTGGAAGTACTTCCCGTCAAAAAGAAAGAAGTTATGAGTAAGAGTGAATTTTAGAAGATCCTCCATGAAGTCATTATGTCTGCTACACTCTATTGACCTGGATTTCAGGAAATATCTTACTCCTCTGATACCATCCTCATGCGGTATATTACTGTACAAAGCCTCGATATCTAGTAAGGCCTGCTCCCCTACATGCATGTATACATGCTCGAGGGTCTACATGTAGGGGAGCAGGCAAAGGGAAAACCAACTCTAGAGGGATTATTCCAACTTCAGGACCTCAGGCGATACTATGGGAACATTACACTGTGTAGGGGCATCATACATCCTGCATAAGGGGGATAATGGGGGCATTACACTGTGTGGGGGCATCATACATCCTGCATAAGGAGCATAATGGGGGCATTACACTGTGTGGGGGCATCATACATCCTGCATAAGGGGCATAATGGGGGCATTACACTGTGGGGGCATCATACATCCTGCATAAGGGGCATAATGGGGGCATTACACTGTGTGGGGGCATCATACATCCTCCATAAGGGGCATAATGGGGGCATTACACTGTGGGGGCATCATACATCCTACATAAGGGGCATAATGGGGGCATTACACTGTGTGGGGGCATCATACATACTGCATAAGGGGCATAATGGGGGCATTACACTGTGGGGGCATCTTACATACCGCATAAGGGGCATAATGGGGGCATTACACTGTGGGGGCATCTTACATACTGCATAAGGGGCATAATGGGGGCATTACACTGTGGGGGGCATCATACATACTGCATAAGGGGCATAATGGGGGCATTACACTGTGTGGGGGCATCATACATCCTGCATAAGGGGCATAATGGGGGCATTACACTGTGGGGGCATCTTACATACTGCATAAGGGGCATAATGGGGGCATTACACTGTGGGGGCATCGTACATACTACATAAGGGGCATTATGGGGGCATTACACTGTGTGGGGGCATCATACATACTGCATAAGGGGCATAATGGGGGCATTACACTGTGTGGGGGTATCATACATCCTGCATAAGGGGCATAATGGGGGCATTACACTGTGGGGCCAGTAAAGGGGTCCTGTACTATGAGAACAATACGTTTCCTCCCTTCCTGTCTCCATAGTTGGGTCGTATGTATCTATTACAGGAAACAGAACAAAAACCTTATGATTCTTATAAAGGGGCAACACAAGACCCCAAAAGAGTCTCCGTGCTGAAGGGGTTAATGCCCCCTGCCTCCAGTAATGGGGGAACTCCACATACCTCCACCTGCAGAGCCGCC
Organism: Phyllobates terribilis; assembly: GCF_046119375.1. Classification (NCBI taxonomy): domain Eukaryota; kingdom Metazoa; phylum Chordata; class Amphibia; order Anura; family Dendrobatidae; genus Phyllobates; species Phyllobates terribilis. The sequence goes on from NW_027363433.1 coordinate 523,493, forward strand.
ACCACATATATGGCTGCTCTGTGCGTATAGGAGCTGTGATGAGGTCACAGGAGGGGAGGAGTCAGGGGTCACATGATCAGGGGCCTCAGTGGATGCAGGACTCTGCTGTGCTGGTTGTCATGGTGCTGGATGAGCTGAAGTTTATGTGTGGGGTCAGGAGGGGTTTACAGTGTGGATGTAGCAGAGCCGTGTGTGTACGAGGTGTACGGAGCAGAGCCGCGTGTGTACGAGGTGTACGGAGCAGAGCCGCGTGTGTACGAGGTGTACGGAGCAGAGCCGAGTGTGTACGAGGTGTACGGAGCGGAGCCGCGTGTGTACGAGGTGTACGGAGCAGAGCCGAGTGTGTACGAGGTGTACGGAGCAGAGCCGCGTGTGTACGAGGTGTACGGAGCGGAGCCGTGTGTGTACGAGGTGTACGGAGCAGAGCCGCGTGTGTACGAGGTGTACGGAGCGGAGCCGCGTGTGTACGAGGTGTACGGAGCAGAGCCGCGTGTGTACGAGGTGTACGGAGCAGAGCCGCGTGTGTACGAGGTGTACGGAGCGGAGCCGTGTGTGTACGAGGTGTACGGAGCAGAGCCGCGTATGTACGAGGTGTACGGAGCGGAGCCGCGTGTGTACGAGGTGTACGGAGCAGAGCCGCGTGTGTACGAGGTGTACGGAGCAGAGCCGCGTGTGTACGAGGTGTACGGAGCAGAGCCGCGTGTGTACGAGGTGTACGGAGCAGAGCCGCGTGTGTACGAGGTGTACGGAGCAGAGCCGCGTGTGTACGAGGTGTACGGAGCGGAGCCGCGTGTGTACGAGGTGTACGGAGCGGAGCCACGTGTGTACGAGGTGTACGGAGCGGAGCCTTGTTTGTACGAGGTGTACTGAGCGGAGCCGCGTGTGTACGAGGTGTACTGAGCGGAGCCGCGTGTGTACGAGGTGTACTGAGTGGAGCCGCGTGTGTACGGAGCGGAGCCGCGCGTGTACGAGGTGTACGGAGCGGAGCCGTGTGTACGAGGTGTACGGAGCAGAGCCGCGTGTGTACGAGGTGTACGGAGCAGAGCCACGTGTGTACGAGGTGTACGGAGCAGAGCCGCGCGTGTACGAGGTATACGGAGCGGAGCCGCGTGTGTACGAGGTGTACGGAGCAGAGCCGCATATGTACGAGGTGTACGGAGCAGAGCCGCATATGTACGAGGTGTACGGAGCGGAGCCGCATGTGTACGAGGTGTACGGAGCGGAACCGCATGTGTACGAGGTGTACGGAGCGGAGCCGCGCGTGTACGAGGTGTACGGAGCGGAGCCGCGTGTACGAGATGTACGGAGCAGAGCCGCGTGTGTACGAGGTGTACGGAGCAGAGCCGCGTGTGTACGGAGCAGAGCCGCGTGTGTACGAGGTGTACGGAGCGGAGCCGCATGTGTACGAGGTGTACGGAGCGGAGCCGTGTGTACGAGGTGTACGGAGCGGAGCCGTGTGTACGAGGTGTATGGAGCGGAGCCGCATGTGTACGAGGTGTACAGAGCGGAGCCGTGTGTGTACGAGGTGTACGGAGCAGAGCCGCATATGTACGAGGTGTACGGAGCAGAGCCGCATATGTACGAGGTGTACGGATCGGAACTGCGTGTACGAGGTGTACTGAGCGGAGCCGCGTGTGTACGAGGTGTACTGAGCGGAGCCGCGTGTGTACGAGGTGTACTGAGCGGAGCCGCGTGTGTACGAGGTGTACTGAGCGGAGCCGCGTGTGTACGAGGTGTACTGAGTGGAGCCGCGTGTGTACGGAGCGGAGCCGCGCGTGTACGAGGTGTACGGAGCGGAGCCGTGTGTACGAGGTGTACGGAGCAGAGCCGCGTGTGTACGAGGTGTACGGAGCAGAGCTGCGTGTGTACGAGGTGTACGGAGCAGAGCCGCGTGTGTGCGAGGTGTACGGAGCAGAGCCGCGCGTGTACGAGGTATACGGAGCGCAGCCGCGCGTGTACGATGCGTACGGAGCGGAGCCGCGCGTGTACGAGGCGTGCGGAGCCGTGTGTGTACGAGGTGTACGCGGAGCGGAGCCGCGCGTGTACGAGGCGTACGGAGTGGAGCCGCGTGTGTACGAGGCGTACGGAGCAGAGCCGCGTGTACGAGGTGTACGGAGCAGAGCCGCGTGTGTACGGAGCAGAGCCGCGTGTGTGCGAGGTGTACGGAGCAGAGCCGCGTCTGTATGAGGTGTACGGAGCGGAGCCGCATGTGTACGAGGTGTACGGAGCGGAGCCGCGTGTGTACGAGGTGTACGGGGCGGAGCAGTGTGTGTACGAGATGTACGGAGCGGAGCCGCGTGTGTACGAAATATACGGAGCGGAGCCGCGCGTGTACGGAGCGGAGCCGGGCATGTACGGGGTGTATGGAGCGGAGCCGCGTGTGTCCGAGGTGTACGGAACGGAGCCGCATGTGTACGAGGTGTACGGAGCAGAGCTGTGTGTGTACGAGGTGTACGGAGCAGAGCCGCGTGTGTACGAGGTGTACGGAGCAGAGCCGCGTGTGTACGAGGAGTACGGAGCAGAGCCGCATGTGTACGAGGTGTACGGAGCGGAGCCGCGTGTGTACGAGGTGTACTGAGTGGAGCCGCGTGTGTACGGAGCGGAGCCGCGCGTGTACGAGGTGTACGGAGCAGAGCCATGTGTACGAGGTATACGGAGCGGAGCCGCGCGTGTACGAGGTGTACGGAGCGGAGCCGGGCGTGTACGAGGTGTACGGCGCGGAGCCGGGCGTGTACGAGGTGTATGGCGCGGAGCCGGGCGTGTACGAGGTGTACGGAGCGGAGTCGCGCGTGTACGAGGTGTGCGGAGCCGTGTGTGTACGAGGTGTACGGAGCAGATCCGGGTCTACGGAGCGGAGCCGCATGTGTATGAGGTGTACGGAGCGGAGCCGCGTGTGTACGAGGTGTACTGAGTGGAGCCGCGTGTATACGGAGCGGAACCGCGTGTGTACGAGGTGTACGGAGCAGAGCCGCGTGTGTACGAGGTGTACGGAGCAGAGCCGCGTGTGTACGAGGTGTACGGAGCAGAGCCGCGTGTGTACGAGGTGTACGGAGCAGAGCCGTGTGTGTACGAGGTGTACGGAGCAGAATCGCGTGTACGAGGTGTACGGAGCAGAGCCGCGTGTGTACGAGGTGTACGGATCGGAGCAGCGTGTACGAGGTGTACGGAGCGGAGCCGTGTTTGTACGAGGTGTACGGAGCGGAGCCGCGTGTACGAGGTGTACGGAGCGGAGCCGCGTGTGTACGAGGTGTACGGAGCAGAGCCGCGTGTGTACGAGGTGTACGGAGCAGAGCCGCGTGTGTACGAGGTGTACGGAGCAGAGCCGCGTGTGTACGAGGTGTACGGAGCGGAGCCGCGTGTGTACGAGGTGTACGGAGCGGAGCCGCGTGTGTACGAGGTGTACGGAGCGGAGCCGCGTGTGTACGAGGTGTACGGAGCGGAGCCGCACGTGTACGAGGTGCACGGAGCGGACCCGCGCGTGTACGGAGTGGATCCGCGCGTGTACGAGGCGTACGGAGCGGAGCCGCGCGTGTACGAGGCGTACGGAGCGGAGCCGCGCGTGTACGAGGCGTACGGAGCGGAGCCGCGCGTGTACGAGGCGTACGGAGCGGAGCCGCGCGTGTACGAGGCGTACGGAGCGGAGCCGCGCGTGTACGAGGCGTACGGAGCGGAGCCGCGCGTGTACGAGGCGTACGGAGCGGAGCCGCGCGTGTACGAGGCGTACGGAGCGGAGCCGCGCGTGTACGAGGCGTACGGAGCGGAGCCGCGCGTGTACGAGGCGTACGGAGCGGAGCCGCGCGTGTACGAGGCGTACGGAGCGGAGCCGCGCGTGTACGAGGCGTACGGAGCGGAGCCGCGCGTGTACGAGGCGTACGGAGCGGAGCCGCGCGTGTACGAGGCGTACGGAGCGGAGCCGCGCGTGTACGAGGCGTACGGAGCGGAGCCGCGCGTGTACGAGGCGTACGGAGCGGAGCCGCGCGTGTACGAGGCGTACGGAGCGGAGCCGCGCGTGTACGAGGCGTACGGAGCGGAGCCGCGCGTGTACGAGGCGTACGGAGCGGAGCCGCGCGTGTACGAGGCGTACGGAGCGGAGCCGCGCGTGTACGAGGCGTACGGAGCGGAGCCGCGCGTGTACGAGGCGTACGGAGCGGAGCCGCGCGTGTACGAGGTGTACGGAGCGGAGCCGCGCGTGTACGGAGCGGAGCCGCATGTGTACGAGGTGTACGGAGCGGAGCCGCGTGTGTACGAGGTGTACGGAGTAGAGCCGCGTGTGTACTTAGCGGAGCCGCGCGTGTATGAGGTGTACGGAGCAGAGCCGCGTGTGTACGAGGTGTACGGAGCAGAGCCGCGTGTGTATGAGGTGTACGGAACGGAGCCGCATGTGTACGAGGTGTACGGAGCAGAGCCGTGTGTGTACGAGGTGTACGGAGCGGAGCCGCGTGTGTACGAGGTGTACGAGGCAGAGCAGTGTGTGTACGAAGCGGAGCTGGGCATGTACGAGGTGTATGGAGCAGAGCCGCGTGTGTCCGAGGTGTACGGAACGGAGCCGCATGTGTACGAGGTGTATGGAGCGGAGCCGTGTGTATACGAGGTGTACGGAGCGGAGCCGCATGTGTACGAGGTGTACGGAGCGGAGCCGCGTGTACGAGATGTACGGAGCAGAGCCGCGTGTGTACGAGGTGTGCGGAGCAGAGCCGCGTGTGTACGAGGTGTACGGAGCAGAGCCGCGTGTGTACGAGGTGTACGGAGCGGAGCCGCATGTGTACGAGGTGTACGGAGCGGAGCCGCATGTGTACGAGGTGTACGGAGCGGAGCCGTGTGTACGAGGTGTATGGAGCGGAGCCGCATGTGTACGAGGTGTACAGAGCGGAGCCGTGTGTGTACGAGGTGTACGGAGCAGAGCCGCATATGTACGAGGTGTACGGAGCAGAGCCGCATATGTACGAGGTGTACGGATCGGAGCTGCGTGTACGAGGTGTACTGAGCGGAGCCTTGTTTGTACGAGGTGTACTGAGCGGAGCCGCGTGTGTACGAGGTGTACTGAGCGGAGCCGCGTGTGTACGAGGTGTACTGAGTGGAGCCGCGTGTGTACGGAGCGGAGCCGCGCGTGTACGAGGTGTACGGAGCGGAGCCGTGTGTACGAGGTGTACGGAGCAGAGCCGCGCGTGTACGAGGCGTACGGAGCGGAGCCGCGCGTGTACGAGGCGTACGGAGCGGAGCCGCGCGTGTACGAGGCGTACGGAGCGGAGCCGCGCGTGTACGAGGCGTACGGAGCGGAGCCGCGCGTGTACGAGGCGTACGGAGCGGAGCCGCGCGTGTACGAGGTGTACGGAGCGGAGCCGCGCGTGTACGAGGTGTACGGAGCGGAGCCGCGCGTGTACGGAGCGGAGCCGCATGTGTACGAGGTGTACGGAGCGGAGCCGCGTGTGTACGAGGTGTACGGAGTAGAGCCGCGTGTGTACTTAGCGGAGCCGCGCGTGTATGAGGTGTACGGAGCAGAGCCGCGTGTGTACGAGGTGTACGGAGCAGAGCCGCGTGTGTATGAGGTGTACGGAACGGAGCCGCATGTGTACGAGGTGTACGGAGCAGAGCCGTGTGTGTACGAGGTGTACGGAGCGGAGCCGCGTGTGTACGAGGTGTACGAGGCAGAGCAGTGTGTGTACGAAGCGGAGCTGGGCATGTACGAGGTGTATGGAGCAGAGCCGCGTGTGTCCGAGGTGTACGGAACGGAGCCGCATGTGTACGAGGTGTATGGAGCGGAGCCGTGTGTATACGAGGTGTACGGAGCGGAGCCGCATGTGTACGAGGTGTACGGAGCGGAGCCGCGTGTACGAGATGTACGGAGCAGAGCCGCGTGTGTACGAGGTGTACGGAGCAGAGCCGCGTGTGTACGAGGTGTACGGAGCAGAGCCGCGTGTGTACGAGGTGTACGGAGCAGAGCCGCATGTGTACGAGGTGTACGGAGCGGAGCCGCATGTGTACGAGGTGTACGGAGCGGAGCCGTGTGTACGAGGTGTATGGAGCGGAGCCGCATGTGTACGAGGTGTACAGAGCGGAGCCGTGTGTGTACGAGGTGTACGGAGCAGAGCCGCATATGTACGAGGTGTACGGAGCAGAGCCGCATATGTACGAGGTGTACGGATCGGAGCTGCGTGTACGAGGTGTACTGAGCGGAGCCTTGTTTGTACGAGGTGTACTGAGCGGAGCCGCGTGTGTACGAGGTGTACTGAGCGGAGCCGCGTGTGTACGAGGTGTACTGAGTGGAGCCGCGTGTGTACGGAGCGGAGCCGCGCGTGTACGAGGTGTACGGAGCGGAGCCGTGTGTACGAGGTGTACGGAGCAGAGCCGCGTGTGTACGAGGTGTACGGAGCAGAGCTGTGTGTGTACGAGGTGTACGGAGCAGAGCCGCGTGTGTACGAGGTGTACGGAGCAGAGCCGCGTGTGTACGAGGAGTACGGAGCAGAGCCGCATGTGTACGAGGTGTACGGAGCGGAGCCGCGTGTGTACGAGGTGTACTGAGTGGAGCCGCGTGTGTACGGAGCGGAGCCGCGCGTGTACGAGGTGTACGGAGCAGAGCCATGTGTACGAGGTATACGGAGCGGAGCCGCGCGTGTACGAGGTGTACGGAGCGGAGCCGGGCGTGTACGAGGTGTACGGCGCGGAGCCGGGCGTGTACGAGGTGTATGGCGCGGAGCCGGGCGTGTACGAGGTGTACGGAGCGGAGTCGCGCGTGTACGAGGTGTGCGGAGCCGTGTGTGTACGAGGTGTACGGAGCAGATCCGGGTCTACGGAGCGGAGCCGCATGTGTATGAGGTGTACGGAGCGGAGCCGCGTGTGTACGAGGTGTACTGAGTGGAGCCGCGTGTATACGGAGCGGAACCGCGTGTGTACGAGGTGTACGGAGCAGAGCCGCGTGTGTACGAGGTGTACGGAGCAGAGCCGCGTGTGTACGAGGTGTACGGAGCAGAGCCGCGTGTGTACGAGGTGTACGGAGCAGAGCCGTGTGTGTACGAGGTGTACGGAGCAGAATCGCGTGTACGAGGTGTACGGAGCAGAGCCGCGTGTGTACGAGGTGTACGGATCGGAGCAGCGTGTACGAGGTGTACGGAGCGGAGCCATGTTTGTACGAGGTGTACGGAGCGGAGCCGCGTGTACGAGGTGTACGGAGCGGAGCCGCGTGTGTACGAGGTGTACGGAGCAGAGCCGCGTGTGTACGAGGTGTACGGAGCAGAGCCGCGTGTGTACGAGGTGTACGGAGCAGAGCCGCGTGTGTACGAGGTGTACGGAGCAGAGCCGCGTGTGTACGAGGTGTACGGAGCGGAGCCGCGTGTGTACGAGGTGTACGGAGCGGAGCCGCGTGTGTACGAGGTGTACGGAGCGGAGCCGCGTGTGTACGAGGTGTACGGAGCGGAGCCGCACGTGTACGAGGTGCACGGAGCGGACCCGCGCGTGTACGGAGTGGAGCCGCGCGTGTACGAGGCGTACGGAGCGGAGCCGCGCGTGTACGAGGCGTACGGAGCGGAGCCGCGCGTGTACGAGGCGTACGGAGCGGAGCCGCGCGTGTACGAGGCGTACGGAGCGGAGCCGCGCGTGTACGAGGCGTACGGAGCGGAGCCGCGCGTGTACGAGGCGTACGGAGCGGAGCCGCGCGTGTACGAGGCGTACGGAGCGGAGCCGCGCGTGTACGAGGCGTACGGAGCGGAGCCGCGCGTGTACGAGGCGTACGGAGCGGAGCCGCGCGTGTACGAGGCGTACGGAGCGGAGCCGCGCGTGTACGAGGCGTACGGAGCGGAGCCGCGCGTGTACGAGGCGTACGGAGCGGAGCCGCGCGTGTACGAGGCGTACGGAGCGGAGCCGCGCGTGTACGAGGCGTACGGAGCGGAGCCGCGCGTGTACGAGGCGTACGGAGCGGAGCCGCGCGTGTACGAGGCGTACGGAGCGGAGCCGCGCGTGTACGAGGCGTACGGAGCGGAGCCGCGCGTGTACGAGGCGTACGGAGCGGAGCCGCGCGTGTACGAGGTGTACGGAGCGGAGCCGCGCGTGTACGGAGCGGAGCCGCATGTGTACGAGGTGTACGGAGCGGAGCCGCGTGTGTACGAGGTGTACGGAGTAGAGCCGCGTGTGTACTTAGCGGAGCCGCGCGTGTATGAGGTGTACGGAGCAGAGCCGCGTGTGTACGAGGTGTACGGAGCAGAGCCGCGTGTGTATGAGGTGTACGGAACGGAGCCGCATGTGTACGAGGTGTACGGAGCAGAGCCGTGTGTGTACGAGGTGTACGGAGCGGAGCCGCGTGTGTACGAGGTGTACGAGGCAGAGCAGTGTGTGTACGAAGCGGAGCTGGGCATGTACGAGGTGTATGGAGCAGAGCCGCGTGTGTCCGAGGTGTACGGAACGGAGCCGCATGTGTACGAGGTGTATGGAGCGGAGCCGTGTGTATACGAGGTGTACGGAGCGGAGCCGCATGTGTACGAGGTGTACGGAGCGGAGCCGCGTGTACGAGATGTACGGAGCAGAGCCGCGTGTGTACGAGGTGTACGGAGCAGAGCCGCGTGTGTACGAGGTGTACGGAGCAGAGCCGCGTGTGTACGAGGTGTACGGAGCAGAGCCGCATGTGTACGAGGTGTACGGAGCGGAGCCGCATGTGTACGAGGTGTACGGAGCGGAGCCGTGTGTACGAGGTGTATGGAGCGGAGCCGCATGTGTACGAGGTGTACAGAGCGGAGCCGTGTGTGTACGAGGTGTACGGAGCAGAGCCGCATATGTACGAGGTGTACGGAGCAGAGCCGCATATGTACGAGGTGTACGGATCGGAGCTGCGTGTACGAGGTGTACTGAGCGGAGCCTTGTTTGTACGAGGTGTACTGAGCGGAGCCGCGTGTGTACGAGGTGTACTGAGCGGAGCCGCGTGTGTACGAGGTGTACTGAGTGGAGCCGCGTGTGTACGGAGCGGAGCCGCGCGTGTACGAGGTGTACGGAGCGGAGCCGTGTGTACGAGGTGTACGGAGCAGAGCCGCGTGTGTACGAGGTGTACGGAGCAGAGCTGCGTGTGTACGAGGTGTACGGAGCAGAGCCGCGTGTGTGCGAGGTGTACGGAGCAGAGCCGCGCGTGTACGAGGTATACGGAGCGCAGCCGCGCGTGTACGATGCGTACGGAGCGGAGCCGCGCGTGTACGAGGCGTGCGGAGCCGTGTGTGTACGAGGTGTACGCGGAGCGGAGCCGCGCGTGTACGAGGCGTACGGAGTGGAGCCGCGTGTGTACGAGGCGTACGGAGCAGAGCCGCGTGTACGAGGTGTACGGAGCAGAGCCGCGTGTACGAGGTGTACGGAGCAGAGCCGCGTGTGTACGGAGCAGAGCCGCGTGTGTGCGAGGTGTACGGAGCAGAGCCGCGTCTGTATGAGGTGTACGGAGCGGAGCCGCATGTGTACGAGGTGTACGGAGCGGAGCCGCGTGTGTACGAGGTGTACGGGGCGGAGCAGTGTGTGTACGAGATGTACGGAGCGGAGCCGCGTGTGTACGAAATATACGGAGCGGAGCCGCGCGTGTACGGAGCGGAGCCGGGCATGTACGGGGTGTATGGAGCGGAGCCGCGTGTGTCCGAGGTGTACGGAACGGAGCCGCATGTGTACGAGGTGTACGGAGCAGAGCTGTGTGTGTACGAGGTGTACGGAGCAGAGCCGCGTGTGTACGAGGTGTACGGAGCAGAGCCGCGTGTGTACGAGGAGTACGGAGCAGAGCCGCATGTGTACGAGGTGTACGGAGCGGAGCCGCGTGTGTACGAGGTGTACTGAGTGGAGCCGCGTGTGTACGGAGCGGAGCCGCGCGTGTACGAGGTGTACGGAGCAGAGCCATGTGTACGAGGTATACGGAGCGGAGCCGCGCGTGTACGAGGTGTACGGAGCGGAGCCGGGCGTGTACGAGGTGTACGGCGCGGAGCCGGGCGTGTACGAGGTGTATGGCGCGGAGCCGGGCGTGTACGAGGTGTACGGAGCGGAGTCGCGCGTGTACGAGGTGTACGGAGCCGTGTGTGTACGAGGTGTACGGAGCAGATCCGGGTCTACGGAGCGGAGCCGCATGTGTATGAGGTGTACGGAGCGGAGCCGCGTGTGTACGAGGTGTACTGAGTGGAGCCGCGTGTATACGGAGCGGAACCGCGTGTGTACGAGGTGTACGGAGCAGAGCCGCGTGTGTACGAGGTGTACGGAGCAGAGCCGCAGGTGTACGGAGCAGAGCCGCGTGTGTACGAGGTGTACGGAGCAGAGCCGCGTGTGTACGAGGTGTACGGAGCAGAATCGCGTGTACGAGGTGTACGGAGCAGAGCCGCGTGTGTACGAGGTGTACGGATCGGAGCAGCGTGTACGAGGTGTACGGAGCGGAGCCGTGTTTGTACGAGGTGTACGGAGCGGAGCCGCGTATACGAGGTGTACGGAGCGGAGCCGCGTGTGTACGAGGTGTACGGAGCAGAGCCGCGTGTGTACGAGGTGTACGGAGCAGAGCCGCGTGTGTACGAGGTGTACGGAGCAGAGCCGCGTGTGTACGAGGTGTACGGAGCAGAGCCGCGTGTGTACGAGGTGTACGGAGCAGAGCCGCGTGTGTACGAGGTGTACGGAGCAGAGCCGCGTGTGTACGAGGTGTACGGAGCAAGCCGCGTGTGTACGAGGTGTACGGAGCGGAGCCGCACGTGTACGAGGTGCACGGAGCGGACCCGCGCGTGTACGGAGTGGATCCGCGCGTGTACGAGGCGTACGGAGTGGAGCCGCGCGTGTACGAGGCGTACGGAGCGGAGCCGCGCGTGTACGAGGCGTACGGAGCGGAGCCGCGCGTGTACGAGGCGTACGGAGCGGAGCCGCGCGTGTACGAGGCGTACGGAGCGGAGCCGCGCGTGTACGAGGCGTACGGAGCGGAGCCGCGCGTGTACGAGGCGTACGGAGCGGAGCCGCGCGTGTACGAGGCGTACGGAGCGGAGCCGCGCGTGTACGAGGCGTACGGAGCGGAGCCGCGCGTGTACGAGGCGTACGGAGCGGAGCCGCGCGTGTACGAGGCGTACGGAGCGGAGCCGCGCGTGTACGAGGCGTACGGAGCGGAGCCGCGCGTGTACGAGGCGTACGGAGCGGAGCCGCGCGTGTACGAGGCGTACGGAGCGGAGCCGCGCGTGTACGAGGCGTACGGAGCGGAGCCGCGCGTGTACGAGGCGTGCGGAGCCGCGCGTGTACGAGGCGTGCGGAGCCGCGCGTGTACGAGGCGTACGGAGCGGAGCCGCGCGTGTACGAGGCGTACGGAGCGGAGCCGCGCGTGTACGAGGCGTACGGAGCGGAGCCGCGCGTGTACGAGGCGTACGGAGCGGAGCCGCGCGTGTACGAGGCGTACGGAGCGGAGCCGCGCATGTACGAGGCGTACGGAGCGGAGCCGCGCGTGTACGAGGCGTACGGAGCGGAGCCGCGCGTGTACGAGGCGTACGGAGCGGAGCCGCGCGTGTACGAGGCGTACGGAGCGGAGCCGCGCGTGTACGAGGCGTACGGAGCGGAGCCGCGCGTGTACGAGGCGTACGGAGCGGAGCCGCGCGTGTACGAGGCGTACGGAGCGGAGCCGCGCGTGTACGAGGTGTACGGAGCGGAGCCGCGCGTGTACGGAGCGGAGCCGCATGTGTACGAGGTGTACGGAGCGGAGCCGCGTGTGTACGAGGTGTACGGAGTAGAGCCGCGTGTGTACTTAGCGGAGCCGCGCGTGTATGAGGTGTACGGAGCAGAGCCGCGTGTGTACGAGGTGTACGGAGCAGAGCCGCGTGTGTATGAGGTGTACGGAACGGAGCCGCATGTGTACGAGGTGTACGGAGCAGAGCCGTGTGTGTACGAGGTGTACGGAGCGGAGCCGCGTGTGTACGAGGTGTACGAGGCAGAGCAGTGTGTGTACGAAGCGGAGCTGGGCATGTACGAGGTGTATGGAGCAGAGCCGCGTGTGTCCGAGGTGTACGGAACGGAGCCGCATGTGTACGAGGTGTATGGAGCGGAGCCGTGTGTATACGAGGTGTACGGAGCGGAGCCGCATGTGTACGAGGTGTACGGAGCGGAGCCGCGTGTGTACGAGGTGTATTGAGTGGAGCCGCGCGTGTACGGAGTGGAGCCGCGCGTGTACGAGGTGTACGGAGCAGAGCCGTGTGTGTACGAGGTGTACGGAGCAGAGCCGCGTGTGTACGAGGTGTACGGAGCAGAGCCGCGTGTGTACGAGGTGTACGGAGCAGAGCCGCGTGTGTACGAGGTGTACGGAGCAGAGCCGCGTGTGTACGAGGTGTACGGAGCAGAGCCGCGTGTGTACGAGGTGTACGGAGCGGAGCCGCGCGTGTACGAGGTGTACGGAGCGGAGCCGTATGTGTACGAGGTGTACGGAGCGGAGCCGTGTGTGTACGAGGTGTACGGAGCGGAGCCGCATGTGTACGAGGTGTACGGAGCGGAGCCGCATGTGTACGAGGTGTACGGAGCGGAGCCGCGTGTGTACGAGGTGTACGGAGCGGAGCCGCGTGTGTACGAGGTGTACGGAGCGGAGCCGCGTGTGTACTTAGCGGAGCCGCGCGTGTACGAGGTGTACGGAGCGGAGCCGCATGTGTACGAGGTGTACGGAGCAGAGCCGCGTGTGTACGAGGTGTACGGAGCAGAGCCGCGTGTGTACGAGGTGTACGGAGCAGAGCCGCGTGTGTATGAGGTGTACGGAACGGAGCCGCATGTGTACGAGGTGTACGGAGCAGAGCCGCGTGTGTACGAGGTGTACGGAGCGGAGCCGCGTGTGTACGAGGTGTACGGAGCAGAGCCGCGTGTGTACGAGGTGTACGGAGCAGAGCCGCGTGTGTACGAGGTGTACGGAGCAGAGCCGCGTCTGTATGAGGTGTACGGAGCGGAGCCGCATGTGTACGAGGTGTACGGGGTGTGCGGAGCCGCGTGTGTACGAGGTGTACGAGGCAGAGCAGTGTGTGTACGAGATGTACGGAGCGGAGCCGCGCGTGTACGGAGCGGAGCTGGGCATGTACGAGGTGTATGGAGCAGAGCCGCGTGTGTCCGAGGTGTACGGAACGGAGCCGCATGTGTACGAGGTGTACGGAGCGGAGCCGTGTGTATACGAGGTGTACGGAGCGGAGCCGCATGTGTACGAGGTGTACGGAGCGGAGCCGCGTGTGTACGAGGTGTATTGAGTGGAGCCGCGCGTGTACGGAGCGGAGCCGCGTGTGTACGAGGTGTACGGAGCAGAGCCGTGTGTGTACGAGGTGTACGGAGCAGAGACGCGTGTGTACGAGGTGTACGGAGCGGAGCCGCATGTGTACGAGGTGTACGGAGCGGAGCCGCGTGTGTACGAGGTGTACGGAGCGGAGCCGCATGTGTACGAGGTGTACGGTGCGGAGCCGTGTGTACGAGGTGTACGGGGCGGAGCAGTGTGTTTACGAGGTGTACGGGGCGGAGCAGTGTGTGTACAAGATGTACGGAGCGGAGCCGCGTGTGTACGAAATATACGGAGCGGAACCGCACCTGTACAGAGCGGAGCCGGGCATGTACGAGGTGTACGGAGCGGAGCCGCGTGTGTCCGAGGTGTATGGAACGGAGCCGCATGTGTACGGAGCAGAGACGCGTGTGTACGAGGTGTACGGAGCAGAGCCGCGTGTGTACGAGGTGTACGGAGCGGAGCCGCGTGTGTACGAGGTGTACGGAGCGGAGCCGCGTGTGTACGAGGTGTACGGAGCGGAGCCGCGTCTGTACGAGGTGTACGGAGCGGAGCCGCGCGTGTACGAGGTGTACGGAGCGGAGCCGCGCGTGTACGAGGTGTACGGAGCGGAGCCGCGCGTGTACGAGGTGTACGGAGCGGAGCCGCGCGTGTACGAGGTGTACGGAGCGGAGCCGCGCGTGTACGAGGTGTACGGAGCGGAGCCGCGCGTGTACGAGGCGTACGGAGCGGAGCCGCGCGTGTACGAGGCGTACGGAGCGGAGCCGCGCGTGTACGAGGCGTACGGAGCGGAGCCGCGCGTGTACGAGGCGTACGGAGCGGAGCCGCGCGTGTACGAGGTGTACGGAGCGGAGCCGCGCGTGTACGAGGTGTACGGAGCGGAGCCGCGCGTGTACGAGGTGTACGGAGCGGAGCCGCGCGTGTACGAGGTGTACGGAGCGGAACCGCGCGTGTACGAGGTGTACGGAGCGGAACCGCGCGTGTACGAGGTGTACGGAGCGGAGCCGCGCGTGTACGAGGTGTACGGAGCGGAGCCGCGCGTGTACGAGGTGTACGGAGCGGAGCCGCGCGTGTACGAGGTGTACGGAGCGGAGCCGCGCGTGTACGAGGTGTACGGAGCGGAGCCGCGCGTGTACGAGGTGTACGGAGCGGAGCCGCGCGTGTACGAGGTGTACGGAGCGGAGCCGCGCGTGTACGAGGTGTACGGAGCGGAGCCGCGCGTGTACGAGGTGTACGGAGCGGAGCCTCATGTGTACGAGGTGTACGGAGCGGAGCCGCATGTGTACGAGGTGTACGGTGCGGAGCCGTGTGTACGAGGTGTACGGGGCGGAGCAGTGTGTTTACGAGGTGTACGGGGCGGAGCAGTGTGTGTACAAGATGTACGGAGCGGAGCCGCGTGTGTACGAAATATACGGAGCGGAACCGCACCTGTACAGAGCGGAGCCGGGCATGTACGAGGTGTACGGAGCGGAGCCGCGTGTGTCCGAGGTGTATGGAACGGAGCCGCATGTGTACGGAGCAGAGCCGTGTGTGTACGAGGTGTACGGAGCGGAGCCGCGCGTCTACGAGGTGTACGGAGCGGAGCCGCATGTGTACAAGGTGTACGGAGCGGAGCCGTGTGTGTACAAAGTGTACGGAGCCACGCGTGTGTACGAGGTGTATGGAGCAGAGCCGCGTGTGTCCGAGGTGTACGGAACGGAGCCGTGTGTACGAGGTGTACGGAGCGGAGCCGTATGTGTACGAGGTGTACGGAGCGGAGCCGTATGTGTACGAGGTGTACGGAGCGGAGCCGTATGTGTACGAGGTGTACGGAGCGGAGCCGCATGTGTACGAGGTGTACGGAGCGGAGCCGCGTGTGTACGAGGTGTACTGAGTGGAGCCCCGTGTGTACTTAGCGGAGCCGCGTGTGTACGAGGTGTACGGAGCAGAAAAGCGTGTGTACGAGGTGTACGGAGCAGAAAAGCGTGTGTACGAGGTGTACGGAGCAGAAAAGCGTGTGTACGAGGTGTACGGAGCAGAGACGCGTGTGTACGAGGTGTACGGAGCAGAGACGCGTGTGTACGAGGTGTACGGAGCAGAGACGCGTGTGTACGAGGTGTACGGAGCAGAGACGCGTGTGTACGAGGTGTACGGAGCAGAGACGCGTGTGTACGAGGTGTACGGAGCAGAGACGCGTGTGTGCGAGGTGTACGGAGCAGAGCCGCGTGTGTGCGAGGTGTTCGGAGCAGAGCCGCGTCTGTATGAGGTGTACGGAGCGGAGCCGCGTGTGTACGAGGTGTACGGGGCGGAGCAGTGTGTGTACGAGATGTACGGAGCGGAGCCGCGTGTGTACGAAATATACGGAGCGGAACCGCGCGTGTACGGAGCGGAGCCGGGCATGTACGAGGTGTATGGAGCGGAGCCGCCTGTGTCCGAGGTGTACGGAACGGAGCCGCATGTGTACGAGGTGTACGGAGCAGAGCCGCGTGTGTACGAGGTGTACGGAGCAGAGCCGCGTGTGTACAAGGTGTACGGAGCAGAGCCGCGTGTGTACAAGGTGTACGGAGCAGAGCCGCGCGTGTACGAGGTGTACGGAGCGGAGCCGCGCGTGTTCGAGGTGTACGGAGCGGAGCCGCGCGTGTACGAGGTGTACGGAGCGGAGCCGCATGTGTACGAGGTGTACGGAGCAGAGCCGCATGTGTACGAGGTGTACGGAGCGGAGCCGCATGTGTACGAGGTGTACGGGGCGGAGCAGTGTGTTTACGAGGTGTACGGGGCGGAGCAGTGTGTGTACAAGATGTACGGAGCGGAGCCGCGTGTGTACGAAATATACGGAGCGGAGCCGCACCTGTACAGAGCGGAGCCGGGGATGTACGAGGTGTACGGAGCGGAGCCGCGTGTGTCCGAGGTGTATGGAACGGAGCCGCATGTGTACGAGGTGTACGGAGCAGAGCCGTGTGTGTACGATGTGTACGGAGCGGAGCCGCGCATCTACGAGGTGTACGGAGCGGAGCCGCATGTGTACGAGGTGTACGGAGCGGAGCCGCATGTGCACGAGGTGTACGGAGCGGAGCCGTGTGTGTACGAGGTGTACGGAGCAGAGCCATGTGTGTATGAGGTCTACGGAGTGGAGCCGCGTGTGTACGAGGTGTACGGAGCGGAGCCGTGTGTGTATGAGGTCTACAGAGTGGAGCCGCGTGTGTACGAGGTGTACGGAGCAGAGCCGTGTGTGTATGAGGTGTACGGAGTGGAGCCGCGTGTGTACGGAGCGGAGCCGCGCGTGTACGAGGTGTACGGAGCATAGCTGCGTGTGTACGAGGTGTACGGAGCGGAGCCGCGTGTGTACGAGGTGTACGGAGTAGAGCCGTATGTGTACGAGGTGTACGGAGCGGAGCCGTGTGTACGAGGTGTACGGAGCGGAGCCGCATGTGTACGAGGTGTACGGAGCGGAGCCGCATGTGTACGAGGTGTACGGAGCGGAGCCGCATGTTTACGAGGTGTACGGAGCGGAGCCGCGTGTGTACGAGGTGTACTGAGTGGAGCCGCGTGTGTACTTAGCGGAGCCGCGCATGTATGAGGTGTACGGAGCAGAGCCGCGTGTGTACGAGGTGTACGGAGCAGAGCCGCGTGTGTATGAGGTGTACGGAATGGAGCCGCATGTGTACGAGGTGTACGGAGCAGAGCCGTTTGTGTACGAGGTGTACGGAGCAGAGCCGCGTGTGTACGAGGTGTACGGAGCAGAGCCGCGTGTGTACGAGGTGTACGGAGCAGAGCCGCGTGTGTACGAGGTGTACGGAGCAGAGCCGCGTGTGTACGAGGTGTACGGAGCAGAGCCGCGTGTGTACGAGGTGTACGGAGCAGAGCCGCGTCTGTACGAGGTGTACGGAGCAGAGCCGCGTCTGTATGAGGTGTACGGAGCGGAGCCGCATGTGTACGAGGTGTACGGAGCAGAGCCGCGTGTGTACGAGGTGTACGAGGCAGAGCAGTGTGTGTAGGAGATGTACGGAGCGGAGCCACGCGTGTACGGAGCGGAGCTGGGCATGTACGAGGTGTATGGAGCAGAGCCGCGTGTGTCCGAGGTGTACGGAACGGAGCCGCATGTGTACGAGGTGTATGGAGCGGAGCCGTGTGTATACGAGGTGTACGGAGCGGAGTCGTGTGTACGAGGTGTACGGAGCGGAGCCGCATGTGTACGAGGTGTACGGAGCAGAGCCGCGTGTGTACGAGGTGTACGGAGCAGAGCCGCGTGTGTACGAGGTGTACGGAGCAGAGCCGCGTGTGTACGAGGTGTACGGAGCAGAGCCGCGTGTGTATGAGGTGTACAGAATGGAGCCGCATGTGTACGAGGTGTACGGAGCAGAGCCGTTTGTGTACGAGGTGTACGGAGCAGAGCCGCGTGTGTACGAGGTGTACGGAGCAGAGCCGCGTGTGTACGAGGTGTACGGAGCAGAGCCGCGTGTGTACGAGGTGTACGGAGCAGAGCCGCGTGTGTACGAGGTGTACGGAGCAGAGCCGCGTGTGTACGAGGTGTACGGAGCAGAGCCGCGTCTGTATGAGGTGTACGGAGCGGAGCCGCATGTGTACGAGGTGTACGGAGCAGAGCCGCGTGTGTACGAGGTGTACGAGGCAGAGCAGTGTGTGTAGGAGATGTACGGAGCGGAGCCACGCGTGTACGGAGCGGAGCTGGGCATGTACGAGGTGTATGGAGCAGAGCCGCGTGTGTCCGAGGTGTACGGAACGGAGCCGCATGTGTACGAGGTGTATGGAGCGGAGCCGTGTGTATACGAGGTGTACGGAGCGGAGTCGTGTGTACGAGGTGTACGGAGCGGAGCCGCATGTGTACGAGGTGTACGGAGCGGAGCCGCGTGTGTACGAGGTGTATTGAGTGGAGCCGCGCGTGTACGGAGCGGGGCCGCGTGTGTACGAGGTGTACGGAGCAGAGCCGCGTGTGTATGAGGTGTACGGAGCAGAGACGCGTGTGTACGAGGTGTACGGAGCAGAGACGCGTGTGTACGAGGTGTACGGAGCAGAGACGCGTGTGTACGAGGTGTACGGAGCAGAGACGCGTGTGTACGAGGTGTACGGAGCAGAGCCGCGTGTGTACGAGGTGTACGGAGCAGAGCCGCGTGTGTACGAGGTGTACGGAGCAGAGCCGCGTGTGTATGAGGTGTACGGAGCGGAGCCGCATGTGTACGAGGTGTACGGAGCGGAGCCGCGTGTGTACGAGGTGTACGGGGCGGAGCAGTGTGTGTACGAGATGTACAGAGCGGAGCCGCGTGTGTACGAAATATACGGAGCGGAGCCGCGCGTGTACGGAGCGGAGCCGGGCATGTACGAGGTGTATGGAGCGGAGCCGCGTGTGTCCGAGGTGTATGGAACGGAGCCGCATGTGTACGAGGTGTACGGAGCAGAGCCGCGTGTGTACGAGGTGTACGGAGCAGAGCCGCGTGTGTACGAGGTGTACGGAGCAGAGCCGCGTGTGTACGAGGTGTACGGAGGAGAGCCGCGCGTGTACGAGGTGTACGGAGCGGAGCCGCGCGTGTACGAGGTGTACGGAGCGGAGCCGCGCGTGTACGAGGTGTACGGAGCGGAGCCGCATGTGTACGAGGTGTACGGAGCAGAGCCGCATGTGTACGAGGTGTACGGAGCGGAGCCGTGTGTACGAGGCGTACGGGGCGGAGCAGTGTGTTTACGAGGTGTACGGGGCGGAGCAGTGTGTGTACAAGATGTACGGAGCGGAGCCGCGTGTGTACGAAATATACGGAGCGGAGCCGCACCTGTACAGAGCGGAGCCGCGTGTGTACGAGGTGTACGGGGCGGAGCAGCGTGTGTACGAGGTGTGCGGCGCACCTGTACAGAGCGGAGCCGCGCGTGTACGAGGTGTGCGGAGCGGAGCCGCGTGTGTACGAGGTGTGCGGAGCGGAACCGCGTGTGTCTATGACGTGTACGGAGCAGAGCCGAGTGTGTACGAGGTGTACGGAGCAGAGCCGCGTGTGTACGAGGTGTACGGAGCAGAGCCGCGTGTGTACGAGGTGTACGGAGCAGAGCCGCATGTGTACGAGGTGTACGGAGCAGAGCCGCGTCTGTATGAGGTGTACGGAGCGGATCCGCATGTGTACGAGGTGTACGGAGCGGAGCCGCGTGTGCGAGGTGTACGGGGCGGAGCAGTGTGTGTACAAGATGTACGGAGCGGAGCCGCGTGTGTACGAAATATACGGAGCGGAGCCGCACGTGTACAGTGCGGAGCCGGGCATGTACGAGGTGTACGGAGCGGAGCCGCGTGTGTCCGAGGTGTATGGAACGGAGCCGCATGTGTACGAGGTGTACGGAGCAGAGCCGTGTGTGTACGAGGTGTACGGAGCGGAGCGTGTACGAGGTGTACGGAGCGGAGCCGCATGTGTACGAGGTGTACGGAGCGGAGCCGCGTGTGTACGAGGTGTACGGAGCCACGCGTGTGTACGAGGTGTACGGAGCCACGCGTGTGTACGAGGTGTACGGAGCCACGCGTGTGTACGAGGTGTACGGAGCGGAGCCGCATGTGTACGAGGTGTACGGAGCGGAGCCGCGTGTGTACAAGGTGTACGGAGCCACGCGTGTGTACGAGGTGTACGGAGCCACGCGTGTGTACGAGGTGTACGGAGAGGAGCCGCATGTGTATGAGGTGTACGGAGCAGAGCCGTGTGTGTATGAGGTGTACGGAGCGGAGCCGCGTGTGTACGGAGCGGAGCCGCGCGTGTACGAGGTGTACGGAGCGGAGCCGCGCGTGTACGAGGTGTACGGAGCGGAGCCGCATGTGTACGAGGTGTACGGAGAGGAGCCGCACGTGTACGAGGTGTACGGAGCGGAGCCGCACGTGTACGAGGTGTACGGAGCGGAGCCGCATGTGTACGAGGTGTACGGAGCAGAGCCGCATGTGTACGAGGTGTACGGAGCGGAGCCGCGTGTGCGAGGTGTACGGGGCGGAGCAGTGTGTGTACAAGATGTATGGAGCGGAGCCGCGTGTGTACGAAATATACGGAGCGGAGCCGCACGTGTACAGAGCGGAGCCGGGCATGTACGAGGTGTACGGAGCGGAGCCGCGTGTGTCCGAGGTGTACGGAGCAGATCCGCATGTATACGAGGTGTACGGGGTGGAGCAGTGTGTGTACGAGATGTATGGAGCGGAGCCGTGTGTGTACGAGATGTACGGCGCGGAGCCGCGTGTGTACGAGATGTACAGAGCAGAGCTGCGTGTGTATGAGGTGTACGGAGCGGAGCCGCGTGTGTACGAGGAGTACGGGGCGGAGCAGCGTGTGTACGAGATGTAGAGGGCGGAGCAGCGTGTGTACGAGATGTAGAGGGCGGAGCAGCGTGTGTACGAGATGTACGGAGCGGAGCCGCGCGTGTACGAGATGTACGGAGCGGAGCCGCGCGTGTACGAGGTGTGCGGAGCTGAGCCGCGTGTGTCTGTGAGGTGTACGGAGCAGAGCCGCGTGTGTACGAGGTGTACGGAGCAGAGCCGCGTGTGTACGAGGTGTACGGAGCAGAGCCGCGTGTGTACGAGGTGTACGGAGCAGAGCCGCGTGTGTACGAGGTGTACGGAGCAGAGCCGCGTGTGTACGAGGTGTACGGAGCAGAGCCGCGTCTGTATGAGGTGTACGGAGCAGAGCCGCATATGTACGAGGTGTACGGAGCGGAGCCGCGTGTGTACGAGGTGTACGGGGCGGAGCAGTGTGTGTACGAGATGTACGGAGCAGAGCCGTGTGTGTACGAAATATACGGAGCGGAGCCACGCGTGTACGGAGCGGAGCCGGGCATGTACGAGGTGTACGGAGCGGAGCCGCGTGTGTCCGAGGTGTACGGAACGGAGCCCCATGTGTACGAGGTGTACGGAGCAGAGCCACGCGTGTACGAGGTGTACGGAGCGGAGCCACGCGTGTACGAGGTGTACGGAGCGGAGCTGCATGTGTACGAGGTGTACGGATCGGAGCCGTGTGTGTACAAGGTGTACGGAGCCACGCGTGTGTACGGAGAGGAGCCGTGTGTGTACGAGGTGTACGGAGCGGAGCCGCGTGTGTATGAGGTGTACGGAGCATAGCTGCGTGTGTACGAGGTGTACGGAGCGGAGCCGCGTGTGTACGAGGTGTACGGAGCGGAACCGCGTGTGTCTATGACGTGTACGGAGCAGAGCCGAGTGTGTACGAGGTGTACGGAGCAGAGCCGCGTGTGTACGAGGTGTACGGAGCAGAGCCGCGTGTGTACGAGGTGTACGGAGCAGAGCCGCGTATGCGAGGTGTACGGGGTGGAGCAGTGTGTGTACGAGATGTACGGAGCGGAGCCGTGTGTGTACGAAATATACGGAGCGGAGCCGCGCGTGTACGGAGCGGAGCCGGGCATGTACGAGGTGTACGGAGCGGAGTCGCGTGTGTCCGAGGTGTACGGAACGGAGCCGTGTGTGTACGAGGTGTACGGAGCGGAGCCGCGCGTGTACGAGGTGTACGGAGCGGAGCCGCGCGTGTACGAGGTGTACGGAGCGGAGCCGCATGTGTACGAGGTGTACGGAGCGGAGCCGTGTGTGTACAAGGTGTACGGAGCAGAGCCGTGTGTGTACGAGGTGTACGGAGCGGAGCCGCGTGTGTACGGAGCGGAGCCGCGCGTGTACGAGGTGTACGGAGCGGAGCCGCGCATGTACGAGGTGTACGGAGCGGAGCCGCATGTGTACGGGGTGGAGCAGTGTGTGTATAAGATGTACGGAGCGGAGCCGCGTGTGTACGAAATATACAGAGCGGAGCTGCGTGTGTACGAAGTGTACGGAGCGGAGCTGCATGTGTACGAGGTGTACGAGCGGAGCCGTGTGTGTACGAGGTGTACAGGGCGGAGCAGCGTGTGTACGAGATGTACGGAGTGGAGCCGCGCGTGTATGAGGTGTGCGGAGCAGAGCCGCGCGTGTATGAGGTGTGCGGAGCAGAGCCGCGTGTGTACGAGGTGTACGGAGCGGAACCGCGTGTGTCTATGAGGTGTACGGAGCGGAGCCGCGTGTGTACGAGATGTACGGAGCGGAGCCTCGTGTGTACGAGGTGTGCGGAGCCGTGTGTGTACGAGGTGTACGGAGCGGAGCTGTGTGTGTATGGAGCGGAGCCGTGTGTGTACGAGGTGTACGGAGCAGAGCCGCGCATGTACGAGGCGTATGGAGCGGAGCCGCCTGTGTACGAGGTGTACGGAGCAGAGATGTCTGTGTACGAGGTGTACGGAGCGGAGACGTCTGTGTACGAGGTGTACGGAGCGGAGCCGCGTGTGTACAAGGTGTATGGAGCGGAGCCGCACGTCTATGAGGTGTACGGAGCGGAGCCGCGTGTGTACGAGGTGTATGGAGCAGAGCCGTGTATGTATGGAGCGGAGCCGCGTGTGTACGAGGTGTACGGAGTGGAGCCGTGTGTGCACGAGGTTTTTCCCTCATATCTTTACCATTTGGCGGTGTGACAATAATATTACATTTGTTCACCCACCATGCCGGCAGGTCCTATATTAGCCGGCAGGTCCTATATTAGGCCACTCCACCCACCGCTCTCTGCTGAATGTTGGTTCCTGGGCAGTTCACTCTGCTAGTGTCCAGTTTGTTGCTCCTGTTATACCTCGCACTCGTGTCTCTGACTCTTCCACCAGCTGCTGCGGTCCTGGGGACTACCATTGAGTAGTACCCGATGTCTACCAGCAGCCCATCCTATCCTCTATAACAGAGGCTCTAGTGAAGACCTGGTAGACACCTAGTTATGCCCTCCAGGGTAAGCTCGGCCCGTGGCCCTGTGGGTCCACATCCACCAGCGTTACACCAAGTAACCGTGTGTACAATTACGGTGGCACAGCCTAATAATAGGTATAGGGGAACCTCCGCAGATGACTGCGCTGTTACTGAAAATCCCTATACAAAGATTAAGCCCACATTCACATGTTCAGTATTTGGTCAGTATTTTACAATAAAATTTGTAAGCCAAAACCTATTCTTTATAGTTCATCTCTCTTTGCAAATCCCTTCACTGGCTCCCAATTGCCCAGCATATCCAGTTCAATCTACTAACACTGACCTACAAAGCCATCTATAATCTTTCTCCTCTGTTCATCTCTGAACTAATCTCCCAATATATTCCCTCATGTAATCTCCGGTCTTCCCAAGATCTCCTTTTCTCCTCCACACTTATTCATTCCTCACCCAATCGCCTCCAAGACTTCTCCCGAATTTCCCCCATCTTCTGGAATTCTGCGCCTCAACAAGTCCGATTATCTGCCACATTCGGATCCTTCAGACGGAACCTGAAAACCCATGTCTTCAAGAAAGCTTAGAACCTGCAATGACCACACTGCCGCCTCACCACCACCAGAGCTGCTGTAACCCCCCAACCTACTGTCTCCTTCCCCACCATCCTATAAATGTAAGCCCGCGAGGGCAGGGTCCTCTTCCCTCTGTACCAGTCTATCATTGTTAGGTCATTTACTGTAAGTGATATCTGTATTTCGTGTGTAACCCTTTCTCATGCACCATGGAATCAATGGCGCTATATAAAATAATAATATTTCAGTCTTGTGATTTTCCTGGATATTTAAGACCATTTAAGCGGACCCGTATAGACATTAATCTACGTATCCCTCTTATTCTATTGTTTTTTTATGCATATAAGAATTGTTCATGGGTACACACTTAATATATGTTTGCATGTGTAACTTTAGGTACATATTCTATATATATGTGTACAGTTATTATATTTCACATTGCACTTTATTTTTCATGCACATAGACAACTAATTCTGTCATAATATGTGCTTTTGTGTATATACAGAACAGACCAAACGTTTGGACACACCTCATTTAAAGATTTTCCTGTATTTTCATGACTATGAAAATTGTACATTCACACTGAAGGCATCACAACTATGAATTAACACATGTGGAATTATATACTTAACAAAAAAGTGTGAAACAACTGAAAATATGTCTTATATTCTAGGTTCTTCAAAGTAGCCACCTTTTGCTTTGATGACTGCTTTGCACATTTTTCCTTATTCTGGGACTTGTGGGGGAAGGGAACTGGACTAAGTAGCATGGGGAAAATCCAGGTCCTTGAAGAAGAACCCCGGACGAAGTCTCAGATGGAGGAGTTCCCACTGTGCGTCCTTGTCGGTGATGAGGGTGAGATGGTGACCGAGGAGGCCGACCTCCCTGCGTTAGATATGTCCAGAGAGAACTTTTGGACTGCTCAAGTTCGAGACCTGACCTTAAAAGGGGCGTTCCTACCAGGTTACTGTATGTAATGGGGTTGCCCAAGAGCCAGGGGCCGACACCAGATTCCCCCACTTTGCAGTGCAGGGGGAGTTGCTATATCGGGTGGCCAAACTGAGGGGCGGTGAGATAGTGGAACAGCTGTTAGTGCCGGGGCCATACAGACGGCGGGTGCTACATATGGCCCATTCACATGTTCTGCGGGGACACCTAGGGGTCGAGAAAACTCAGGAGAGGATATTGAGAAGGTTTTATTGGCCAGGGTGTTATCGAAAAGTTCAAAACTATTGTAGGTCCTGCCCCACCTGCCAAATAACCGCTCCCTCCTTCCACTTCCGTAGCCCCTTAGTCCAACTACCTGTGATAGAGGTTCCCTTTGAGAGGATTGCCATGGACCTCGTGGGCCCCTTAGTTAAATCAGCTCGGGGCCACCAATATATCCTGGTCATCATGGACTATGCGACTCGGTATCCGGAAGCGGTTCCCCTAAGGAACATGTCCAGTAAAAGTATAGCCCGAGAGCTGGTCCATATTTTTGCTTGGACAGGTCTACCAAAAGAGATTCTGACAGACCAAGGAACCCCCTTCATGAGCAAGGTGATGAAGGAGCTTTGCAGAGTCCTTCAGATAACTCAGCTTCGGACCTCGGTTTATCATCCACAGATGGCCGGCCTAGTAGAACGCTTCAACAAGACCTTAAAGGCGATGCTCAAGAAGGTTGTTGAAATGGATGGGCGAGACTGGGACTACCTGCTCCCATTTCTGCTTTTCTCGGTCAGAGAAGTTCCTCAAGCCTCCACTGGCTTCTCTCCATTTGAGCTCCTATATGGGCGGCATCCAAGAGGTCTCCTACACATCGCCAAGGAAACTTGGGAGGCTGAAGTCACACCACACCGGAGTATCATCGAACATGTCGCCCAGTTACAGGGGAGAATGTCAAAGGTGATGCCCATCGTGAAGGAACATCTCCTCCAGGCGCAGGAAGCCCAGGCGAGGGTCTATAACCGGTTGGCGAGACTAAGACAGTTCCAGCCCAGGGACCGTGTTTTGGTGCTGATCCCTACCGTCGAGAGCAAGTTCCTCGCCAAATGGCAAGGTCCATACGAGGTGGTGGAGAAAGTCAGCGAGGTTAATTATAAAGTCCACCAGCCTGGCCGAAGAAAGCCGCATCAAATATATCATGTAAATTTGCTCAAGCCGTGGCGGGACCGTGAACCTGTGGAAACTCCTTGCCTGGGAGCCGCACCAGAAGGCAAGGTGGAGGAGGTCACTATTGCAGAGACTCTATCACCGGCCCAGAAGCAACAGTGTCGAGAATTACTACAGCAGAATCGGGAGCTGTTCTCAGAGTTGCCGGGGCATACTCAAGTGGTAGAGCATGATGTGCTGACAGAGCCGCACGTACGAGTGAATCTGAAGCCGTATCAGATTCCAGAAGGACGCCGGGAGGTGATCTCGGCCGAGGTGAAGAGGATGTTAGACCTCGGAGTAATAGAGGAGTTAAAGAGTGGGTGGTTGAGCCCAATCGTCCTCGTGCCGAAACCCAATGGAGAGTGGAGGTTTTGTAATGACTACTGCAGACTGAATGAGGTATCCAAGTGTGACGCGTACCCGATGCCCCGTGTCGACAAACTCATCGAGAGGCTTGGACCGGCGAGGTACATCACCACTCTTGACCTGACGAAGGGCTACTGGCAGATCCGCATGTCCCAAATGGCTAAGGAGAAGACGGCTTTCTCAACACCTGATGGGTGTTTTCAATACACGCAGATGCCATTCGGACTACAGGGGGCCCCAGCCACTTTCCAGGGGGCTATGGATCGGATCCTAGCCCCACATAAGAAGTATGCCGCAGCCTACCTCGACGACATTGAGGTCTTTAGCCCAGACTGGGCTAGTCACCTACCTAAACTACAGGCCGTTCTGGACGCGCTAAGGAAGGCAGGATTTACCATAAATCCGAGAAAGTGTGCCATCGGAAAGGAGGAGGCCAAGTACCTGGGCTATGTTGTTGGGAGAGGCGAAATAAAGCCGCAAATCAAGAAAGTGGAGGCAATTCAAACCTGGCCGCAACCACTCTCGAAGAAGCAGGTGAGAGCATTCCTGGGAATGGTGGGATACTACCGGAGGTTTATCCCGAATTTCGCTATGATTGCCGCGCCACTAACGAATCTTCTAAAAGGCACCAAATCAATCATGGTGAAATGGACGGAAGAAACGGAGACCGCGTTTCAACAGTTGAAGCTAACACTGTGCAAGCAGCCGGTCCTGGTCTTCAAGAAAGAATTTGTAGTCCAGAGGGACGCTTCAGAGGTTGGTCTAGGGGCTGTACTCTCCCAAGAGATAAATGGGGAAGAACATCCCATTCTCTATCTAAGCCGAAAGCTGTCCTCCTGCGAGAAGAACTACGCCATAGTAGAGAAAGAGTGTTTAGCCATAAAATGGGCCGTGGATACACTGAAATATTACCTACTAGGCTGGAAGTTTAAATTAGTATCAGACCATGCCCCGTTGAGATGGTTGAGGGAGAAGAGGGGTAAAAATGCCAGGGTAACTAGATGGTTCCTAGGACTTCAAGAGTTTAACTTTCACGTGGAGCATAGGCCCGGGAAGTTACATGGGAATGCAGATGCCCTCTCTAGGATTCCCTGCCTGGTGTCAGAAGGTGCCCAAACCCCCGGCTTTGGGCAGAGGGGGGGAATATGTGACAGTGTCACTGGTTTTATATGTGAGGGGAGGTATGTATCACTCAGGATGCTCTCCTGTGTGAACTAAGACCTACTTTATTTTTCTGCCAGCATGTTATATGCTGGTAGATTTACTCTGTTAAAGGGTGTGCGGTTTTATGGGAATGGCAAAGAGGGCGGGACACCATTCCCCCTACCTCCCCTCAAGGTGTGGCTGAGCAATGTGTAAAAGCTCAGTCCTGTTTTTTTTCCCTGTGAAGTGTGGTCTGGAGAGGGAAGTCTCCAGACAGTATTGTGGAAGCTGCAGAGCTTGTTACCTGTGCAGTTTATGCTACCGAGATCGGGCGGAACCCGCTCAACTATGGATGGAGCTATACTTTGTTTTGTTTTTCCATTTAACCCAGAGGGGTCTTGTTTATTTTTTCTGCGAAACCCTGCACGAGTTTATGCCAGACAATAAACCAGCAGAAAGGTAACCTTAGAACGTGTGTCCTGAGTCTGCCTCCTGGAGAGCCGAGCGAGTCGTCTTGCCACAGTATATATATATTTTATTGTCTTTATCAATAAATGTTATATTTTATACTGCCCTAGTTCCTGTGTCACATATGTAGGTTATTATAGTTGCAGATACATGAACGTCTGATTATAGCACTATACTGACTTTGAGTAATTATCCAATAACTAGTGATCAGCAAATGATCTTTGGATAAGGGGTTAACCGAGCACGCTCAAGTATAACTGAGTATCTTTGGCGTGCTCGTATATCATGTTCGAGTCCCTGTGTCTGCATGATTTGCAGATGTTAGACAGCCTCAACACATGCAGGGATTCCCTGTTTATTGGGGAATCCTCACGTGTTGAAGCTGTTTAACAGCCGCAAATCATGCAGACACAGGGACTCGAACACAATATACGAGCACTCCGATGATACTCAGTTATGCTCGAGTGCGCTCTGTTAACCCCTTATCCGAGCACGTTCCCTCATCACTACCGATAACAAGATGCGGCCGGACAATCGCAGTAATGCCAGTAGAAAACATGGCTACAGCACTACAGTGTATGGCAGGCAATGCCCGAATGTATACTGGCCGTATAACAGACACAAGACATACGGGGGGCGGTCTAGAACTCCCCCGATACTCGTAATGGAGAGATAATCACCAGTATCTACATTACTGTGCTGGAACCAGGAGAGGAATAATGGCGCTGTGTGAGGACTTCTCTGGGCTTCTGTCCTTCATCCTGCAGTCGTCTGAATGGATCTAATGTGGACGGGAACCAGCTAAGCCGCATTCTGTCCACAGCTGTTACCTCACTGTTCACACCACACAGAGACCCCAAAAGAGTCTCCGTGCTGAAGGGGTTAATGCCCAGTAATGGGGAATCTCCACATACCTCCACCTACAGAGCCGCCACCACACATATGACTGTTCTGTGCACACAGGACCTGTGATGAGGTCACAGGAGGGGAGGAGTCAGGGGTCACATGATCAGGGGCCTCAGTGGCTGCAGGACTCTGCTGTGCTGGTTGTCATGGTGCTGGATGAAGTTGTCTACTAGATAGATAAAGTGTCTCTCCATAACCAGGATTACACAGTAGTGAAGAAGACCTCTAGTGGGCGCTGTCAGGACCCTGTGTCTGAGGGATGGGGAAGACCCCTGAGCCCAATCACGGGGCCTCCACCTCACCCCCTGATACATGAGGACATCAATGACCAGAAGATCCTAGAACTCGCCTACAAGATGATTGAGCTGCTGACTGGAGAGGTGACATTGCTGGGAATGCTGGGACATTATACAGTAACGCTATGTAGGGATCGGGGGATGACGGTATCATTGTATGTGTCAGGTTCCTATAAGGTGTCAGGATGTCGCCGTCTATTTATCCATGGAGGAGTGGGAGTATTTAGAAAGACGCAAAGATCTGTACAAGGACGTCATGATGGAGGTTCCCCAGCCCCTCACATCACCAGGTAATAGACAGGACTAAATACACACGGCCTATAATTATCTGTATGTAAAAAATGAATTCAGTCTGTTATGCACACGCCCGGACTGACTGGCGTGTGCGTGATTAGTGATCCCACTGTACCATGAACCGAAGAGTGCCTGGAGGGGCATAACTAAGTATCAACCCGATCCGACCAAGGTCGCACGGCGGCTCAGTCGACTCCGTGCACCAGTGAGGAACCGAGCAGAGGGACCAGGTGCTACTCCAGGTCAGACCCCGGACACAGCTGTTGACCCACACTGGGGAATGCAGGAACAGGCAGGTTAGGCTGACATGCAGATAGGTGGGTATTGGCAGGCATGGCTGGTATGCAGACAGGTGGGTTTTGGCAAGCACGGCTGCTATGCAGACAGGTGGGTACTGGCAAGCACGGCTGGTATCCAGACAGGTGGGTACTGGCAAGCACGGCTGGTATGCAGACAGGTGGTTACTGGCAAGCATGGCTGGTATGCAGACAGGTGGTTACTGGCAAGCACGGCTAGACTGCAGACAGGGAGGTACTGGCAAGCACGGCTGGAGTGCAGACAGGGAGGTACTGGCAAGCTCGGCTGGCGTGCAGACAGGTGGATACTAGCAGGTTGGAGCGCAGGCTGGATAGGGTCCAGTACAGACTGGGATACAGGAACAGAGCCGCAGATGCGGTAGACAAGCAGAGTAAAGCGAAACCGCCGGAGCGGTGGACAAGGCAGAGCAGAGCGAAACCGCAGGTGCGGTGGACAAGGTAGCAGATCTGGTGAAGAAGAAGAAGAAACTGCTGACTGTCCTGAAAATATGGGGACTGGACACCCCTTGTACCTTAGCAGTCCCCTAGGATACACCATGCAGGATCTCCAGACCTGAGCGGGCACTAGATCTCTTGGCTCTGGACGACCTGTGAGTAAACCAGTCAGCACCTGGAATGTGAACTTCTTCATGTGTAATGCTCCAATCTGGAGCTTAATTTGTACAGACATATTTTGACTGTTTCTGCGTAGGGCTCGTCCTTCCGCTGACAATGCCCAAACTGACTTCTGGAGTTTTCGGACTGGAATCAAACACTGACTCTTCAAGGCTTTAAGCCCGAAACTTCCGGTTAATCCGAGGCTTTCACTTGCCATGGAGACAGTCATGGTCATCTGTGGAGAGGAAACACTAACGCC
Source organism: Phyllobates terribilis (assembly GCF_046119375.1). Taxonomy (NCBI): domain Eukaryota; kingdom Metazoa; phylum Chordata; class Amphibia; order Anura; family Dendrobatidae; genus Phyllobates; species Phyllobates terribilis. Next base: position 553,761 of record NW_027363433.1, read on the forward strand.
AAGGGCAGCCTCTCCTACAGGCCTAATGTCTTGGGATTCCCCAACCTTCGCTGGACAAAGACCGTCAGGGGGTCCCAAACAACTGCAGAGGGACCGCAATCCAATTTTGTGACTGAGTTACGGCCTCTGCTTAGCCTGACGAACATGGTCAACCTTCATGGATTCAGTGCGGATAGCTGCCTCTACGGGCTTGGGAACAGGAGGTCTTTGGGAGGACAGAACCTGGCGTGATGGTTTACCTCTATGCCTTGCACGTCTGGACTGCCTCTTGAGGTTGGGAAGAGAAGTATTCTGTGGAGCATAGTCATCCTGTGTGGATTCTGGGTGGGCAGCTGTCTCTTCGGGCTGGAGAACTGGTAGGCTACCTACACACATTACTCATCGGGGCTGCTCCGGGATATTGGGAAGGGAAGCTTTAGCAGAGGCTTCAGGATTAGGGTCATCGAAGACCATTAGAAAGGCCACCAGGAAGGCCTGCAGGTCAGAGATGATAGGATCCCATGCTTCCCATAGGGGGGCGATCTATTTCAAGGCATCACCCGCTAGGTAGGACATCATAAATGCTACTTTAACCCGATCGGTAGGAAAATAGTGAGAATAGAACTTGAAATGCAGCATGCATTGCTCCACAAACACACGGCTTCGTTTTGGATCCCCATAGTACCGTGGCAGATCCGCAGGAACGAGTGTTGATAGCTCCATTTGGGCTGGTGCGTAAATCGCCTGGACCTCAGCTTGTGGAAAAAATTTTTCTTGGTGCACGTATTCGCCAGACAAGGATTCAAATGTCTCTGAGAGCGAAGGGCCGTGGGGCTCAACGGGAACCATGGCATGAGAAAACTGTTATGCACACGCCCGGACTGACTGGCATGTGCGTGATTAGTGATCCCACTGTACCATGGGTACCATGAGTGCCTGGAGGGGCGTAACTAAGTATCAACCCGATCCGACCAAGGTCGCACGGCGGCTCAGTCGACTCCGTGCACCAGGGAGGAACCGAGCAGAGGGACCAGGTGCTACTCCAGGTCAGACCCCGGACATGGCTGTTGACCCACACCGGGGAATGCAGTACAGGCAGGTTAGGCTGGCATACAGACAGGTGGGTATTGGCAAACACGGCTGGTATGCAGACAGGTGGGTACTGGCAAGCACGGCTGGTATGCAGACAGGTGGGTACTGGCAAGCACGGCTGGTATGCAGACAGGTGATTACTGGCAAGCATGGCTGGTATGCAGACAGGTGGTTACTGGCAAGCACGGCTGGTATGCAGACAGGTGGGTACTGGCAAGCTCGGCTGGAATGCAGACAGGGAGGTACTGGCAAGCATGGCTGGAGTGCAGGCAGGGAGGTACTGGCAGGCACGGCTGGTGTGCAGACAGGTGGACACTAGCAGGTTGGAGCGTAGGTTGGATAGGGTCCAGTACAGATTGGGATACAAGAACAGAGCCGCAGATGCGGTAGAGAAGCAGAGTAAAGCAAAACTGCCGGAGCAGTGGACAAGGCAGAGCAGAGAGAAACCGCCGGAGTGGTGGACAAGGCAGAGCAGAGCGAAACCGCTGGTGCGGTGAGAAAGTAGAGCAGAGCGAAACCGCAGGTGCAGTGGACAAGGTAGAGCAGAGTGAAACCGCTGGAGCGGTGGACAAGGTAGAGCAGAGCGAAACTGCCGGAGCGGTGGACAAGGCAGAGCAGAGAGAAACCGCAGGTGCGGTGAGCAAACTGAGCATAGCGAAACCGCAGGTGCGGTGGACAAGGTAGAGCAGAGCGACACCGCCGGAGTGGTGGACAAGGTAGAGCAGAACAGGGCAGAAGGTGCAGGCAGAGAGGACAGGGCTCTGTTCACATGGAACAGACTGGAAAATACAGGAAGATGCTTAGAACACAGGAGGTAGATACGGAGGAAGGGAAAAGGGACAAGCAGAACCAGATACACACAAGGTACTTACAATGAAGTAGCTAGTGGACTCTAAACTCACAAACAGAAGTACAGAGACAACGAGTTGGAGTTAGGTGCAGGTTCAGACACTGCAGGAAAAGGGAAGGTACGGACATAGAGAGAAACAGGTAACAGGTTAGGAGACAGTTCAGACAAGAACTGACACTGGAACGAGATACAGGAACGAGCCTGGGTACTCAGCCCCCAGGAAGGCAGAAACAAACTAGAAGTCACAGGTAACAGTCCTGGGTATACAGCCCCCAGGGTGGCGGAAACAGACTAGCAGTCACAGATACAGGTAACAGAATCAGACAAGATGCAGAACAGGACCTGGCAACTCAGAGGCAAGGAGCACACTGATTGTTAGTGTTGCTCAGGCACCTCCTTCTGGGTGGGGGGGTTTAAATATCCAGTGACTCACAGCAATAGGCTGGGTACGCTTTAGGAGTGCGCCCACAGCAGCTATAAGAATCAGAAAGTAACTGGGCCACCGCCCTAAGCAATCAGACAAGACACATGCACACAGCATGTACTGGAGCAAGGTTTGCAGGCTGGACTGATCTGTAAGATTGCGGTCTTGTATGGTGAGAGGTGGTGCACTATGCAAGCACTGACGAGTGACTCTGACAAGTGATTCTGACGAGTGATTTTGACAAGTGATTTTGACGAGTGATTCTGACAAGTGATTTTGATGAATGATTCTGACGAGTGATTCTGACGAATGATTCTGATGAATGATTCTGAAGAGTGATTCTGAAGAGTGATTCTGACGAATGATTCTGAAGAGTGATTCTGAAGAGTGATTCTGACGAATGATTCTGACGAGTGATTCTGACAACTGATTCTGAGGAGTGATTCTGACAAGTGATTTTGACGAATGATTCTGACGAGTGATTTTGACGAGTGACTTTTACAACTGTAATAATAATAATAATAATAATATTAAAAAAAAAAAGTACCTGTTCGCTGATGGGACTTGAACACAAAAGTCTATGTCCCAAAGCCAGCGCACTAACCACTAAGCTATTAACTTAGCTGTAAAAACCTGAGTTCTATTTGGTTATATGATTTTCAGTGCAAACTTGTCTAAAACTTATTGGGACTTATGCAGAGACTGCAAGCAAGCCAAATTCAAATCATGTTTGATTCTGATGTGTGAGTCTGATGTGTGACTTTCTTCAAACATCAGAATCATAATGACTTTTAGTCACCCTGAGTATTTTCATGGTTAATCTCATAAGACAAGAAAAGCTGCCAGCTACAATCACTTGACTGGATAGTTCAATGGTAAGGCAACAGTCTCTGAAACTACTTTGTCAGAGATCAAATCCTGACAGGCATAAGATTTTTTTTATTTTAATTATTCCTATTAAGCACACAAACTACAGGGGTGTTTTACTTTTAATATCTGACGTTCTGATTGTCATCCTGACGTGTTAAGAGTTTCGGACACGCTGTCTATTTGTATGGTAAATTACATAGCCAAACTAAATTGGGAGGCAAGAATTTACTACATATCTATTTCCAAGTGACTTTATATTTGCATAACTTCTTAAAGGGGTCTAATGATAAAATGTTTTTATTGTAAATTTTTATTTCCATCCACCCAAGTACTGGCTGCAAACTCCCAATTTACTTTTGCTATCTAATTTACCATGCAAATAGACAGCGTGTCCGAAACTCTTAACACATCAGGATGACAATCAAAACGTCAGATATTAAAAGTAAAACACCCCTGTAGTTTGTGTGCTAAATAGGCATAATTAAAAAAAAAATAAAAATCTTATTCCTGTCAGGATTTCAACTCTGACAAAATAGTTTCAGAGGCTGATGCCTTACCATTGCACTATCAAGTCAAGATGCCAGCTTTTCTTGTCTTATAAGATTAACCATGAAAATACTCAGGGTGAATAAAAGTCATTATGATTCTGATGTTTGAAGAAAGTCACACATCAGACTCACACATCAGAATCAAACATCATTTGAATGTGGCTGGCTTGCAGTCTGTGCATAAGTCCTAATGAGTTTTAGACAAGTTTGCACTGAAAATCATATAACCAAATAGAACTCATAGGTTTTTACAGCTAAGTTAATAGCTTATTGGTTAGTGTGCTGGCTTTGGAACACAGACTTTTGGGTTCAAGTCCTATTAGCGAACAGGTACTGTTTTTTTTATTATTATTATTACAGTTGTAAAAGTCACTCGTCAGAATCACTCACCAGAGTCACTCGTCAAAATCATTCGTCAAAATCACTTGTCAGAGTCACTCGTCGGAGTCACTCATCAGAATCACTTATCAGAGTCACTCGTCAGAATCATTCGTCAAAATCACTTGTCAGAGTCACTTGTCAGAGTCACTCATCAGAATCACTCATCAGAGTCACTCGTCAGAATCATTCGTCAAAATCACTTGTCAGAGTCACTTGTCAAAATCATTCGTCAAAATCACTCGTTAGAATCACTTGTCAAAATCATTTGACAGAATCACTTGTCAGAATTACGTGTCAGAATCACTTGTCAGAATCACTTGTCAGACAGGGTATTTAGCCTCAAACTGACATCATTCTGATGTTTGATTTTGATATCTGATCATGTCCTAAAATGGACACTGTAACAGAGACATATGTGAGGGGTGATGAGCGGTGTAAAGAGGAGATTCCTACATATGACTACACAGGTGAGTAGTAACCACTAAATGCAAAGAAGTCGCTGATTCTTCTCTTGGAAATATATATATGATGCGCCACCTCAAAGGTAATTTGTATCTAATAAAATATAAGCTGGGTGACAGTTCTTTGTAAAACAACAACGATAAAGGATAAGACAAAATTACTTGGAGGGTGAGGGCTTTTTAGCTCCTTTACTTTAACCGGACAAAACCATCGGTCTGGAGGGATTTTTATACCATATAGATGTTTTTTTAGACTTAGATGCTTTTTAAAAACAAATAACATAAATAATGATGTAAATATGTAAGGCGCTTTCATGAATCTCCAGTAGATTGACAATTGAGATCAGAAGCAAATATTTAGCTCTTTTGGTCAGAACGGAACATGCATTATGGTTGTAGGTTTATTTTCTCCCATTCGATTAAAACTTGTGAACATTCGTCTTTTTTCATTCGTATTAACTATGTAAATATGTCAGATATTATTATTGTGCGATAACATGGAGATATATAGGCAAACAACAGAAGATTCCTAGGAGGATGGAAGGTCAGTGCTATGGGTGTCGAGAACGCTGCTCACCTTCCTTCTGCTGCAGATTTACTTCTGTTGAATCTGCTCAAAATATTCATCTGAAAGAGATTAAATGCTGGAAATATCTTCTGGTTTATCCAGCCTCAGAAAGCCTTTAATAATTAATAATAATAATAATTTTTATTTATATAGCGCCAGCATATTCCGCAGCACTGTACAATTAAGCGGGGACATGTACAGATACTAAATTCAATACAATTTAAGGACAGTTTAAACAGTTACATCAGGAGTGAGGTCCCTGCTCGCAAGCTTACATTCTACAAGGAAATGGTGGACACACTGGGTGAAAAGTGCTCGTTATTTCAGGTCTGGCAATTATAATAAATAGGGATATTCATGTAAAGCTGTATGATCCGGTCATCAGCCCATATGTTTAAGTGCAATACTCAAGTATTGAGTGCAGTTATCTTGTGCATGGAGAGTGTGGAGACAGATGAAGAGAAGGGAACAGATTCTGAATGATATTTAGAAGGAGGGAACAGGGGAAAGTTAATTTACTGAGTAGTTAAGGTGTTAGGATTGTTTAAAGAGATGGGTTTTTAATGCGCGCTTGAAGATGTGGTGGCTAGGCATCAGTCGGTTCGTCTGGGGTAGATTCCAGAGAACTAGCGCAGCATGGTAGAAGTCTTGGAGACGGAGATGCGAGGTTCTGATTATGGGGGATGTTAGTCTTAGGTCATTTGTAGAACGGAGGGCACGTGTAGGGCGATAGATAGAGACGAGAGAGGAGATATAAGACGGTGCAGAACTGTGGAGAGCTTTGTGGGTGAGAGCGATGAGTTTATATTGGACCCTGTAGTCAATGGGCAACCAGTGTAATGACTGCCACAAGATGGAGGCATCGGTGAAATGACTGGACAGAAATACGACCCTGGCTGCCGCATTCAGGACGGATTAGAGAGGAGAAAGTTTGGTAAGAGGGAGACCGATCAGAAGAGAGTTGCAGTAGTCCAAACGAGAGTGAATCAGAGCGACTGTAAGACTTTTAGCAGTTTCCGAAGGGGTCGGATTCTGGAGATGTTTTTAAGATGCAGTTGACAAGAGCGAGTGAGTGATCGGATATAGGGAGAAAAGGAAAGGTTAGTGTCGAATATGACCCCAAGGCATCGGGCGTGCTGCTTGGGAGTTATGGTTGAACCCTCCAAGGTAATTTCGATGTGAGGTAGAGTTGGGTTAGTAGAGGGGAGAAACACAAAAAGGTCAGTTTTGGTGAGATTCAGTTTAAAATAGAGAGAGGACATGATGTTAGAGACAGCAGACAGACAAACCTTGATATTTTGTATTAGGGTAGGGGTGATGTTAGGGGGAGAAGTGTATAATTGGGTGTCATCAGCATAGAGATGCTAATGAAACCCAAATCTGCTGATAGTTTGTCCAATAGGGGCAGTGTATAGAGTTAAGAGGAGGGGGCCTCTTCTCTCTGTACGTCTGTTTAAAGGGGGCTTTTAAACAGATGTATAGTGGGGAGAATAAGTATTTGATACACTACTAATTTTGCAAGTTTTCCCACCTACAAAGAATGGAGAGGTCTGTAATTTTTATCGTAGGTATACTTCACCTGTGAGAGACAGAATCTAAAAATAAAAACCAGAAAATCACATTGTATGATTTTTAAACAATTAAATTGCATTTTGTTGCATAAAACAAGTATTTGATCACCTACCAATAAGCTAGAATTCTGGCTCTCACAGACCTGTTAGTTTTTCTTTATGAAACTGCGCTCATTACCTGTATTAACTGCAGCTGTTTGAACTCGTTACCTGTATAAAAGACACCTATCCACACACTCAACCAATCACACTCCAACCTCACCATCATGGCCAAGAATAAAGAGCAGTCTAAGGACACCAGGGACAAAATTTTAGATCTGCACAAGGCTGGGATGGGCTACAGGACAATAGGCAAGCAGCTTGGTGAGAAGGCAACAACTGTGGGTACAATTATTAGAAAATGGAAGAAACACAAGATGCCTTTCAATATTCCTTGATCTGGGCCTCCATACAAGATCTCGCCTCATGGGGTAAGAATGATTTTTAGAAAAGTCAGGAATCAGCTCAGAACTACAAAGGAGGACGTGATCAATGACCTGAAGAGAGCTGGGACCACAGTCTGAAACATTACCGTTAATAACACACTACGCCATCATGGATTAAAATCCTGCAGGCCACGCAAGATCCCCCTGCACATGCCAGCACATGTCTGGGAAACATCATTCTTTGGGGTTGCTTTTCTGCAGAGGGGACAGGACTGCACCGTATTGAAGGGAGGATGGATGGGGTTATGTATCGTGAGATTTTAGCCGACAACCTCCTTTCCTCAGTAAAAGCATTGAAGATGGGACGTGGTTGGGTCTGCCAGCATGACTTGATCTGAAACACACAGCCAGGGCAACTATGGAGTGGCTCCGTAAGAAACATTTCAATGTCCTGGAGTGTCCTAGCCAGTCTCCAGACCTGAACTCAATATAAAATCTTTGGAGGGAGCTGAAACTCATGTTGCCCAGCGACAGCCCCGAAACCAGAAAGATCTGGAGAAAATCTGAATGGAGGAGGGGGCCACAATCCCCGCTGCAGTGTGTGCAAACCTGGCCAAGAATTACAGGAAACGTCTGACCTCTGTAATTGCAAACAAAGGTTTCTGTACCAAATATTAAGTTCTGTTTTTCTATTGTATCAAATACTTATTTCATGTAATAAAATGCTAATTAATTATGTAAAAATCATACAATGTGATTTTCTGGATTTTTTTTTATATTCTGTCTCTCACAGGTGAAGTGTACCTGGGAAATACAAGGAGGCCTTGTGTAGTAAGGTTGTAAGTCCATACTCTCAGTTTTGCACCGATTACCGCTGACCAATTCTTATAATTCTCTCTTTTCATGTTGTGTACATTATAATATTTAAGCCATATGACAAGAGCCTTGGGGCAGGGCCTTCATAACCCTTATCCCTTTTGCTGTATGAGGAGAAATTACTGGAAACCTCCGAGTATAGACCACTACTTTCAGAATGAGTTCCATCATTTAGACTGAATATAATTAGTTTGTCTCCTCTCTTTGTGTTATCCAGCAAACAAATGCAGGACAATTGTGACCTCTCTGCACACAGGAGCGGCAGTTCAGTTTATTCAATAGTTCCATTAGGAAAGAAAATCTTCAGCTCTCACCGAATGTTGCAAATTATCCATTATTTTTTTAGTTAAAAGCCAGGAGTCGATTATAAGGGAAGGAAACATATGAAAAGTCCCCTTTTTATCCACTCCTAACTTTTTCTACATTCCCTTTTACAATTTTCCACTGAGGATTTAACTAGAAAAGACTGACGACGGCCAGCACTGATATATGAACCTACGAAAATAGTTTTGATTCATGAAAAATAAACTGCAGGAAAGTAGCATGGGGCCTAGTGTCATCTTCTGTTTTTGTTTTAAAGCCTACTGTTAGATTGTGGTCAGCGTTGCATCACTGTTTTTGTTAAAAAGCTAATTTTTCTGTATGCTTTGTAGTTTGGATGAAAACTTTTACATATTAAGGTTCTAAAATATCAGTAGCAGAGGCGTAGCTAGGGGTTTTGGTTCAGGGGGGTGAAACTTCTGAGTAGGCCCCTAACCAGGTAATCCTGATTATAACTATGGTGGCGCACCCTAATAGTGGATGTAGGAGAACCTCAGCAGATGACAGCGCTGTTACTAAAAATAATCTCTGCACTGATATTACCACCATATGGTGACATATATTGATAGATGCCAGTCCTGCAGAACATATAAGAGATCACAGTACAGTTATATATGGTGACTTACAGCTGACGTTCTTTCTGATTAAACTGTTCACTTTTCTCGTCTTTTCCATCTGGTCCAGACTGACACGACGACTTCTTCATCCAGGACTCAGAGTCTCAGGTCTGCAGAGATCACAACAAAGATACATTTGACTCCTTACATTTCAGGCACCGTCCCCCATCTATTCCGAACCTGCACAAACACCTCTTCCTGCTGATACCCCAATACTGAACCGCTGCTGCTGTATGTGTCCCTATAACTGCACCTGCTGTGTGCTCTCTAGATGGTAAAACAAACCTCTAAAATATAGTAATGCCGTATGCAAGTGCCCTAGAAAACATTGCCAACATTTTGCCCCTAGAATGTTATAGTGCCCTCTGTGTGCCCCTCTCACTGTTATAATAACCTGAGTTCCCCTATAACGATAAGTGCCCACTTAAGATTTAATAATGTCCTGAGTCTCCCCCCATATACAGCCCCCTCTACACAGTATGATGCTCTCTTATACACAGTATAATTCCCCCTTACTGTATAGTACCCCCCACAGTATACTGACATCTTAGTAGCCTCCAAACTGATGTCTCCAACACTGTATGATGGCCCCCACACTGTGCAAAGACCCAACATTATCTCCCACACTGTATGATGGCCCCCACACTGTGCAAATACCCTACATGTACGACCCAAATGTAATCCCCACACTGTATAAATAGCCCTCACATAGTATAATGCCCCTCCCATAGGCAGAGTCTGTAGTATAATGTTCCCCCTCATAGGCAGAGTCTGTAGTATAATGTTCCCCCTCATAGGCAGAGTCTGTAGTATAATGTTCCCCCTCATAGGCAGAGTCCGTAGTATAGTGTTTCCCCCCCATAGGCAGAGTCTGTAGTATAATGCCCCCCCCCCATAGGCAGAGTCTGTAGTATAATGTTTCCCCCCCATAGGCAGAGTCTGTAGTATAATGTTTCCCCCCCCATAGGCAGAGTCTGTAGTATAATGTCCCACCCCCATAGGCAGAGTCTGTGGTATAATTTCCCCCCCCTCATAAGCTGAGTCTGTGGAATAATGTTTCTCCCCCCACCCCATAGGCAGAGTCTGTAGTATAATGTTCCCCCTCATAGGCAGAGTCTGTAGTATAATGTTCCCCCTCATAGGCAGAGTCTGTAGTATAATGTTCCCCCTCATAGGCAGAGTCTGTAGTATAGTGTTTCCCCCCCATAGGCAGAGTCTGTAGTATAATGTCCCCCCCCATAGGCAGAGTCTGTAGTATAATGTTTCCCCCCCATAGGCAGAGTCTGTAGTATAATGTTTCCCCCCCCATAGGCAGAGTCTGTAGTATAATGTCCCACCCCCATAGGCAGAGTCTGTAGTATAATTTCCCCCCCCTCATAAGCTGAGTCTGTGGAATAATGTTTCTCCCCCCACCCCATAGGCAGAGTCTGTAGTATAATGTTCCCCCTCATAGGCAGAGTCTGTAGTATAATGTTCCCCCTCATAGGCAGAGTCTGTAGTATAGTGTTTCCCCCCCAAAGGCAGAGTCTGTAGTATAATGTCCCCCCCCCATAGGCAGAGTCTGTAGTATAATGTTTCCCCCCCATAGGCAGAGTCTATAGTATAATGTTTCCCCCCCATAGGCAGAGTCTGTAGTATAATGTCCCACCCCCATAGGCAGAGTCTGTAGTATAATGTCCCACCCCCATAGGCAGAGTCTGTAGTATAATTTCCCCCCCATAGGCAGAGTCTGTAGTATAATGTTTCCCCCCCATAGGCAGAGTCTGTAGTATAATGTCCCACCCCCATAGGCAGAGTCTGTAGTATAATTTCCCCCCCCTCATAAGCTGAGTCTGTGGAATAATGTTTCTCCCCCCACCCCATAGGCAGAGTCTGTAGTATAATGTTCCCCCTCATAGGCAGAGTCTGTAGTATAATGTTCCCCCCCATAGGCAGAGTCTGTGGTATAATGTTTCTCCCCCCACCCCATAGGCAGAGTCTGTAGTATAATGTTCCCCCTCATAGGCAGAGTCTGTAGTATAATGTCCCCCCCCCCATAGGCAGAGTCTGTAGTATAATGTTCCCCCTCATAGGCAGAGTCTGTAGTATAATGTCCCCCCCCCCATAGGCAGAGTCTGTGGTATAATGTTTCTCCCCCCACCCCATAGGCAGAGTCTGTAGAATAATGTTGCCCCCCTCTCACCCCCCGGCAAAAAATGACTAAGCAAATACTCACCTCTCCTCCTCGTTCCTTCACTGCTCCGAGTGCCGCTCCTGGCACGCACATCTTCAGAACAGCGGCCGGACGCCAAGTGATGAAGTCACTGATGTCAGACGCAGAAGGGACTGATGAGAGAGGGAGCATCGCGAGAGGGAGCCATATACATGTTTGGAATGGGGAAAATGTTTTGACTGGAAATCAAAATTTATTCAACATAAGAGAAGTCACACAGGGGAGAAGACAATTTGTTGTGAAGATTGTGGGAAATGCTTTAGCGAAAGATCTTTTCTTTTTAGAGAAGCAACACAGGAGCAAAAACGTTTTCATTCTCACAATGTGGAAAATGCTTTAAATAGAAATGAGGCCTTGTAAAACATAAGAGAAGTCACACAGGGGAGAAGCCGTATTCATGTTCAGAATGTGATAAATGCTATAGTGATAAATCGTTTGCATGGATTTATATAGTGTGACCTAGTTGTCAAGTACTTTCCAAGTGATGCTAAAATGCTTGGAAAAGCGCTTGATAACCCGCATGCAGAAATGCATGCAAAGACGCTGCAAAGACGCCTCATAAACGCTTCTACCTGGTGGGAAAAACACATGTAAAATCCGCATGCATTTTTCCTGACAGGGAGAAGCGTAAAAAATATGCAGCATTTCTGCATCGTGGGCACATAGCCTTAATAACTATTAAAAAACTCAAATATATCAGAGAAAACTTTCATCTACCCTATTCGGAGAGTGTTTTAATCAAAGCCAGCGCTAATTCTGCATCAGAAATCTTTTACCGGAAAACATTTCCAAATCCTGAATGTTTTACTCACAAATCAAATCTCCATTAAAAATAAATGGATTCACTCAGTGACAGCATTTTTTCAAGCTGTTTTATGTATTAAAATGATAATAGACATTCAATTTATAGTCATAATAAATCATTGATGAGAAAGGAAAAGATATAACATTGGTCAAGAACGTAAAGAATTGTCTCCTTTCAGAAAATCCTCGTCCTATGCTGCCGTTTGTTATAAAATAACCATCCACTCTTCACTCACCTTCTCTGGGTCCAACACTGAGTTTCTGGCTCTGCTCCCGGTGACCGGTATTGGATGCTGTGTTGACTTCATGGCAAAAGTGTGGCACCCAATCAGTGAGCTCAGCGACTCTGCCTGTGGAAACTGAACCGTCCCATTCAGAGTTGCTGAGTTCTCTGATTGGCCGCCGCGCTGTCGACGTTGAGTCAGTGCCACAGCCAATACCAGACACCAGGAGCAGGGGTAAAGATTTAGCGCTGGATCCTGGGATGGTGAGTAACGAGTGGTTGGTTATTTTCTAACAAACCCCACTTGTAGATGAAGATTTTCTAAAAGGGGATAACCCCTATAAAAATGTATATAAAGGGGGCGTGGCCAGCTATGGATCTGTGAGGACACACACATCAGAGCTCCTCCACATCAGTTGTGAAAAGATCTGATTAACCGGCTCTACAAGGCATGGGAAAAGCCAAAAAAGGCAGGAGTACTGTCTCTGCATCACCAACAGCCATTGTGCAGGGAAATATCCAAGCTTATCTCCTGCGCAGCAGCTTATCAGCACCTGTAACAGCTACCACAACAACAGAGACCTGGACACACGGAGGTAATATGCAATCAGTTCCTGCCTCACCCTCCCAAATGCTTGCTTTGGAGACTCACTCCAGCCACAGTATGAACTCTGCTGAAGATCGTGGCTTCTGCAGGGTAATCACTACTGCAGTTACATCTCCTACAAGTACACGTTATGTCCAAGATGGCGCTGGCCTCCTGTGTGGAGTCTGAGACAGACAGGCACAGAGGGGGCAGGGCACAGGAGGGACTGAATGCAGACCAGCCCCTACACAGCGATACAGTGGAAAGTGAAAGTGGAGTCTGTGCATCTGAAACAGAACAGGATCTGGCAGCTCCTCATAGAAGAATAATTAACCCTATCCCTCCTGATAACATACCTCCACAGAGGGCCTTTTTGAGTCAACTATCCACACAGGGAAATACAGCTGGCTTAGAAAAAGCATTTAATCACAGCTCAGTGTGTGCTCAGGATCATATATTAACCCCTTTGGAGCCTGCTCAGAATCTCATGGATCTCTCTTCAGAGCCTCTAACAGGGGTTCCACAACTTCTAAGAACACAAACCGAACAATCCATGGTTGATGCCACTAAATATCCTACTTCCATAGAACCCTCAATTGCACCACAACCAGCACCATCGTGGGCCGCGAGCTCACGACCAGTGACTTTGGCTGACATTCAAACACTTTTGCAATCTTTCCCAACTAAAGAGGATATGACCTCATTTGCTAAATACATTGTTGAGGAGTGCAAACAGGAATTTGCAAAACTGCAATCTGATGTGGTTACCCTGACAACGAGAGTGGACACCATAGAACAGAACATGACTATTACCTCTGCCACTATCACAGCGCTCCAAGATACAATACACGTCCAATCTGCCCATATCATCAACCTCCAATCTCACCTGGACGACTTGGAGAACCGCGGAAGACGAAACAATCTACACATCAGGGGCTTGCCGGAATCGGTGGTTACTGCGGACTTACCCTCCACTCTTAATCACATATTCAATAAAATACTAGGGGCCCCTCCTTCCTCCGTGATAGAGCTAGACATAGCTCACAGGGCATTACGCCCTATGGACTTAGACCCCAGTAAACCAAGAGATGTCATCTGTCAAGTCCACTACTACAAAGCTAAGGAGGAGATCCTGCTCAAATCCAGGGACAGTTCTGCAACAATGTACAAAGGCAAGCAGTTGATGATCCTCCCTGACTTGTCTAGGCGGACATTATCAATGAGAGCAGCTTTGAAACCACTCACAGACGCACTCAGGGAACGGGATATCCCCTACCGTTGGGGTTTCCCGTTCTCCCTTCAAGTTAGACACAATGGACGCTCGGAGAGACTACTCACCCCGGGAGACCTGCCGGAGTTTTTAAAACAACTCAATCTCCCACAAATATCGATCCCACAATGGTTCCAGTTTTTCACACTGTCTTCGGCTTTAGAGGACGGCAGAACTCGCCGTGGGCGGGACAGAGAGGCTTCATCTTCTATTAATCTCCCCCAGAGAGTCACCAAGCGCTCCCAGCGACCGACGCAGATGCCCAGAAAAGGACCCTGAACCTGGAGGCCCGTGTTTAGTGGTGTACTTCATTTGAACTGCTTGTTAGTGTTAAGATAGCCTAACGTCTTCTCCTGAAAGGAGTCAGGAGGGAAAAACGGGTAGCTCCACTGGGGAGCACATACAAATATCTGATTAAATGTATAGGTCTTAATGCCTTAACTTTGCTAGCACCTATCAACAGAATATTCACCTAGATTTGTTGACCCCACTGTAACCCCGTGGGAGTTTAATGGTTTTGCCTTTCAGTAAGTTTCAGTAATGTTTTTCATAGTCGGTTGGTTAGTCTTTTTTCCTGCAACGCAATTCTCAAAAGGAGTGTTAGTGTTCACGATGCTTAGCTGTCACTTTCCCCCTGAAGGGACACCGCCATACGATCGGGTACCCCCATACGCTTGGTTCTACTTAAAATGGTTACTTATACCCCGAACAGTAGTTCTTTACTTACTGTTTCTTTTGTTATGTTTGTTTCACCCTGTTGTCTTTTTCCCACAGTTGCTTCAAATGTCCATCGATGCTTGCAATCATTTCACTCTGAGGGGAGCGGACCGCCAAGAGATTCAACCCAATGGCGACACTTAAGTATGCCTCCTTCAATGTGAAGGGGTTTAACATCCCGGAAAAAAGGGCCCAAATTCTTAGACTACTTCACAAAAAAAAGGTACAGATTGCGTGCTTACAGGAAACACACTTTAAAGAACATCATACCCCTACCCCTAAAAACAAATATTATACCCACTGGCACCTGTGTAATAACACCCAATCTAAGAGTAAGGGAATTGCTATTCTCATTCACAAAAGCCTGACACACGAGTTTGTCGAATGCATTAAAGATCCAAATGCAGGTATATGCTCCTAATTTTAAAAATTGAAGGCAGACTTTTCACAATCATCAATGCTTATACCCCTAACCAGGGTCAAACTCAGTTCATTCTCGACCTAATAGACAAAGCCATTCCCATTGTCCAGGGTACCGTCATTCTGTGTGGAGACCTCAATTTAACACTAGATCCTACATTATATAATTCAACAGGAAAAAGCTATCAAAAAAGTAAAGAGGGCATTTCTCCAACTACAGCTCTGTGACGTTTGACGCCTCACACACCCGACTGTCAAAGATTATACCTTTTATTCCTCCCCTCATGATTCTTACAGCAGAATTGACTTTATCCTGGTGCAACACCGAGCCCTATCTTGGCAGCTGGAGACGGAGATAGGGACTATGCTTTGGTCTGACCATGCTCCCATATTTTGTTCTCTCGTTATTCCCAGTCTACCCAAGCTTTCAGGGTCGTGGAAACTAAACGAATCCTTGTTACTGGACCCGGTGTGCACCCAGGATGTAACCAACACAATATCAAACTTTGAGGAAGACCACAAATTTGACGTATCTCCCCCCACAATCAAATGGGAGGCACTGAAATGCGTTCTTAGGGGTCTATTTATTAAACATGGCTCCCGATTGAAGCGAGAGAAGGCACATAACCTCAATCTTGCTCTGCGTAAAGTAGAAACCCTTGAGGTAGCCCACAAACATGCCCTCTCCACAGCAACACTCCGAGACCTATTAGCAGCCAGACAGGAAGCCAAAAAACTATTAGACTTGGGATATAGACGCTATCTCCAGGTCTGTAGCAGTAAGTTCTATGAATATAGTAATAAATGTGGACGCATGCTAGCGAGAGCTCTAAAATCCCAACAAGCCCAAAATCACATCCCAAAAATAAAAGACAACGCGGGTCAAATGCTAAACAAAACGGAAGATATTACAACTGAATTCCATAAATATTATACTCAACTATACAATCTCGATGGTATACCAAACAACACATCCCCTGTTAATACTTCCTTGATTGGGACCGACACGCCTGAAACACAAGCACAGAACCCTTTAAAAATGTCTCCCGCCACATCTCTAGATGAACCCTTAACAGAGTCCGAATTGCAGTTAGCTACCCAGTCGTTAGCAGTGGAAAAAGTCCAGGCCCAGATGGATATACAGTCAAATTCTATAAAACATTCCTTCCGCTCCTTTCACCTCTCCTGCTGGGAGGATTTAATCACGCATCCTGCACAAACCCCTTCCCTCCCCAAACTACAGAGGCACATATCACTGTTCTCCCAAAAAAGGGTGGGGACCCACACTTATGTTCTAGCTATAGACCAATCTCTCTGCTGAACGTGGATCTGAAGATCTATGCGAAAATATTGGCGAATAGGCTGCAACCTTTCTTAACCGCACACATACACTTGGATCAGGTGGGATTCCTCCCTGGGCGGGAAGCTCGGGACAACACTTTAAAGACAATTGACATTATTCATCATGCCCAATCAAGAGGTATCCCTCTACTGATACTCTCTTTGGATGCTGAGAAAGCATTCGATAGAGTCTCCTGGCACGCCATATATTACTCTCTTAAAAAGCTTGGGGTAGGGGACCATTTTATAGCCAAAATCATGGCCCTGTATCGCAATCCGTCAGCTAGGCTGAAGATAAATGGAACATTATCATCACCTTTCATAATAACCAATGGGACAAGACAGGGATGTCCTCTGTCCCCTCTGTTATACATCCTAGTGATGGAGCACCTGCTCTCATCAATCCGCGATAATCCCAATATTAGGGGGATTGGGGTGGGAGGCACCGAATACAAGTGCTCTGCATTTGCTGATGATGTCCTGCTATATATCACTCAACCACATATATCCATCCCTGCTGTTATGGCTGAAATAGATCACTTTGGTACATGGTCAAATTTTAAAATCAATGCAGCGAAGTCTGAGGCCCTCGATGTCTCCCTCCCCAAATCCATATAGGATTCCATCCAGTCCAACTTTCCCTTTGCCTGGCCCTCACAGGGTATCAAATACTTAGGAATTCGTATTCATAGAGACCTCTCCCGTCTATTTTATCTTAATTTTGGGCCCTTTATTGAACAACTCCGTAGAGATCTTACTTCTTGGACGGTGAAGGATTTTTCCTGGTTCGGCAGAATAAATATACTAAAAATGAACGTCCTACCTAAACTCTTATACCTCTTCCAAACCATTCCCGTGGTAATTCCCTCAAATTTTTGGAAAAGACTGCGCAGTAGCTTTTGAAGATTTATCTGGGCAAGTGGGCGTCCACGCATTCGGGGAGATGTTCTGATCAGACACAAACAAAAGGGGGGCCTTAGCCTTCCGGATTGTAGAAGGTATTACATGGCAGCAGTACACGCTAGAATCCAGGACTTCTTCCATCATTCGGAGGGGAAGTTATGGGTCAAAATAGCTCAATCCATTTGTCCTAAAGCTCTTACCACTCTCCCATGGTGCGCCCATTTAACTGTCCCCTCTCTTGGCCTTATGTCATATAGTACTTATGCCACTGCTCTGGCTTTGAGATCCCATAAAAAAAGCTTATCCTTAATCGACCCCCAGGGCCCCTTGCTCCCGATTTCAGATAATCCGGATTTCCCACCAGGACTATCTGCAAATAGATTTCTCGGTTCAAACAAATCCCATCCGATATTCTTTTCTCATGTCATCTCCAACACTTCGCTGCTCCCCCTCAATGACTTGTTACAGGGAAGAGCCACTTCCCCGAAGGCTAATTTTGAATATAGTCAATTGCAACACTTCTATTCAACTGTGAAGAAGCGCACACATCTTCATAGAGATCTCACAAACTTTGAAAAATTGTGCCTATCATTGTCACCCCCTACACACTCCATCTCCCTACTGTATAATCTCCTCATTGCCCAGGTAGCTGACAATAGGCCAGGATTCTGCGGTGCATGGGAAAGGGAACTGGGGAAGTCCTTCTCTGACTCACAATGGGATAAATGTTTCTTCCTAACACATAAAACCTCAATAGGGTCCAAAGCTCAGGAAACCTCCTTCAAAATTATCTCTAGATGGTACCGGGTACCAGCAGTCCTTCATAGATGGTACCCAGTGGTCTCAGACAGATGTTGGAGATGTGGGGAGGGGGAAGGGACAATGTCACACATATGGTGGGGATGCCCTATAATAAATGCATTTTGGGCAAAGGTGGTTCCCATGATTGAGAAAATAACTGGTTTGACTATCCCTAATACGCCAGAAGCCCTCCTTTTATCAATGTTACCAATAAGTAAACGTAGTTATAAAAGGTCATCAATAGGCTACCTAATACAGGCGGCTAAGAATGTCATTTCACGACACTGTAAAAGCAGAGACCCACCCACTGTGGAGGAATGGTTTGCGGAGATCTCCCTCCTTAATAGGATGGAGCATCTGATTGCCATCTCACCGGCTGATGTTGATAGACACTGTGTGACTGGGATTGGATGGATTTCCAAAACTCTGACGCCTACCATCTAGCCCCCAACTAAAGTTATCCGGGATGTCGTCACAACAATGATCATAATCACACTCTATTGATTGGTGGTCTGCCCTGGTCCGCTCCCTCTCTCTCTATCTTTCATATGGAAAAATACATGCTTGATCTGGTTATTGATGGAAAACCCTCCCTGTACCCCCCCAATGTACTGTAGTTATGCATAGATTTATAGTTACGTTACCCCTTTTACTATGTATATTGTATTTTCTTGTACTTTTTCAACACAAAAAATAAAAAAAACTTGAATTTGAAAAAAATGTATATAAAAAAGTATTTGCCTTTTTGTAGTTTCTTTCAGTTTTACTTTTTTTGTCGCATGTAAATGTTTGTGATCATCCAACTATTTTTACCATAAAATAAAGTTTAAACAAGTAACTACAAAATGCAGCTTCTAATAGATCATTCCATTTACTGAAGTTCAAAGATTTATACAAACCCTAAAAATCCACCTTGTAAAAAAAGAATAATTGCTTTTCTAAACAAATAATTGATCGTGCTATCCATTACAGTAACAGATGCAAACCATTAACTTGCGATAACCTGTGATGAATTTTTTTACATCAATGTGGAGGAATTTCGGCCACATGTCTTTGCAGAATTGTTTTTATTCGGATACATTGGAAGGTTCTCAAGCATAAACTGCCCGTTGAAAGTCTTACCACAGCATCTCAATGAAGTTCAAGTTAGGACTTTGACTAAGCCACTCCAACACCTTAGTTTTGTTTCTTTTTAGTCATTCAGAGAGAGACCAATTTCTGTGAATTTGTGATAGGGTTCAGAATACATATTTCCGTCAATTCTGGTAACTCGGCAACTTCTTGTAGAAGCAGCTGCACACCATCACAGTACCTCATTTGTCTCATTTTCTCCAGGTGTTCTCTGTTCTGGAGATTGCCCAGCTACTTAACTGAGCTGTCTGCCATTGATCCCTGCCAGATGTAGTTTGTGCTTCCTGGTGAGTGTTTGCTTGGTTCTGTTGTGCTGAGTTCTGATCTTCCGCTGCCTGACCCTTTGTTATGACTATCCCTTCGTTTTGTCCATTTGCCTTGATCCGCTCTCTCCTGGTATTTTGACCCCGGACCATGACCTGACTTATGTCTTTGTCTACTCCCTATGGTTTTCTATGAGCTCTCTTGGTACTGACACCGCGACGTCTGACTTCTCTACCTCACGGTCTGTCCGTAAGTAGTGACTAGCGTCACAAAACCTTTATGTTCTTTTTGGTCAGCCACGGTTTGAAACTCACCCATGCAATTTCTGCCCATCATCTTTCTTATTGTGAAATTAAGGACATTTTACATTAACTGAGGAGAGAAACGAGGCCTTTAGTTCTTCAGATGCTCATCTTGGTTGTTTTGTGACATTCTGGATAAGTTCTCTGTGAAATTTTGGTAGGTTGGATCCTCCAAGGAAAATTCAACATGGTTCCAATTTTTTTTTCCATCTCACCATCACTTTAATTCACTAGAATCCCCAGGGGCAGGCTGGGCCAGGTGGCAGAGGGGCAATTGCCCCCGTGACCGGTCCTCCAGCAGCGGTTTTGGGCCGCCCGGCCGTCAGCCATCACCTCAGCCAGGCGACCCAACCTGTGCCACCTGACTGCAATACTGCTGCGGCAACTCTCCTCTGCACGCACCCTCCCGCATGGCCTGACAGGAGCCGCGGCGCTAGTGAAAGGGGGATGGCTCGTCGGCCCACAGGTAAGTAGAGATCAGCGCTGGAATGGCAGAGGTGAGTATTTATTTATTTTTTTTAATCTGGGGCCAATATAAAAATACACTATGCAGGGCCATATATACAATACCGAGCACTCTGCAGCGGCATATATACAGTATGGAGCACTATGCCGGGCCATATATACAGTACAGAGCACTATGCAGGGCCATATATACAATACCGAGCACTTTGCAGCGGCATATGTACAGTATGGAGCACTATGCAGGACCATATATACAATACGGAGCACTATGCCGGGCCATATATACAGTACAGAGCACTATGCGGGGCCCTGTATACAGTATGAAGCACTATGCAGGGCCATATATACAATACGGAGCACTATGCAGGGCCATATATACAATACCGAGCACTCTGCAGCGGCATATATACAGTATGGAGCACTATGCCAGGCCATATATACAGTACGGAGCACTATGCAGGACCATATATACAATACGGAGCACTATGCCGGGCCATATATACAGTACAGAGCACTATGCGGGGCCCTGTATACAGTATGAAGCACTATGCAGGGCCATATATACAATACGGAGCACTATGCAGGGCCATATATATAGTACGGAGCACTATGCAGGGCCATATATACAGTACAGAGCACTATGCGGGGCCATATATACAATACAGAGCACTATGTAGGGCCATATATACAGTACAGAGCACTATGCAGGGCCATATATACAGTATGAAGCACTATGCAGGGCCATATATACAGTACGGAGCACTATGCAGGGGCATATATAAAATATGCCGCACAATGCAGGGCCATATATACAGTATGAAGCACTATGCGGGGCCATGTATACAGTAAGGAGCACTATGCAGGGCCATATATACAGTACGGAGCACTATGCGGGGCCCTATATACAGTATGAAGCACTATGCAGGGCCATATGTACAATACGGAGCACTAAACAGGGCCATATATACAGTACAGAGCACCATGTAGAGCCATATATACAGTACAGAGCACTATGCAGGGGCATATATAAAATATGCCGCACAATGCAGGGCCATATATACAGTATGAAGCACTATGCGGGGCCATGTATACAGTAAGGAGCACTATGCAGGGCCATATATACAGTACGGAGCACTATGCAGGGCCATATATACAGTATGAAGCACTATGCAGGGCCATATATACAATACAGAGCACTAAACAGGGCCATATATACAGTACAGAGCACCATGTAGAGCCATATATACAGTACAGAGCACTATGCAGGGCCATATATACAGTATGAAGCACTATGCAGGGCCATATATACAGTATGGAGCACTATGCAGGGCCATATATACAATACGGAGCACTATGCAGGGCCATATATACAGTACAGAGCACTATGCGGGGCCCTGTATACAGTATGAAGCACTATGCAGGGCCATATATACAATACGGAGCACTAAACAGGGCCATATATACAGTACAGAGCACCATGTAGAGCCATATATACAGTATGAAGCACTATGCAGGGCCATATATACAGTACGGAGCACTATGCAGGGGCATATATAAAATATGCCGCACAATGCAGGGCCATATATACAGTATGAAGCACTATGCGGGGCCATGTATACAGTAAGGAGCACTATGCAGGGCCATATATACAGTACGGAGCACTATGCGGGGCCCTATATACAGTATGAAGCACTATGCAGGGCCATATGTACAATACGGAGCACTAAACAGGGTCATATATACAGTACAGAGCACCATGTAGAGCCATATATACAGTACAGAGCACTATGCAGGGGCATATATAAAATATGCCGCACAATGCAGGGCCATATATACAGTATGAAGCACTATGAGGGCCATGTATACAGTAAGGAGCACTATGCAGGGCCATATATACAGTACGGAGCACTATGCAGGGCCATATATACAGTATGAAGCACTATGCAGGGCCATATATACAATACAGAGCACTAAACAGGGCCATATATACAGTACAGAGCACCATGTAGAGCCATATATACAATACAGAGCACTATGTGGGGCCCTGTATACAGTACGGAGTAAATTTACTCAGCCTCAGAGCCAACACCTCGGTCAATATTTTGATGTCTGTGGGTAGTAAAAATATTGGCCTATAAGAATCAGGTACAAGTGGATCCTTTTTCTGCTTCAGTAATGCTACAATAATGGCTTCATGCAATGAGCTTGGTAAGCTATTGGCATCAGCAGCTTCATGGAAAGTGTGTAATACAAGTAAAATTCACTCGAGTGAGGCCCTGAATATTCTGTAACAACTCTTACTATGACAAAGCAATCTGATCTAAACAGATGCAATATGCACCTCAGTATATGGAGCTTCGAACAAGCCAGGATGCATTGAGGTAGAAGCTGTTGTAGCGTTTACCCTCCGTTTGCGACTTCCATCCATTGGTAAGGGACACGGCAGAAATTGAGTCCTTTTTCGGCAACAGTGTAATTGGCAATCACGGTTTCTGGATCTAACACCACCAGACTTCTTCCTTTTGGGGTATACTCAAAGGAAGTTTATCAGAACAAGCCTTGCACTTCGGAAGATTTGGAGGAAAATATCCAACGATAACTTACTGCTATACCCCCGATATTCTTGCCGATGCCTTCAGGAACATGAAACACATCTTTGAAATGTGTCTGGCGAAAAACGAGTATCACTTCCAGCATGGCAACTGACGCAATCAATTATACATACGTCATGGCATGTAGCATATTTTTTTTGATTCAGATTACTTCATCCTAATGGGAATTACAACAGAATACATTGTTCTACATATTTTCAAAAGTTGTCAGGTTCATTTATGAAATGGCCCATTTGTTAATGATTTTGACCTCCTGAATTCAATTCTCACAATGAGAATTTTTAGTTGTCTCTTGTTTCTCTGAAATCAAAGAGTTTTCCTTTTATGGCTACATATAATGAAAGCATAAAAGTTTCAGTACTTTGAAACATTATTATTTTTGCAAATATAAAAATGCAGAATATTTCGCTATGCCAATCTTCTGATATTTATGTAGAGGAAACTTAGTAACAATTCAAATAACTAAAACCTGTCTTAACACTATTGCGAATTATTGACAGATACAGGAATTGCACTACAACATTTGCTCCTCATTCAGTGACCACTTTTTCTTGCTTGTCTCTTGTACTCCTACACTGGATCATCTTTTACAATTGTATTACAGTAATGTTCAAGCATTGATGGCTTCCATTTTTCTTGATAGCTTTTCTCCATAGCCGTAATATCTTGGTGAAATCTCTCACCGTGCTCTTCAGTCACTCTCCACAGTTTGGTGGAAAAAAATCTAGATGCGAATGTAAGAAATTAATCTTTAAGGGCATGTTATAGCCAAGATCATTATATGTTTTGAGGAGAATTTCTCCCAATTTTTCATAGTTATCTACTCTGGAGTTTCCCAAAAAATTAGTTACCACTAATGTGAATGCTACCCATGCAGTCTTTTCATTGTCCTGCAATGGACAAACTGCTCATCTTGAAGCTTACGAATCTGAGGTCCAATAAAGAGTCCTTCCTTTATCTTTGCTTCTCTCAACCTTAGAAATGTATCAATGAGATACTTTTATGCTTTTGCATTTTTATCTATTGCCTTTACAAAGTTCTTCATTAGGCCCAACGTAATATGCAATGGTGGCAACAAAATCTTATCTAGGTCAAGAAGTGCTGGATGCAGGACATTTTTACTCCCTGGCTGAAGTGACTGTTGGAAAGGCAAGTCTTTTATTGTAGTGATATTCTCTTGCACGACTATTTCACTCAGAAAGAAGCAGTACTTTGTGTATCCAACCTGGAGACCAAGTTAGAGGGCAACCACCTTTAAGTCACCACAGAGGGGCTGCAAATGTTGGTCATAGTTCAGGCACCTCAACAGCTGTTTCATGTTGTTATAGGTTTCTTTCATGTGGACTGCATAACCTAATGGAATTGAAGGTAGCGGATGTTTTGGACGTTCGATGAAGAGCCTCCACTCCTCTGAATTATGACTTATCTTCAGAGCTTCCATTAAACTGTTCATGTTGTTACATAGACTGAAAAAAGATAATTAGCTCATATCACCTGATACTCACAGGAATCCCAGGCTCACGGATTAGTGTCCAGCATACACTTGCAAGGATATATAAGGAAGGTAAAATCCGGTGCCACATGCGATAAATCCTTTTATTCCAAAATTAAAAATCACAACATGTCACTAGGAGGGGAACAACTGGACGCGTTTCGACGACACAGCCCCTTATTCATCAGTATCTTTTTATTTGCTAGTGTTTGTCTGAGAACGACGCTTACCACATATATGGCAGCCTCAGGCCACAGGAGATTGCGGAAGGCGTCCGATCTCATCTCCTATGCTGTGGCTGCCATAGCAGTAGGGGAGCAAGGCACCATTTAATTGTATTATCACTGTATGTTATAAAATGATACATAGCACTTCAATAACACTTGAAAGTTCATCAGTCTGTGACATAAAATGTCAAAGACAAAGAAAAGCTATATGATTATAATACAATTTTAATTTTATTAAATTACATAATAAAAATTATAAAAGTGCAGACCATTAGATTGTGACTTTATCAGATTAGTAATATACAGAAGTATATGTAAAATAAGAAAGAATTAATAAATTCTTAAATGCTAGTGCAATATATTATCCCTATATCTTAATAATTACCCGCAGTTTATATATCATTATTGAACCACTATTCCTATTTCATCACAGTTAAGCACCGCATAGGATCCTTATCAGGTAAACTTATTTCACTTGAATGAACATAGGGAATAGTAAATTTGTATACAAGTCAGTCCCCTTTTCCCCCTGACGCGCGTTTCAGCGCTCTGGCTTCTTCCTTGCGGGCGTGTCTTAAGTGGGGGGCATGGCCTGGTTAAATATGTCACAGGACCAATCAGCTACAGATATGTTTTTACTCAATCAGCCAATAGAAAATGGCATCTGACGTCATGAAGTGGGTGGTGTCGTTGGTGCATAACACTCCTGTGCCGCCCTATAAGGAAGTGATCTCCTTCATGTGCGATGTGAACCACAAGCAGGATATGCTAGTGGTTACTATGATAAGCACTGAGTTTGGTCTATGAGGTCCACAGGAGACGCATGCGCACTACCGCCCATTATGACTTAGATGGTTCTCTGCGCTGTTTTTATATATGTTGGGATATTGAAGGGAGTAGGAGGGGGAAATAAAATAATTATAAGTAGGAAAATGTTTGAATTATCAAAATAATCCAGACTATTTAGTATTTTTTGAATACTATATATGTGCTCAGATTACTATAAATTTTATACGTTGTTATAGCCTATACCTATCACTAGGAAAACTGTACAACAAAAAGAGCCCATGGGAGAAGAATATTATTATACTTATTGTTTGGATAAGTGAAATTAGTGTAGGAAAAATAATTTGCCCAAATGTGTGAAAAGAAATTGTGACTAAGGATGTATGATGGAAATGTCACGTGTTAAGTAGCAAATATGGAGAGGTGATGCTGAGAAATTGTAAGGAAAGTGCAAAAATATACAGACATGTAGAAGTGATGAAACGGGAATAGTGGATCAATAGAGAAAAGACTTTATATGATTTATAAACTGCGGGTAATTATTAACATACAGGGAGAATATACAGTGCTGGCCAAAAGTATTGGCACCCCTGCAATTCTGTCAGATAATACTCAGTTTCTTCCTGAAAATGATTGCAATCACAAATTCTTTGGTATTATTATCTTCATTTACTTTGTCTTCAATGAAAAAAACACAAAAAGAATTGTCCTAAAGCCAAATTGGATATAATTCCAACCAAACCTAAAAAAGGGGGTGGACAAAAGTATTGGCACCCTTTGAAAAATCATGTGATGCTTCTCTAATTCGTGTAATTAACAGCACCTGTAACTTACCTGTGGCACCTAACAGGTGTTGGCAATAACTAAATCACACTTGCAACCAGTTAACATGGATTAAAGTTGACTCAACCTCTGTCCTGTGTCCTTGTGTATACCACATTGAGCATGGAGAAAAGAAAAAAGACCAAAGAACTGTCTGAGGACTTGAGAAACCAAATTGTGAGGAAGCATGAGCAATCTCAAGGCTACAAGTCCATCTCCAAAGACCTGAATGTTCCTGTGTCTTCCGTGCGCAGTGTCATCAAGAAGTTTAAAGCCCATGGCACTGTGGCTAACCTCCCTAGATGTGGACGGAAAAGAAAAATTGACGAGAGATTTCAACGCAACATTGTGCAGATGGTGGATAAAGAACCTCGACTAACATCCAAACAAGTTCAAGCTGCCATGCAGTCCGAGGGTACAACAGTGTCAACCCGTACTATCTGTCGGCGTCTGAATGAAAAGGGACTGTATGGTAGGATACCCAGGAAGACCCAACTTCTTACCCCGAGACATAAAAAAGCCAGGCTGGAGTTTGCCAAAACTTACCTGAGAAAGCCTAAAACATTTTGGAAGAATGTTCTCTGATCAGATGAGACAAAAGTAGAGCTTTTTGGGAAAAAGCATCAACATAGAGTGTACAGGAAAAAAAAAGAGGCATTCAAAGAAAAGAAGACGGTCCCTACAGTCAAACATGGCGCAGGTTCCCTGATGTTTTGGGGTTGCTTTGCTGCCTCTGGCACTGGACTGCTTGACTGTGCATGGCATTATGAAGTCTGAAGATTACCAACAAATTTTGCAGCATAATGTAGGGCCCAGTGTGAGAAAGCTGGGTCTCCCTCAGAGGTCATGGGTCTTCCAGCAGGACAATGACCCAAAACACACTTCCAAAAGCACTATTAAATGATTTTAGAGAAAGCACTGGAGACTTCTAAGGTGGCCAGCAATGAGTCCAGACCTAAATCCCATAGAACACCTGTGGAGAGATATCAAAATGGCAGTTTGGAGAAGGCACCCTTCAAATATCAGGGACCTGGAGCAGTTTGCCAAAGAAGAATGGTCTACAATTCCAGCAGAGCATTGTAAGAAACTCATTGATGGTTAGCGGAAGCGGTTGTTCGCAGTTATTTTGGCTAAAGGTTGTGCAACCAAGGATGAGGGTGTCAATACTTTTGTCCGTCCCTTTTTTGGAGTTTTGTGTGAAATGATCAATGATTTGATATTTGCTTCATTCTCTTTTGTGTTTTTTCCTTGCAAGCAAATTAAATGAAGAGAATAATACCAAAGAATTTGTGATGGCAATCATTTTCAGGAAGAAACTGAGTATTATCTGACAGAATTGCAGGGGTGCCAATACTTTTGGCCAGCACTGTATTACACTAGCACTTAATCAGTTATTAATTCTTTCCTATTTCACATATACTTCTGTATATTACTAATCTGATAGTCACAATCTAATGCTCTGCACTTTCCTGAGGTTTCCTTGTTTTTACATGATTTTTTGTAATTTTTTAAAAATATTTAAATTTGAGAGTCCTCAGTGGTTGATACCTTTTAATGACTAACTGAAAAGATAGTAACAGGTTGAAAGCTGGCTAACACAGTACAAAATATATATATATCGGGCCACCATCTACTGTGTGTATATATATATATATATATATATATATATATATATATATATATATATATACAGTGCCTACAAGTAGTATTCAACCCCCTGCAGATTTAGCTGGTTTGATAAGATGCAAATAAGTTAGAGCCTTCAAACTGCAAACGAGAGTAGGTTTTATGAACAGAAGCATAAATCTTACAAACCAAAAAGTTATGTTGCTCAGTTGAATTTTATTAAATTTTAAACATAAAAGTGTGGGTCAATTATTATTCAACCCCTATGTTTAATATTTTGTGGAATAACCCTTGTTTGCAATTACAGCTAATAATCGTCTTTTATAAGACCTGATCAGGCCGGCACAGGTCTGTGGAGTTATCTTGGCCCACTCCTCCATGCAGATCTTCTCCAAGTTATCTAGGTTCTTTGGGTGTCTCATGTGGACTTTATTCTTGAGCTCCTTGCACAAGTTTTCAATTGGGTTAAGGTCAGGAGACTGACTAGGCCACTCCAACACCTTGACTTTTTCCCTCTTGAACCAGGCCTTGGTTTTCTTGGCTGTGTGCTTTGGGTCGTTGTCTTGTTGGAAGATGAAATTACGACCCATCTTAAGATCCTTGATGGAGGAGCGGAGGTTCTTGGCCAAAATCTCCAGGTAGGCCGTGCTATCCATCTTCCCATGGATGCGGACCAGATGGCCAGGCCCCTTGGCAGAGAAACAGCCCCACAGCATGATGCTGCCACCACCATGCTTGACTGTAGGGATGGTATTCTTGGGGTCGTATGCAGTGCCATCCAGTCTCCAAACGTCACGTGTGTGGTTGGCACCAAAGATCTCGATCTTGGTCTCATCAGACCATAGAAGCTTGAACCAGTCTGTCTCAGAGTCCTCCAAGTGATCATGAGCAAACTGTAGACGAGCCTTGACATGACGCTTTGAAAGTAAAGGTACCTTACGGCCTCGTCTGGAACGGAGACCATTGCGGTGGAGTACGTTACTTATGGTATTGACTGAAACCAATGTCCCCACTGCCATGAGATCTTCCCGGAGTTCCTTCCTTGTTGTCCTTGGGTTAGCCTTGACTCTTCGGACAAGCCTGGCCTCGGCACGGGAGGACACTTTCAAAGGCTGTCCAGGCCGTGGAAGGCTAACAGTAGTTCCATAAGCCTTCCACTTACGGATGATGCTCCCAACAGTGGAGACAGGTAGGCCCAACTCCTTGGAAAGGGTTTTGTACCCCTTGCCAGCCTTGTGACCCTCCACGATCTTGTCTCTGATGGCCTTGGAATGCTCTTTTGTCTTTCCCATGTTGACCATGTCTGAGTGCTGTTCACAAGTTTGGGGAGGGTCTTAAATAGTCAGAAAAGGCTGGCAAAAGAGATCTTTAATCCACACATGTGAAGCTCATTATTCTTGGTGCCTGAACTACTTCTTAATACTTTAGGGGGACCAAACATAATTCTTGTGGTTTGAGGGGTTGAATAATAAATGACACTCTGAATTAACTTTTAACGTTTTAAAAAAAAAACAACAAAAAAAAACAAAAACAATATTTGCTGCAGTGCATTTCCCACTTCCAGGCTGATCTACAGTACAAATGTCACAATGCCAAGTTAATTCCGCATGTGTCAACCAGCTAAATCTGCAGGGGGTTGAATACTACTTGTAGGCACTGTATATATATATATATATATATATATATATATATATATATATATATACACAGTATATAATATATATATACTAGATGGTGGCCGAATTCTAACGCATCGGGTATTCTAGAATATGTATGCGGCCGACCGGGCGCGACTAATCAGCGAAGCAGTATTTAAATGGGTTGTGCACTACTTTAAATTAACCTCACAATGTATCCCCTCGGGGCCCCTAATGAATTTTGTAATTACGTCATGTTGTCAATACTGCTTGTGACAACATCGCTGACTACGCACAGCCAGGACGCAATTCCCCCGGCTGCAGCCGGCTCTTGCTTCCGCTTACATCACTACAGATCACTACCCATTCCTGCTAATACATGTGGGGACAAATGACACCGCAAGAAAGGACCTGGAAACCATCTGCAGTGACTTTGAAGACTTAGGCAAGAAAGTGAAAGAATTGGGAGTGCAGGTGGTCTTCTCATCCATCCTCCCAGTGGATGGCCATGGAACAATGAGGTGGAATAAGATTCTACAGGTGAACAACTGGCTACGTCGATGGTGCCGTCAACAAGGATTTGGATTTCTGGATCACGGAATGAATTACCTATACGACGGACTACTTGCTAGAGATGGGGTGCACCTTACGAAGACTGGAAAACATGTATTTGGAAGTCGCCTTGCTACACTCATCAGGAGAGCTTTAAACTAGAACAATGTGGGAAGGGAAGCAAAAGGCCAGAAAAAGCCATACAGCTGACAAATACTATTGAGATCTCTGCTACTGGAAGTGGAAAGGAAGAACAAAGACAAAACAATTTAAATAATAAAAATATGGGAGGAAGAGAAACCAATCACAAACTAAAATGTTTTTATACAAATGCACAAAGCATGGGCAACAAACAAGGAGAATTGGAACTACTAATGCAGGAAAAGAAATATGATGTCATTGGAATCACTGAAACTTGGTGGGACGATACACATGATTGGCATAAAAGGCTAAAAGGATACAACTTATTTGCAAGAAACAGACTTGATAAACGAGGAGGAGGTGTCGCATTGTATGTTAGAAAAGCGTATATCTGCACAGAGATTGAAGCTTCAGAGACTGGGAGTTCTGTGGAAACTGTTTGGGTAAGAATACAAGGAGAGAACAACGGAAAGGACACCATTGTAGGCATTTACTACAGGCCACCTGGGCAAGCTGAAGATATGGATGAACTCTTTATGTATCAAATGACCAAGTTCTCAAAAAAATATGACGTAGTGGTCATGGGAGATTTCAACTATCCAGACATTTGTTGGGAATCTCTCTCAAGTAAAACTAACAGGTCAAGCAAATTCTTATCCTCTCTTGCTGACAACTTTATCTTCCAAAAGGTAGGGGAGAAAACAAGGGGATCTGCTACTTTGGATCTAATCCTTATAAACAGGGAGGAAATGGTTGAGGAGGTAAAGGTGGCTGGGACCCTAGGAGGTAGCGATCATGCTATTATAGAATTTTGGATAACTAGAGGAGGAAGACATGTGAAGACTCAAACTTCAAGGTTAGATTTTAGAAAGGCAGATTTTAAGAGACTCAGAAAGAGAATAGGAGGGATCCAATGGCTGGATGTCCTTAAGGACAAAAATGTCCAGGAAGGATGGGAAATTTTTAAAAATGAGATTCTCAAAGCACAATCGTTAACAATCCCGAAAAGTAGGAAGAATGGGAAGCATTTAAGGAAACCAGGATGGATGAACACAGAACTTAAACACATGCTAAAAAGAAAGAAAGCAATGTTTATTAAATGGAAAGAGGGAGGCATATCTAAAGAAGATTATAATGCAGTCTGCAGATCCTGCAGGGCACGTATCAGGTTAGCTAAAGCTGACAATGAATTAAGGCTTGCAAGAGATGTCAAAAGCAATAAAAAAGGATTTTGGGGGTATGTCAAAAGTAAAAGAAAAGTCAAAGATGCTATAGGATTTTTACAGGATGAAAATGGAGAAATGGTAAGAGAGGATGTTGAGAAGGCCGAACTTTTTAACTCCTATTTTGCATCTGTTTTCTCTCAGAAAGAAAATGTAACATCAACTGATCTTCACTGTCCTTTTAAAGGAATCCAAGTTATCTGTAAACAGAAAGATTGTGAGGGAATATTTAGCTAACATAAATGAGTTCAAGTCTCCAGGTCCAGATGAATTACACCCCAGAGTACTGAAGGAGATCGTAGAAGAAATTTTAGAACCACTCTCCATAATCTTTGAAAATTCTTGGAGAACAGGAGAAGTCCCAGAAGACTGGAGAAGAGCAAATGTTGTTCCTATCTTCAAAAAGGGGAAGAAGGTGGACCCAGGGAACTATAGGCCGGTGAGTCTGACTTCTATACCAGGAAAGATCTTTGAACAAATTATTCAACAACATGTATGTAAGTACATGGATAAGAATGAAGTGATTAACCAGAGTCAGCATGGGTTTGTAACTAACAAGTCATGTCAGACTAACTTAATTTCCTTCTATGACAGAATCACTGACTGGGTGGATCAGGGAAATGGTGTAGATATAGTATATCTTGACTTCAGCAAAGCATTTGACAAAGTATCTCACACCATCCTTATTGAAAAAATGACCAAGTATGCAATGGACCAGGCAACTGTTAGGTGGATTCATAACTGGCTTAGTGATCGGACTCAAAGGGTGGTTGTAAATGGCTTCACATCCAGCTGGATGAATGTCTCAAGTGGGGTACCACAGGGCTCCGTCCTGGGACCTGTATTGTTCAACATCTTTATCAATGATTTAGATGAAAGAATTGAGGGTAAACTGATTAAATTTGCTGATGACACAAAGCTAGGAGGGATAGCTAATACTAGAGAAGAGAGAGAGAGGATTCAAAAAGACCTAAATAAACTGGAGCAGTGGGCAGCAACCAACAGAATGGTTTTTAACAGGGAAAAATGCAAAGTACTACATCAGGGCAATAAAAATGAAAAAAGCATATACAGAATGGGAGGAATAGAGCTAAGCAACAGTACATGCGAAAAAGACTTAGGTATACTAATAGATCATAGACTGAACATGAGTCAACAGTGTGATGCAGCAGCAAAAAAGGCAAATACAATTCTGGGATGTATTAACAGAAGCATACAGTCTAGATCACGTGAAGTCATTATCGGTCTTTACTCCTCTTTGGTCAGACCTCATCTGGAATACTGTGTACAGTTTTGGGCACCACATTTTAAAAAAGACATAGACAAACTGGAGCAAGTTCAGAGAAGAGCGACCAGAATGGTGACTGGTCTGCAAACCATGTCCTATGAGGAACGGTTGCAGGATTTGGGAATGTTTAGCTTGCAAAAAAGAAGACTGAGAGGAGACTTAATAGCTGTCTACAAATATGTCACGGGCTGTCACATTGTAGAAGGATCATCTTTATTCTCATTTGCACAAGGAAAGACTAGAAGCAATGGGATGAAACTAAATGGGAGGAGACACAGATTAGATATTAGAAAAAACTTTTTGACAGTTAGGGTGATTAATGAGTGGAACAGGCTGCCACGAGAGGTGGTGAGTTCCCCTTCAATGGACGTCTTCAAACAGAGGCTGGACAGACATCTGTCTGAGATGATTTAGTGAATCCTGCTTTGAGCAGGGGGTTGGACCAGATGACCCAGGAGGTCCCTTCCAACTCTACCATTCTATGATTCTATGACTATTTGCGGCTGCAGCCAGGGGTCTCCTGTTCCACGTACCACGGTGAATGACGGGCTGTGGGCGGGGTTATCCCCCATCGTGTCACACCCAGCATCCACCGCGCGCTCTGTCAATGAATGCGCGTGCGGTGGATGCCGGGTGTGACGGGATGGGGGATAACCCCGCCCACACTCCATCACTCACCATGGAACGCGAAACAGGAGACCCCTTAGCTGCAGCCGCAAATAGTCGTGACATAAGCCGGCCGCGACCAATCAGCGAACTGTGTTAGTGAGGACCGGGGAGCTGCGCTGCCTGTGCGGGTACTTCTGCTGCGAGCAGCCGGGAGATGACCGGCTAAGCGCTGGTCATCTCCCGGCTGCATCGCCGCTGACCTCCATGCGGGTACCGTCGGGAGATCAGCGGCTAGGACTGCTGATTTCCCAACGGCAAGTGTGAAGGGAGGACCGGGGAGCAAGGCAGATGAGCCGCTAACTGCCGCTATCTTGTTCTGAAATCCCGCGTCACTGATTGGCCGCTGCCGGACCAATCAGCGACGCGGGATTTCCTGGACGGACAGACAGACGGGATAAGCCGATTATATAGTAGATATTTATTTTTTCCTGTATTGTAATTTAATAAAATTAGAATTTCATTGTAATCCTAGAGCTTTTCTTTGTGATATTTTATGTCCTAGACTTATGAACTTGTCATTTCATTGTAGCCCAGCGCTAATCAACACTGGGAAATCCTGACAGCGTCACCAACTGACCGGACAAACCCTTCACAGCAGAGACGAGCCGACTCCATCTAGAAACCACGGACGATTCTCATCCCTATTGTTCTTCAGTCCATGTGTCGTCATTATGTCCGGATTTATCAGCAATGTACAAAAGGTAATAGGGTAAAGAATGTATATAGGGTCAGTATGTATATATTCTGTACTGTATGTATATAGGGTCTGTATGTATACTGTACTGTATATGGTCAGTATGTATATATTCTGTACTGTATGTGTATAGGGTCAGTATGTATATATTCTGTACTGTATGGCTATGTGCCCACGATGCAGAAATGAAGCAGAAAATGTCTGCTTCATTTCTGCAAGTAAAAACGCATGCGGAATTCCGCACGCGTTTATCGCGCGTTTTCCACATGCGGAATTGCCTTGCGTTTTTTAATGCATTGCAAAAGGCAATTCCGCTTGCGGAAACGCAAAATTAATGAACATGCTGCGGATTTTTGAACGCAGCATAAACGCAGCGTGGGCATAGAACTTGCGGAATCCCCTTGGGGACCATGGGGTGCGGATTACCTAGCGTTTCACAAGCGTTTACGCTGCGGAAATTCCGCATCATAAATGCTTGAAAAACGCTACGTGGGCACGCAGCCTATGTGTATGGGGTCAGTATGTATATATTCTGTACTGTACGTGTATAGGGTCAGTATGTATATATTCCGTACTGTACGTGTATAGGGTCAGTATGTATATATTCTGTAGTGTACGTGTATAGGATCAGTATGTATATATTCTGTACTGTATGTATATAGGGTCAGTATGTATATATTCTGTACTGTATGTGTATAGGGTTAGTATGTATATATTCTGTACTGTATGTATATAGGGTCAGTATGTATATATTCTGCACTGTATGTGTATAGGGTCAGTGTGTATATATTCTGTACTGTATGTATATAGGGTCAGTATGTATATATTCTGTACTGTATGTGTATAGGGTCAGTGTGTATATATTCTGTACTGTATGTGTATAGGGTCAGTGTGTATGTATTCTGTACGGTATGTGTATAGGGTCAGTGTGTATATATTCTGTACTGTATGTGTATAGGGTCAGTGTGTATATATTCTGTACTGTATGTGTATAGGGTCAGTATGTATATATTCTGTACTGTATGTGTATAGGGTCAGTATGTATATATTCTGTAGTGTACGTGTATAGGGTCAGTATGTATATATTCTGTACTGTATGTATATAGGGTCAGTATGTATATATTCTGTACTGTATGTGTATAGGGTTAGTATGTATATATTCTGTACTGTATGTATATAGGGTCAGTATGTATATATTCTGCACTGTATGTGTCTAGGGTCAGTGTGTATATATTCTGTACTGTATGTATATAGGGTCAGTATGTATATATTCTGTACTGTATGTGTATAGGGTCAGTGTGTATATATTCTGTACTGTATGTGTATAGGGTCAGTGTGTATGTATTCTGTACGGTATGTGTATAGGGTCAGTGTGTATGTATTCTGTACGGTATGTGTATAGGGTCAGTGTGTATATATTCTGTACTGTATGTGTATAGGGTCAGTGTGTATATATTCTGTACTGTATGTATATAGGGTCAGTGTGTATATATTCTGTACTGTATGTGTGTAGGGTCAGTATGTATATATTCTGTACTGTATGTGTATAGGGTCAGTATGTATATATTCTGTACTGTATGTATATAGGGTCAGTATGTGTATATTCTGTACTGTATGTACATTTATAGAGATAAGTGATATACTGACCGTACACCTCGTACACACACGGCTCTGCTCCGTACACCTCGTACACACGCGGCTCCGCTCCGTACACCTCGTACACACGCGGCTCCGCTCCGTACACCTCGTACACACGCGGCTCCACTCCGTACACCTCGTACACACGCGGCTCCGATCCGTACACCTCGTACACACGGCTCTGCTCCGTACACCTCGTACACACGCGGCTCCGCTCCGTACACACGCGGCTCCGCTCCGTACACCTCGTACACACGCGGCTCCGCTCCGTACACCTCGTACACACGGCTCTGCTCCGTACACCTCGTACACACACGGCTCCGCTCCGTACACCTCGTACATACACGGCTCCGCTCCGTACACCTCGTACACACACGGCTCCGCTCCGTACACCTCGTACACACGGCTCCGCTCCGTACACCTCGTACACACGGCTCCGCTCCGTACACCTCGTACACACGCGGCTCCGCTCCGTACACCTCGTACACACGCGGCTCCGCTCCGTACACCTCGTACACACACGGCTCCGCTCCGTACACCTCGTACACACACGGCTCTGCTCCGTACACCTCGCACACACACGGCTCCGCTCCGTACACCTCGCACACACACGGCTCTGCTCCGTACACCTCGTACACACGCGGCTCTGCTCCGTACACCTCGTACACACGCGGCACCGCTCCATACACCTCGTACACACGCGGCACCGCTCCATACACCTCGTACACACGCGGCACCGCTCCATACACCTCGTACACACGCGGCACCGCTCCATACACCTCGTACACACGCGGCACCGCTCCATACACCTCGTACACACGCGGCACCGCTCCATACACCTCCTACACACGCGGCACCGCTCCATACACCTCCTACACACACGGCTCTGCTCCGTACACCTCGTACACACACGGCTCTGCTCCGTACACCTCGTACACACACGGCTCTGCTCCGTACACCTCGCACACACGCGGCACCGCTCCATACACCTCGTACACACATGGCTCTGCTCCGTACACCTCGTACACACGCGGCTCCGCTCCATACACCTCGTACACACGCGGCTCCGCTCCGTACACCTCGCACACACGCGGCTCCGCTCCATACACCTCGTACACACACGGCTCTGCTCCGTACACCTCGTACACGCGCGGCTCTGCTCCGTACACCTCGTACACACGCGGCTCTGCTCCGTACACCTCGTACACACGCGGCTCCGCTCCGTACACCTCGTACACACGCGGCTCTGCTCCGTACACCTCGTACACACACGGCTCCGCTCCGTACACCTCGTACACACGGCTCCGCTCCGTACACCTCGTACACGTGCGGCTCTGCTCCGTACACCTCGTACACACACGGCTCTGCTCCGTACACCTCGTACACACACGGCTCTGCTTCGTACACCTCGTACACACGCGGCTCCGCTCCGTACACCTCGTACACACGCGGCTCTGCTCCGTACACCTCGTACACACACGGCTCTGCTACATCCACACTGTAAACCCCTCCTGACCCCACACATAAACTTCAGCTCATCCAGCACCATGACAACCAGCACAGCAGAGTCCTGCATCCACTGAGGCCCCTGATCATGTGACCCCTGACTCCTCCCCTCCTGTGACCTCATCACAGCTCCTGTGCGCACAGAGCAGCCATATATGTGGTGGCGGCTCTGCAGGTGGAGGTATGTGGAGACCCCATTACTGGGCGCAGGGGGCATTAACCCCTTCAGCACCGAGACTCTTTTGGGGTCTTGTGTTGCCCCTTTATAACAATCATAAGGTTTTTGTTCTGTTTCCTGTAATAGATACATTCGACCCAACTATGGAGACAGGAAGGGAGGAAACGTATTGTTCTCATAGTACAGGACCCCTTTACTGCCCCACAGTGTAATGCCCCCATTATGCCCCTTATACAGGATGTATGATGCACCCACACAGTGTAATGCCCCCATTATGCCCCTTATGCAGGATGTATGATGCCCCCACACAGTGTAATGCCCCCATTATGCCCCTTATGCAGGATGTATGATGCCCCCACACAGTGTAATGCCCCCATTATGCCCCTTATGCAGGATGTATGATGCCCCCACACAGTGTAATGCCCCCATTATGCCCCTTATACCAGATGTATGATGCCCCCACACAGTGTAATGCCCCAATTATGCCCCTTATGCAGGATGTGTAATGCCCCCATTATGCTCCTTATGTAGGATGTATGATGCCCCCACACAGTGTAATGCCCCCATTATGCCCCTTATGTCGGATGTATGATGCCCCCACACAGTGTAATGCCCCCATTATGCTCCTTATGCAGGATGTGTGATGCCCCCACACAGTGTAATGCCCCCATTATGCCCCTTATGCAGTATGTATGATGCCCCCACACAGTGTAATGCCCCCATTATGCTCCTTATGCAGGATGTATGATGCCCCCACACAGTGTAATGCCCCCATTATGCCCCTTATGCAGGATGTATGATGCCCACACAGTGTAATGCCCCCATTATGCCCCTTATGCAGGATGTATGATGCCCCCACACAGTGTAATGCCCCCATTATGCCCCTTATGCAGTATGTATGATGCCCCCACACAGTGTAATGCCCTCATTATGCCCCTTATGCAGGATGTATGATGCCCACACAGTGTAATGCCCCCATTATGCCCATTATGCAGTATGTATGATGCCCCCACACAGTGTAATGCCCCCATTATGACCCTTATGCAGTATGTATGATGCCCCCCACAGTGTAATGCCCCCATTATGCCCCTTATGCAGGATGTATGATGCCCCCACACAGTGTAATGCCCCCATTATGCCCCTTATGCAGTATGTGTAATGCCCCCATTATGCCCTTTATGCAGTATGATGCCCCCAAACAGTGTAATGCCCCCCATTATGCCCATAATGCAGTATGTATGATGCCCCCACACAGTGTAATGCCCCATTATGCCCCTTATGCCATATGTATGATGCCCCCACACAGTGTAATGCCCCCATTATGCCCGTTATGTAGTATGACTGATGCCCCCAAGCAGTGTAATGCCCCCATTATGCCCCTTATGCAGTATGTATGATGCCCCCCACACAGTGTAATGCCCCCATTATGCCCCTTATGCAGGATGTATGATGCCCTCACACAGTGTAATGCCCCCATTATGCTCCTTGTGCTGTATGTATGATGCCCCCACACAGTGTAATGCCCCCATTATGCCCCTTATGCAGGATGTATGATGCCCCCATTATGCCCCTTATGCAGTATGTATGATGCCCTCACACAGTGCAATGCCTCCATTATGCCCCTTATGCAGTATGTATGATGCCCCCCACAGTGTAATGCCCCCATTATGCCCCTTATGCACTATGTATGATGCCCCCCACACAGTGTAATGCCCCTTATGCAGTATGTATGATGCCCCCCACACACAGCATAATGTTTCCACAGTTAGTATATAGATTTGGATATATAGACCCATTGTAGTTTTCAATATTTAATTATAGATAATGGGGGTACCCAATAGTGTCATATCTAAAAAGGTTGTTCACTACTATAGAGAATGCCCCCATGGATTTAAACGATGGAAGGAAAGACTTTTTGTAAATAACTTGCACTGTCAATCTTGCCTGTGAGGGGCGCTATTGCTGACTGCTCACCAGGCATCACGTGACCCCGACGGCATCCGGTTCTGGCATCCGCTGATGTCACGTCAAGTTCCGACTGCAGCCAGGCGTGACCCAGTGATGCTCTCCCCCCCCCTGATTTATGGACTGTGGGTGGGCTTTCACCGCACGTCACAGCCCAGCATCCACCGCGCGCTTTCCCAATGAATGAGGAGAGGGACACGATGACGTCACATTAGCATATGTCAGCCAGCTGCAGCCGGGGTCACGTGATGCCTGGTGAGCGATCAGCAATAGCGTCGCTCGCAGGCAAGAATGACTGTGCAAAGTATTTACAAAACATCTTAAATCCACCATTTACATCGATGGGGGCATGCTCGATAGTAGTGGAGAACCTCTTAAGTTATTACCACCAGTCTATATTAAGTAACTCCGTCAAAATTCAATTCATAGAGAAATAAACCTCATATGTTATTCTTTATTATCACACAATAACTGAAAACCATAAAAAAGCCCCTAAAAAAACATCTAAAAACCACAAGAGCAGTGTGGTTTATAATATAGAGGCACAGATATTATACAAGGGTTTATTGATAAATATCACAAATATATAACTTTTAAGTGGTTACTTAATTACATGCCTGATCAAAAAACAAATTAGCACAATCAAATATAATTCCATTAGTGCACACATATGTCAAAGCAGGTAGTGCAGCAATGCCTGTACAGTTAGACCAGCATCATGTTATAATAATACACCCTAGCAGCACTATTTTGGCCGAAATATAAATTATGGTATCCGAACCACACAGCTGTGTACACAGAAATCAGTTGCACATATAAGAGGCAGTCATAACCTTAACATGTTTCAATACACACCGTGTGCCATAGTAGCAGAAACCACACTGCCTAGTACCTCAATGCGTGTTTCGCGTATTGCTTCGTCAGGAGGTCATAATGTTCCCACAGTACCGCCTGAGGTCCTGCAGTTGGAATAAGTCTTGACTTTTTACAGTTGGAATAATTCCTCTGGAAAATGGTTTTACCTTTTTCTGCTCCCCTACATGTATACTCTTGGGGAGTAGGCCTTACTACATTTTGAGGCTTTGTACAGTAATATAACACCTGAGGATGTATCAGGGGTAAGACATTTCTTGAAATCGACATCAGTAGAGTGTAGCAGACATAATGCCTTCATGGAGGATCTTCTAAAACTCACTCTTACTCATAATTTCTTTCTTTTTGATAGGAAGTACTTCCACCAACTCAGGGGTACTGCAATGGGGAGCCCCTGTGCCCCCTCATATACTAACCTATTTCTGGGCTGGTGGGAGGAAACCACAATATTCAGGGATGATTATAAGTGGTGGTATACATATATTGGAGTATTATATAGATATATTGAAGACATTTTTATCATCTGGTCAGGGATGAGTGAACAGTTTCCTGAATTTCAGGGAACTCGGCGTCAATAGAGTGGACCTTAGTTTTACATCGGAGTTTAATTATTACCAGTTGCCTTTCCTGGATGTACTAATCAAGAAAGAACGGGATGTGACCCAAAGTACACTCGTCTATCATAAACCTACAAGCGCTAATAAACTATTGAAGTGGTGTCACACAAGGTGTGAAGAAACTGCACCAGAGGGACCACGCAGAATTCCTCCGCTGCCATCAATGTGAAGGAACGGCACTAGAGGGACCCCGCAAAATCCCGCTGTCGTCGCTTCTTCCGGTGGATCCACACCTCGCCACCCTCCGGACGTCACACTATGCCAGACGGAGTACGTGATATGGATCTACCCCTTGCGCCAATGTGATGTTCCGCACCTCCGTCAAGGACGCGTAAGGTCAGATCGGCACAGTTCTACACCGTCACCTCCTGTCCATGCGGGTACAGAGAGGCACCAGGGAGTGGAACAAGGTGGTCCACTCAGATGCTGATGTGGCCCCACACTGTCCCACACTCTGGACAGTCTGAGAGGCTCTTTCACTACTCCAGTGAAGCAGAGCCTTGTCGGCCTGGATAGAGCTGCCACCAGTTTCTATTTGATATAACAGACTTATATCGGGCTAGAAACTAGCCCGGTAGTGCATCGTCAGACCGTACAACAGGCGTGAAGTTCATGGTTCGAGATAAAAGACCAGCCCAATATTAAATTATATATTTAATCGCCATAAGGGCTCACTATACAATCTACTATATACACAAGGTTATACATATACAGTGGTCAGAGTTACAAACACAAAAGCATGGCACATCAAGCATAACAGATCTCAATTACCGTCAATTACAAGTTAGATGGAAAGCATAGCTCGGGGGTTGGGTGACCACATGGGGAAGTATGTGTGCCCTGCTTGGTTGCTGGAATTGTTTCTCACATCTGCATGTCACAAGCTTACCCAGGAAAAAGACCATAGGCTTTTGCTACACAGACCTTCCAACTCTCTGGAAACGCCCACTGCCTACCCCCTGTTCAGCCCAAGTCTCCATCCCCTGTTCCTTTCTGGCTAAGAGACTCCCAGAACTAACGCTGCCTATACCTCCTTACTGGATGGTCCTAGGGAACCGCTTCTGGTGTTAACGGACCTGGCCTGGCCCCTGCTATGTGTGGGTACCAAGCCCAGCAGTTGTAGGAGGTTCCAAAAGCCTGGGATGCCTAGAGTGGGCTAGGATGCAGTCTGGTGTTCGCTATCTTTTCCTGAGCTAGAAATTCCATTTTGTGAAGAGCTGAGACATGCAGTTCTTCCACAGCTCGGTATTGAAGTATAGTACCTTCCCCAACATAGCACATGTTGAGAAAAAAGAGAGGATCTCAGCAGGGGGCCTGCCTGTCAGCTCATACTGCAGAGGTACACTCACACTGAAGCCCCCCTCCCTTATCTCTTACAGCTGTGAGTCAGATTACTCTGTGACTGGAGACCTGACAACCAGGGAACATGTGACTAGAATATCCTTCACACCAAGTGTAGGAAAGACTGAGGGCAACACAAGGGATGAGGGGAAGGAAGCCCAGACACTAGGGAAAGGGGGAGTGGAGACCTCCTAGGCTGATCTGATATCACCTGTGACAATACACCCTCCTCTACGAGTGTCCTCTTTTCTCAGGATTAGAGATGTGAAATGAACGAACCAACCTGGGAGCGTTCACCTCTGATGCTGAAACCCACATCCTCTCTTCTGGACTATAACCCTTCCAGTGCACCAAGTATTGTAGGGAACGACGGAGACGAGAATCTAAAATCCTTGAATTCTGAAACTCCAGATTACCATCAACCATTATTGGGGGCGGCGGTATGGGTGAGGGCTCAAGAGGTTCCACATATTTCTTGAGTAAGGACCTGTGGAAAATATTGTGGACCTGAAGAAGCTCAAGACGAAACGATGCTGGGTTAATGACGGCGGTTATTTTATAGTGACCAGTAAACCTAGATCCCAGCTTCCAAGAAGGGACTTTCAACCTAATATTCCTGTTAGACAACCACACAGTCATTCACATTCAGGTCTGGACTTGGCAAGCGTTCTCTGTCAGCCATGCGTTTATACCTGTCTCCCATGATCTTTAAATTACTCAGAACCTCCTGCCACACCGAGGAGAGCGACAAAGCAACACTTTCCTCCTCAGGAACTCCCAAAGCTCCTCCTCCACTAAAGGTACCAAACTGTGGATGGTAGCCTTATGCACCAAAGAACGGTGACCTGCTAGTGGATTCTTGGCGATGATCATTAATGGCAGATTCTGCCAGCGGTAAGTAGGATGCCCAATCCTCCTGATTTTCGGATACGAAACAACTGAGGTAGGTCTCCAAATTCTGATTGACGCACTCGGTCTGTCCATTTGACTGAGGGTGGAAGGCAGAGGAAAAGGACAGCTGCACCCCCAGTCGAGAAAAGAATGCTTTCCAGAACTTGGAAACAAACTGGGTCCCCCGATCTGACGCCACATCGAAGGGAACCCCGTGAAGCTTCACAATTTAATTTATAAACACCTGAGCAAGTGTCTTGGCATTGGGAAGTGCAGAAGTGCAGGTAATGCGACAAAGTGAACCATTTTACTGAACCTATCAACAACCACCAAAACCACCATGTTGCCTGCAGAAACCAGTACGTCAGTAATAAAATCCATGGACAAGTGTATCCATGGCCTGCTAGGGATAGGTAGCGGAAGAAGAGTACCAGACGGATGGGTATGCGAAACCTTAGAACACGCGCAAATACTACAAGCAGATACGTGTTCAATCACATCTTGATGCAACCCCGGCCACAAAAAACGACGAGAGAGGAGGTCCACGGTTGCCTTACCACCTGGATGTCCAGCAAGCACAGAGTTATGATGTTCCTTAAATACTTTGCGGTAGATTAGATGGTACAAATAACTTTTCGGAAGGGCAGGAGGCATGGACGTCCCTCTGAGCCTCCAACTCCTCACCCTTCAGTTCAGGATATAATGCCGAAATGACTACCCCCTTCTGTAATATCGGGGCAGGGTTCTCGTTTTCACCTCCCCCAGGGAAGCTGCGGACAAAGCATCGGCCTTGACACTTTTGACCCCTGGACAAAAAGTGACAACAAAATTGAACCTAGTAAAAAACAGGGACCATCTGGCTTGCCTATGGTTGAGACCTTTAGCTGA
This sequence comes from Phyllobates terribilis, assembly GCF_046119375.1. Lineage (NCBI taxonomy): Eukaryota > Metazoa > Chordata > Amphibia > Anura > Dendrobatidae > Phyllobates > Phyllobates terribilis. Next base: position 597,849 of record NW_027363433.1, read on the forward strand.
CTGGAGATATGACAGGTTCTTATGGTCAGTAATAACAGTAATTGGGATGGACATTCCCCTGAAACCAATGTCGCCATTCTTCGAACACCAATTTGATGGCCAAAAGTTCCTTATTACTCACGTCATAATTTCTCTCAGCCGAAGACAATTTTTTAGAAAAGAAAACGCATGGACGCCATTTACCAGGAGACTGACCCTGAGACAACACAGCCCCAACCCCTACATCCAACGAATCAACTCCCACAATAAAGGGTTTGGAAACATCGGGTTGACTAAGTATAGGTGCAGTGGCAAAATAATTCTTTGAAGAAGAAAAAGCCTGGAGGGAGGCATCCGACCATTTGGAAAAATCAGACCCTTTCCTAGTTATGTCAGTAAAGGGTTTCACAATTACTGAGTAATTTTGGATGAAATTCCGGTAAAAATTAGTAAAGCCCAGAAAACAGAGCCTTCAGATTCTCTGGATGGTCCCAATCAAGGACTGCATTGATCTTCTCCGGATCCATCCGAAAGCCTCAAGATGACAACAAGTACCCCAAAAACTTCACCTCCTGAACGGCGAAAACACATTTTTCCTGTTTGGCATATAGTTTGTTATCCATTAATATCTGGAGCACTTGTTTAACATGCCCCCAATGTGTCTCAAAATCAGGTGAGTGAACCAAAATATTGTCCAGATAGACCCCCACAAACTTCTCCACCAAATGATGGAAAATATAATTTATGAAATGCTGGAACACCGCAGGTGCATTGGTCAAACTGAAAGGCATAACATAACCAGACTCTCGAAATGCCCTTCAGGGGAATTGAACTCTGTTTTCCATTCGTCCCCTTCTCTGATTCTAATCAGATTGTAGGCTTCCCTTAAATCCAACTTGGAGAATACAGGGTGGGCCATTTATATGGATACACCTAAATTAAATGGGAATGGTTGGTGATATCAACTTCCTGTTTATGGCACATTAGTATATGGGAGGAGGAAAACTTTTCCAGATGGGTGGTGACTAGTGTTGAGCGATACCTTCCGATATTGTGAAATATCGGATCCGATTGGATCGGACCGATACACAAAAAATATCGGATATCGCCGATTCCGATACCGGAAACCAATGCAAGTCAATGGGACACAAATATCGGAATGAAAATAAACCCTTTCTTTCCTTGTAGGTTAATTCTACATGAAGGAAAGCAACTAAGAATAATGTAGAATGTATTGGGGGAGGTGGGGGAGACATTAAAGGCATAGAGGTTTAGCCCAATCAAATGGAATAGCAGGAATTAATTTTTTTTTTAAGACGTTCGGAGTTACAAAGACATTGACTATGTTAAGCTTTTTTATATTTTGTCAGATATTTATGTTTCACTACTTCAGTGCTCTTCACCTTCTTTTTTACTTCTCCCACACTTTCTCCTTCATCATCCTCAGCAGCAGCATCTTTTTCATCAACTTCTTCTTCACCTTATTCATCTTCTTCTTCTTCACCTTCTTCCTATTATTCTTTTTTTTTACATTCTTCATATTCTTCTTATTCAACTATTATTCTTCTTCATATTCTACTTCTTCATCTTCATCATATTCTTATTTGTGACAGTCATTCCTGTAGTTGTTATCCCTAAAAGTTTGAAGATTACACCTTCCGTTCTGCCTGTCACAAAAGATTTACAGCAGGATTTGTCCGCGTTCAGTTTGGCCTGCAGCAGCAGGTCTTTTCCAGGGGCACCACGAGGAGGAACGGACTCACCCCCATACACTGCTTAGTCTTCTTCTGCTTTTTTTCTGATTTTTAGTCTTATGCTTAATGTTCTTCTGCTTTTTGTTCTGCAGCTTCTTGTACTTCTGCTTCTTGGTTTTCTTGTTCTTCTGTATCTTGGTCGTTGTCTTCTTGTTCTTTGTCCTCTTGGTCATTTTCTTGGTCTTCTTTGGGGTGGTCTTCAGGCTCGTCGTCTTCGGGGTCCTCCGTCTTCTTCAGGGTGGCCTTCAGGGTCCTCGTCTTCTTCTGGGTGGTCTTCAGGGTCATCGTCAGGGAGATCCAGAGTGATTACCAAAAACCATTTCAAAAAGCTTGAACTTGGAAATGTAGCAGAAGGTACAAGAAGGCTGAGGAACTACCGAGGACCAGCTGACGGTATTGGAACCCGGTTACTAAGCAGGAGGTACCTGTGCCAGAAAGCACTACCAAGAACCAGCAGAAGTTGGTGGAACTCAGATACCGAGAAGGAGGCACCTAAGCCAAAGGCACTGCCGAGAACGAGCGGACGGTACTGGAACCTGGATGGGTAGCAGAAGGTACACATGAAAAAAAAAAGTAGCAAGGCTGCGAGCCGGCCGGAGTTACCGAAACCCACAGTCCTACAGTGGGTGCTTGTCTTATTGGCACTATGGAACCAGCCTTCATTACCAGATCCTGCAGCCCACATAGGAGTCACCTAAACTGCAGGCACCATAGAGTCAGCTAACCCGACCTCAACACGACAGGACAACATATTGGAGGCAAAGTGACATTGACACTACCCGGAAACAGCTGGCGTGCTGGAACCCAGGGTAAATACTAAAAATAAAGAGGAGCCAGAGGCCTAATTGTAGCAAGTTTTAAATTAGTAGTAGAGTGGATGTGGACAGAGCAGGAGAATTTGCCGGACACACAGCAGGGGATCAGCTGACGTTACTGAACCCCAATAACACTGAAGCAAGTGTTGACTGTGCTGACGGCACTTCTGAGCAGCAACTGGCGGTGTTGGAGCTCAGGGATAATTCTGAAAACAGAGGAGCCAGAGGCCTAATTGGAGCAAGTTTAAAATCTGTAGTAGAATGGATGTGGACAGAGCAGGAGATTGCCGGGCACACAGCAGGGGATCAGCTGACGTTACTGAACCCCAATAACACTGGACCAAGCGTTGACTGTGCAGACGGCACTTCTGAACAGCAACTGGCGGTGTTGGAGCTCAGGGATTACAGTTCAGGTCTTAGAAGCATGAACACAACAGGAGACCTGGATACTGTTGCCAACCAATTATTTATTCTGGAAGAGGACTAGCAAATTCATGCGAGATCCAGGCCTTGTTCATTTTCAGAAAAGTAAGCCGGTCAACATTATCGGAGGATAGGCGCATGCGACGGTCTGTTAGTACACCACCTGCGGCACTAAAGACGCGTTCCGATAATACACTAGCAGCAGGGCAAGCCAGCACCTCCAATGCATACTGGCTAAGCTCTGGCCATGTATCCAGCTTAGAGACCTAAAACTTGAAGGGGGAAGAGCCGTCTGGGAGTACACTGAGAGGGCAAGACATGTAGTCTGTCACCATCTGACGGAAACGTTGCCTCCTGCTGACTGGAGCCGTCTGTGATGGTGTAGACATTTGTGGCGGGGACACAAAACTTTGCCACATTTGGGCCATACTGGTCTTGCCTCGTGCTGAGGCGCTGCTTCTGCTCCCTCTTTGTGCAGAGCTTCCTCCACTGCCTCGACGCAATGAGCTGCTTTGTAAAGCACTAGCAGCACTGTTCTCGGGTGGAATGGAGAACATGATGGAATTCACCAGTGCGTCTTGGTACTCCCGCATTTTACGCTCCCGGTTCAACGGTGTTATGAGGCTTTGTAAGTTGTCCCCGTAGCGAGGATCTAGGAGGGTGGACACCCAATAATCAGCCGTGTTGAGAATGTGGGCGATGCGGCGGTCGTTTCTCAGGCACTGCAGCATGAAATCAACCATGTGCTGCAGACTGCCAACTGGCCAAGAAACGCTGTCCCCTGCTTAAGGCGTGATCTCTGCCTGCTCTGCATCACCCCACTCTCGCTCTAGATACTGACTACTAGAGCATTGTGTACCTCCCTCCTCTGGACAGATGTCTTCCTCCTCCATTGACTCCTCCTCATCCTCCTCACAAAGTGTCCCCTGCATAGGCCTTTGTGAGGAACTACGTTGCGCAGACTGTACAGAAGCAGATGGCATTTGTGACTCCTCATCCTCCACCTCTTCCAAAACCTCCTCCCTTAGTGCTTGCAGTGTTTTTTCAAGCAGGCAGATAAGGGGGATAGTCATGCTGACTAATGCATCATCTGCAATCGCCATCCGCGTGGGATAATCGAAGGCACGCAAAACGTGGCAAATGTCCTTCATAGAGGCCTACTCAGTGGTGGTGAAGTGTGAACGGCGCGCACTGCGACTTGTTTGCGCCTGCTGCAACCGGTACTCCATTACTGCTGCCTCCTGCTCACACAACCTCTCCAACATATGTAACGTTGAATTCCACTTTGTGGGTAGGTCACATATGATGCGATGTTCCAGAAGGCGTAATCGGCGCTGCAGAGCTGCAATGCGCGATCTCGCGTTGCTGGAACGCCGCAAGTGAACGCACTCTATGCGGATCTTGTGCAGAAGTGCATCAAGATCCGGATAGTCCCTCAAAAAACTCTGCACGACCAAGTTGTGGCAGACATGGGATGTGAGTGAGGTTGCCTAGGCCCAGAGCTGCCACCAGATTTCGGTCATTGTCACACACTACCATGCCTGGCTGGAGATTCGCTGGCACAAACCACACGTCGCTCTGCTGCTTGATGGCATTCCAGAGCTCCTGCTCTGTGTGGCTTCGATTCCCCAAAGAAATTAATTTCAATACGGCCTGTTGACGTTTGGCCACGGCTGTGCTCATATCGGTCGTAACAGGTAACGTTCACGGGTCGATGTGAAGGTAGACTGTGATGGCTCCTGCAGCGCTGATTCAGAGGACCTGGAGTATGAGGAGGAGTCAATGTGTACATACTGGATTCCTGCAATCCTTGGAGTTGGCAGAACACGTACAGCGCCACTCTCAAGATCTGTATGCGGCTCCACAACATTTACCCAATGGGCAGTGAGGGAAAGGTATCGACCCTGTCCATGCTTACTGGTCCACGCATCGGTGGTCAGGTGGACCTTGCTACTGACGGCGTTTTGTAGCGCATGTTTAATTTTTCCCTCCGCATGCTGTTGCAGGGCAGGGACGGCTTGCCTGCTGAAATAAAAGCGGCTGGGCACGTTGTATTGTGGGACTGCCAATGCCATCAAGTTACAGAAGGTGTCAGTCTCCACCAGCCTGAATGATAGTATTTCAAGGGCCAGTAGTTTTGCAATGCCAGCATTCAGAGCCTGTGCTCGGGGGTGGTTTGGCGAGTATGGGCTCCTTTTCTCCCATGTCTGTGCTAAGGATGGCTGTAGACTGGCCTGGGAGTGTGAGGATGACAGGGAACATGGTGCTGTGGGTAGAATTTCACTGTTTCTCTGTACAACAGTGCCAGAGGTTCTTCCATGGCGATCCTTTGAGGAAGTCGAACCAGCTGTGTGTGAGCTGGATGAAGATGCTACAACATGAGCTGAAGAGGTGGTAGGTGGCGCTGTAGGTTGGCCTAGGTCTTCAGTGTGTCTTTGTAACTCCACCACGTGCTTGGTCCACACATGTTTCCACATATTTGTGGTATTGAGGTTGCTGACACTTTTCCCTCTTTTCACCTTCTGATTACACAGCTTTCATTTGACAAAGCCAATGTCATCTGCAGCTGTGTCAAAAAAGAACCAGGCACTGCAAGTCTTGGGAGCGCCTGTTTTGAGTTTTGGCAGAGGCATGCTCCTAATGGGTGCAGAAGTGGAGGCTACAGGCAACCCTTCCTCTCCCTCCTTTTTGGGCCGTTCGGGGAATCTCTTCCTCAGAGCTGCTCCTACCACCTTCCTGTCCCTCACGCCATGATGGGTCAAGGACCTCATCATCTACACCACCCTCTTCAAACAACTGCTTCTCCTGGTTAGTCTCGACAGCACAGTACGCACCAGAAAGTGGCACCTGAGTCTCATCATCAGATGCGTACTGAGGTGTGCTGCTGACCATAGGCACTGGCCCACCCACCTCTTCAGATTCAGAGAGACAAAATTGTTGCGCATCACTGCATACTACCTCTTCTTCAAATTCTAGAATTCTGTTTGGCTGGCCCCCTCTTTCCAAGCCAAGAGATTCAGAGAACAGAAGTAGAGATGGCTCCTGTCCAGGGCTCTCTGACTACCTGGGCAATTTGGCAGGTGGTGAAGAGACAGATGGGTGCTCTTCAGTGCTCAGGACGTGAGAGGATGTGGAACTAATTGAAGTCGATGCTTTAGCTGCCATCCATCCGCCAACGGCTTCAATTTGGTCCTCCCGCAACAGTGGGATATGGCAAGCTCCTACAAAGCTGCGCATAAAGGACTGTTCCCTGGTAAAACTGGGGGATGCTGAGTCACTGGTGCCCGCAGAAGGCACAGAATCCCCACGTCCTCTCCCTGCAGGCACAGAATCTTCACGTCCTCTCCCTGCAGAAACTCCACGACCACATGCCTTACTCCCTGCCTTCTTCATCTTGGTAGACTGATAAATATAGGCAGAAAAGTAGTAAGGGCTTAGTGTGCTTATTCCTGAACAGCTGCTAACAGGTATAAGAAACACTAATTTTATAAAGTGTGGACTAGACTTTAATATGAGCTAATGTGGCCTACACAACTGTAAAGTGGAGTGTTTGGTGAACTTTATTTAGTTTTTTTTTGTCACAAAAAGACACTGGATGTGCCCAAAGATGTAATACCGATAGTATCACAAACTTTTTGTAGCTATTACAATGCAGGAAGGTAACCTACAATGCAATAGATGAGGCTACAAAAAGTAGGTATTAGTATTAGCTAATCTGGTTGGGGCTACAGGGCACAAGGCTGCAGAAAGGCTCCTCTATCTACTCCTATATATTGTGTTTGGAACCAATCTAGCTGAATATGGATGGAACCACCACACTAATAGGAGAAATCAGGAAAAATTAGCAATTTGCAAAAAAGGACAATGTGTGAGGCAGTGACGCACGCTGAGCGCACTACAACCAGACGTGGCTGAAGCACACACTACAGCGTGAGCTGCACTCACACACACAGACCTTGCAGACAGCGGTGAACAGTGCAGATGCAGAGCACTGTGCACTAGCGCTGCAAGACAAAAAAAAAATTCTTCTTGTTAAGTAAAGAAAAGTTTATTTTAGGACTTTGGCATCCCCTATTCATCTCCATACCGTCTGGTCCGGGCCTGCCAAGTACAACGACAGCATGCGATCTGCAGAGTCAGGAGATATGACACTGCCAAATACATATATACACTGCTCAAAAAAATAAAGGGAACACTCAAATAACACATCCTAGATCTGAATGAATGAAATATTCTCATTGAATACTTTGTTCTGTACAAAGTTGAATGTGCTGACAACAAAATCACACAAAAATCATCAATTTAAATCAAATTTATTAACCAATGGAGGCCTGGATTTGGAGTCACCCCCAAAATTAAAGTGGAAAAACACACTACAGGCTGATCCAACTTTGATGTAATGTCCTTAAAACAAGTCAAAATGAGGCTCAGTATTGTGTGTGGCCTCCACGTGCCTGTATGACCTCCCTACAACGCCTGGGCATGCTCCTGATGAGGTTGCGGATGGTCTCTTGTGGGATCTCCTCCCAGACCTGGACTAAAGCATCCACCAACTCCTGGACAATCTGTGGTGCAACGTGACGTTGGTGGATGGAGCGAGACATGATGTACCAGATGTGCTCAATCGGATTCAGGTCTGGGGAACGGGCGGGCCAGTCCATAGCTTCAATGCCTTCATCTTGCAGGAACTGCTGACACACTCCAGCCACATGAGGTCTGGCATTGTCCTGCATTAGAAGGAACCCAGGGCCAACCGCACCATCATATGGTCTCACAAGGGGTCTGAGCATCTCATCTCGGTACCTAATGGCAGTCAGGCTACCTCTGGCGAGCACATGGAGGGCTGTGCGGCCCTCCAAAGAAATGCTGCCCCACACCATTACTGACCCACTGCCAAACCGGTCATGCTGAAGGATGTTGCAGGTAGCAGATTGCTCTCCACGGCGTCTCCAGACTCTGTCACGTCTGTCACATGTGCTCAGTGTGAACCTGCTTTCATCTGTGAAGAGCACAGGGTGCCAGTGGCGACTTTGCCAATCCTTGTGTTCTGTGGTAAATGCCAAGCGTCCTGCATGGTGTTGGGCTGTGAACACAACCCCCCTCTGTGGACGTCGGGCCCTCATTCCACCCTCATAGAATCGGTTTCTAACCGTTTGTGCAGACATATGCACATTTGTGGCCTGCTGGAGGTCATTTTGCAGGGCTCTGGCAGTGCTCCTCCTGTTCCTCCTTGCACAAAGGCTGAGGTAGCTATCCTGCTGCTGGGTTGTTGCCCTTCTACGGCCCCCTCCACGTCTCCTGGTGTACTGGCCTGTCTCCTGGTAGCGCCTCCAGCCTCTGGACACTACGCTGACAGACACAGCAAACCTTCTTGCCACAGCCCGCATTGATGTGCCATCCTGGATGAGCTGCACTACCTGAGCAACATCTGTGGGTTGTAGAGACCGTCTCATGCTACCACGAGTGTGAAAGTACAACCAACATTCAAAAGTGACCAAAACATCAGCCAGAAAGCATTGGTACTGAGATGTGGTCTGTGGTCCCCACCTGCAGAACCACTCCTTTATTGAGGGTGTCTTGATAATTGCCAATAATTTCCATCTATTGTCTATTCCATTTGCACATCAGCATGTGAAATTGATTGTCAATCAGAGTTGCTTCCTAAGTGGACAGTTTGATTTCACAGAAGTTTGATTCACTTGGAGTTATATTCTGTTGTTTAAGTGTTCCCTTTATTTTTTTGAGCATTGTATAATTTCCTTTTGAGGTTGGTGGTGAACTCTGTCAAACCTTCTTAGATGTCATGTTTGCTTTTGACAGCAGCAAGTGGTTAAACTGCCAGGGTCTTTGTTGCAGCCGCACCTGTGCCATCCCTGCGGTGAACATCTATGTTCTGGTGCTCAAAAGAGTTATTTTTTTTAAAACAAACGTTTAATGTATTGAAAAATAACAAAATGTATCTTATGCTTTTTGCATGTTTTTTTTCTTTTTTCACAAACTGTTGGTGCCAATTTTCTTTTGAAACATGTTAATATAATACACTGTACATGGAGACTTTGGCTTCAAATAATTTCTGTCTGCGGTGTTTGTGCAAATAAAAAAGTTTTTATAAAAGCCTCAAATTTCTGTGTGTGAATCAGACATCAGCTCTAACGTGATAGAAGATTACAGTCCGGGGAAGACGGAAAACATTCATATAGACGGCCGGTGGTGATGTAGTCGGTGACGGACTCTGGCCAATTATGTTTCTGGAGCCGTAGTAGAATCCTCATCATGAAGTAGTTATTTCTAATGTCGCGTGTAATGAATATCTCCTGCAGTATTACTAATGCCGATTCCAGTGTCGGTAAATGAGACGAGAATTAGCGTTATGTAAGATGAGTCTATGTGACACGTATTCAGCTGCAGACTCCGAGGAAGAAACTGCTTGTGGTCTGTGGCCTAAAAGATATAGGTTTTATTAGTAGTTATGAAGAAGAAAACTAAATACTGTAAAATTAAACTATAAATCTCCTCATATGTTTCCTCTTATTATCTCCAGTAATTGTATTATTGCACAGGATTTTTATGATGGTACATCGGCTCATCTTCTTCTCATTCAGGTCCCTACAATATCAGATCCTCTCAGTGAAGATCTTCTATAGAAGAGAATTTTCCTGATTTACCCATCAAAGATGCATATGGACAGAGACAAGATGGCGGAGAGGATATTACACCTCACCCTAGAGATCCTCTTCCGGCTTACTGGAGAGGTGAGAGATTCTAATGACGTCACATTACATCATTCTTATCTATGGGAATAACAGATGGACAGAACTGAAGAGGTGAGGACTCTGTAAATGTCTGGAGGGAGATTTATTAATGTGTCTCTCCATAACCAGGATTACACAGTAATGAAGAAGACCTCTAATAAGCGCTGTCAGGACCCTGTGTCTGAGGAATGGAGAATACCCTTAAGCCTAATCACGGGTCCTCCACCACACACCCTGATACATGAGGACATCAATGACCAGAAGATCCTAGAACTCACCTACAAGATGATTGAGCTGCTGACTGGAAAGGTGACACTGCTGGGAATGCTGGGACATTGCACAGTAAGGCTATGAAGGGATTGGGGGATGATGGTGTCATTGTATTTGTCAGGTTCCTATAAGGTGTCAGGACTTCACTGTCTATTTCTCCATGGAGGAGTGGGAATATTTAGAAGGACACAAAGATCTGTACAAGAACGTCATGATGGAGGTTCCCCAGCCCCTCACATCAGGTAATAGACAGGACTAAATACACACAGCCTATAATTATCTGTATGTAAAGAATGAATTCAGTCCCTGTATGTGTTTCCTCCAGATCTATCCAGTAAGAGGACAACACCAGAGAGATGTCCCCGTCCTCTTCTTCTACAGGACTGTAAACAAGAAGATCCCAGTGTTCCTCAGGATCATCAGGTAGATGGAGAGAAGGTGTCATGAGATCTCCCCTATGATGTGTAGACCGCTGTGATGGTCTTGTGCTCAGTCTTGTTTTATCCCCCAGTATTATATGTTTTATACTTGTGTAATGAGAATGGTGGAGATGGCAGGATTAGAGCTGATCATAGATGTGACTTCTCCATCTGTCTTTGACTTTTACAATATTTGTTTCAGGGTGAAGATCTGACCCATATTAAAACTACAGAGACATATGTGAGGGGTGATGAGCGGTGTAAAGAGGAGATTCCTACATATGACTACCCAGGTGAGTACTGACCACTAAATGTAGAGAAGTTACCGATTATTCTCAGTCACCGACTGTGGTTGCTTTATCATTGGCGTAGGGTCTGCTGTATCACAATCGTGTGATCACCATTTTGCCTCTAGACCACAACATTCTCCTCCACCCAAAACTTTTCAAATGACTTTGGGTATTGAAAGCCCTTTTCTATAGAACTTACAACCTGGAAAATCCACCTGCACTCTGGGATTAGAAGACGCTGACCGTTACCTGCCCAGATCTGTAATTTGCAAAGTCAAATAACAGTGTACGTAGAATGTGCTGACAAGTTAGAAAATCACTTGAAGAAAAATTATGATGGGCCTCTTAGAGAAAGCGAAGGGTAATGATGCTGTTGGCTTCCTAGAACCCTGATATCTTATTAGATGAATCTACCTTCTCTCCCTTCTTTGCTGCTGAATGTGCTCATATGGTTCCTACAAGACCAAGTCCAGTCTTTCTGGCCAAACTCTGCTTTTATAATCGACAACATTAAATGTGCAGTGAGGGCCAAGTGTGAATTTCTGTACAATAACAAAAGAGTTTCCCTTTATCATGACTTTTCAATTTCTTTTAAAACCAACTAACTTCAAAAAAGATTGAGATAAGCTACATAAAAACATTACACCTGTGCCATGATATATCTCTAAGCTAAATTTAAGACCCCTCAGCTCTGCACTATTATAAAAAGTTCTCTTTGAATGTCTAATATTTCTTCTTGAAACTCATTTAATAGAAAATATTGTTCCTTACGATAGTTTAGATTGCCAAGAGCCACCAAGCCCCATAATCTAATTACCCCAGAGAGGTTTCATCACTAGTTACTAATTTTTTTACTGATGAAGACTGTTGAGTTTGATCATTTCATACATGTGTTATAGTCACAGTTTTTGACTACAGTAGTTAGTGCCCAAAATACTCTGATTTAACCCCTTCCTGCAGCCAGTTTTCTGTTCCTAATCAGGCTCCATTTTTCAAATCTGACGTGTGTCACTTTATATGGTGATAACTTTGGATTTATTCACAAAGGATAATAGGAAACAAATGGACGTTACAGATTATTTTCCACCTTCTCTTGAATCCGACAATACCCTACATACGGTTGTACACTACTGTCTGGGCACATGGCAGGTTAAGAAGGGAAGGAGCGCCATTTAGCTATTTGATTGCAGATCTTGCTGGAACAGTTTGCAGACACAATGTATTGAGGGCGCTGTTCATGATCACCTGGCAGCTCAAAAGATGGCTTCCCTGAACAAGTTTGGCACTCTCTACTCCATTTTCTAGATCCCACGGATTGCTTTGCTCATCACCCTTTAAACCCCTCTCTATGGATCTGGACTTACACAGAGACCCCTAGGCTTGGGCCACGGTGTTACCTGCTGTTTTGTGGTGTGAGATGGGAAGAAGAATAGTCAGGTAGCTGGGCAGAGAAAAGTCAGGAGACACAAAAGTACTCAGTAAATGGGCCCGGGTCACAAATACACAAGCCGGGAGCTGAGCACAGAGGACTGCACCAGAGGAGAACAAGGCTGTATCTGGCAGCTTCCAGCAATATGCTTCCAGCTTTAGTAGGGCGTCATGATTTCCAGTTGGCACCATGCCCTTTACTGCAGCTGGACAGCACACACACTCATACTGCCAGACTGGATGGTACTATTGGTCCCAGCAACCCTAATCTTAGTGGCTGGAGAGAACCTGCGCCATCCAGAGCTTCTGGCTCCTATGTCTCCTCCATTACCTGCTCCACCTGCAGGATGAATAAGGCAGCTCCTGGTGACAGAAGCAGACGTCGCAGGAGCAGATCCCAGAGGAGATAGGACCCACCATTTTCAGAAGCTCTAATATAACAAAATGGCAGAAAACCAGAGCAGTAAAAATCCCCATAAAGTGATTACCTTTTGGACATTATGAACCTCAGTGAATTAATCTATAGGAATAGTGACTATTTTTGACTCCTCAGCCACTTTCCAGAAATTAGCACGCAGTGGATGTTGCGAGTGAAAATTGCAAATATGCCATTTTATTCCCCAACACATAGTGCCCAGATTGTGCTCCAGGAGACACACACCATAAATTAAGTGGGTTCTTCTCACTATAGTAATGCCGAATACATGGATGCTAAATGTGATTTGGGTACACTGCAAGGCTCAGAAGCGAGGGGGAGATTTGACTTTCTGAGAGTGGATATTTGTTAGGACCCTCCTGTTAGTTTGTGCTATCTTGTGTTTTGCGGTCACGTGACCAGCTGCCTATATATTCCAGCTCCGCCCTTCTGGCTTTGCTGGACTTCAGTGTTTTTTGCCTGTCTCTCTAGCCAGGTGCTTCGGTACCTATCTCTGTCTAGTTTGCTTGGTCCTCTGGGACCTCTAGTACTTTTTGTCAGTTTATCTTTTTGCTCTGCAACAACTTCTGTTAGGAGGTGTCCTATTTTTGTCCCAGTCCTTAGTTCTTTTAGGGACCCCTCCCTTTATTCTATAGGTCTCCGTTCAGACTAGCCGAGGACTAAGGCGGGTCTGTTCACAAGGAACAGGCTGCCCGCTACATCGTAGGGATTCAGCTTAGCCTTACTGTAGGGACAGCTTTTCCCATTCTTTCCTTAGTTTATGTTGCAGATCATAACAGTAGTCCAGCCCCCCCCCCCCCCAAAAAAAAACTAATAGGAAAGATATTCGGGGATCGATATGGTTTCCGTCCAGGAGTTGGCTCAACGCCTGCAGGGATTGTCTCTGGAGGTGGCTGAGCTTCAGCAACACGTGAGTGTTACAACTCTCCTGTTAGGTTTTTTTTTAGTTTGCTGGTCACATGACCATTTTGCCTATTTAATCCGGCTCCGCCCTCCTGGCTTTGCTGGACTTCATTTGTATTTACTACTGTTGAGCTAGCTTGTTGCTCTATTGCCGTACTCTGTTAGTTTTGCTAGGTCTTATGACCTCTCTGCTTTTTTGTTGTGTGTTTGTCTTTGACTGCTACTATTTCTGCTAGGAGGTGTCCAACTAAATCCCAGTCCTTAGATCTTGTAGGGATCCCTCCCCCACATCTATAGGTCTGCGTTCAGACTAGCCGAGGACTTTTGCGGGTCTGATCGCAGGATCAGGTTCCCCGTTACATCGTAGGGATCTAGTTTAGTTCTATTGTAGGGACAGATCTCCTGCCTTTCCTTAGTCTCTGTAGCAGATCATAACAGTAAGTCCAGCCAGTAAAAAAAAAAAAAATTTCTCTAAGGAAAGACCTCCAGTTTTCCATCATGGTCTCGGTGCAAGATTTGTCTCAACGCTTGCAGGGACTCTCTCTGGAGGTGACCAAGCTCCAACAACACGTGAGTAGCTGTTCTGGAGCGCATTTTGTTGAACCTAAGGTACGTCTGCCTGATCTATTTTTTGGCGAACAACAAGATTTTTTTTCTTTTAAAAATGCTTGTCTATTATATTTTCGTTTGAGACCCGGATCCTCTGGTGATGAATCAAAGCGCATAGGGTTCATAATGTCACTTTTGCGCAAAGATCCTCAGGGATGGGCCTGCTCTCTCCATCCTAGTGATCCGTGCTTTAGATCAGTGGATAGTTTTTTTTCTGCTTTTGGTTTGTTGTACGATGATCCTGATCGTGTCTCATCTGCTGAGTCTGAATTAAGACGTTTGAGGCAGGGATCAGGTAATGTGGAAAAATATTGTTCTCACTTCCGTCGGTGGTCTGCCCAGGTGGGGTGGAACGATTCTGCTTTGAAAAGCTTGTTTCTTGCAGGGCTATGTGAAAGGGTAAAGGATTTACTGATTGCTTATCCCACACCTGGAAACTTGCAGGAGGCAATGCAATTAGCTATACGGGTGGACAGGAGACTGCGTGAAAGGGTTAATGTGAGCAAATCCTCTGCTATGTCAGCTTCGAGTTCTGAGAGGTTCGGTGCTGACAATGGAGAGCCGATGGAAATTGGGGCGATGGCACCTCGCTCTCGGGAAAAAGACCGCCGACTTTCTGAAGGCTTGTGCTTCTATTGCGGAAATTCTGGTCATTTTATTAAAAGCTGTGTGCTTCGTATGAAGAAAGAAAAAAAAATGGTCAGTCATGCCCGTATTGCCTGTTTAAATTCTTAGGGAGTATTCCTATCTGCCACTACTGCTGCTCAGGATGAATTAATTGAATTTCGGGTATTTGTGGATTGTGGATCTACTCTGAATGTAATTGATGGGGGATTCTTAGAAAAACTTAAATTAGAACCTAAAACTTTGTCATCCCCTATTGCTGTGGTTTCTGTCTATGGCTCTCCCTTGAAGAGTGTTACTCACAAGGTCTGTGAATTTCCCCTCACTATTAATGGTATTCATCAAGAGAATTTGGATTTGGTGGTATTGGATAATTTGCCTTCTCCAGTAATATTGGGGTTACCCTGGTTGAAATTGCACAATCCTGTGCTGGATTGGTCTACCAATGAAATTAAGTCCTGGAGCCCTAAGTGTTATGACAAGTGTTGTAATGGGCGCATTGCTGCTGTGGATAGAGGGGAATTGCCTGTACCTATTCAGGATTTTTGGAGAGTTTTTTCTGAGGAGGAGTCGCAGGTTTTGCCTCCCCATAGAGACTATGATTGTACCATTGAATTTGTCCCTGGAGCGACTCTTCCTAAGAGTCGTTTATTTAATCTTACTATTCCTGAGAGAAAGGCTTTGGAGGAATACATACAGACAAGCTTGGCTGCCGGTCACATTAGGCCTTCCAAGTCTCCTGTGGCTGTTGTTTTTTTTTTTTTGTAAAAAAAAAAGATGGCGGTTTACGTCCTTGTCTGGACTTTCGTGAGATTAATAAAATTACTGTACGCAATCCTTACCCACTGCCATTGATTCCCGATTTATTTAACCAGTTAGTGGGGGCCAAGTGGTTCTCTAAAATTGATCTCCGGGGGGCATACAATTTGTTGCGCATGAAGGAGGGTGATGAATGGAAGACTGCTTTTAACACTCCTGTGGGTCATTTTGAGAATTTGGTTATGCCTTTTGGTCTTACCAATGCTCCAGCATTTTTTCAGAATCTTATTAATGATATCCTTAGACCTTTAATCGGCAAAAATGTGGTTGTGTATTTGGATGACATTTTGATTTATTCGCCGGATCTGGAGTCTCATTGGCGGAGCGTACGTGAGGTATTACAGTTATTAATGGACAATTCACTTTTTGCTAAGCTGGAGAAATGTGAGTTCGCTGTACAGAGAATTAGTTTTTTGGGCTACATTATCTCCAGTGAAGGTTTTGAGATGGACCCGGTTAAAGTTCAAGCTGTGCAGGAATGGCCTAGGCCTATTGGTTTGAAATCGATACAGAGGTTTTTGGGTTTCGCCAATTATTACAGAAAATTCATAGGTTTTTTTTTAGTTTGCTGGTCACATGACCATTTTGCCTATTTAATCCGGCTCCGCCCTCCTGGCTTTGCTGGACTTCATTTGTATTTACTACTGTTGAGCTAGCTTGTTGCTCTATTGCCGTACTCTGTTAGTTTTGCTAGGTCTTATGACCTCTCTGCTTTTTTGTTGTGTGTTTGTCTTTGACTGCTACTATTTCTGCTAGGAGGTGTCCAACTAAATCCCCGTCCTTAGATCTTGTAGGGATCCCTCCCCCACATCTATGGGTCTGCGTTCAGACTAGCCGAGGACTTTTGCGGGTCTGATCGCAGGATCAGGTTCCCCGTTACATCGTAGGGATCTAGTTTAGTTCTATTGTAGGGACAGATCTCCTGCCTTTCCTTAGTCTTTGTAGCAGATCATAACAGTGAGTAGCTGTCCTGGAGCGCATTTTGTGGAACCGAAGGTAGGACTGCCTGATATTTTTTATGGTAAACAGCAACATTTTTTTTCCTTTAAAAATGCTTGTTTGTTATATTTTCGTTTGAGACCGAGGTCCTCTGGGAATGAATCACAGCGCATTGGGTTTATTATGTCACTTTTGCGCAAAGAACCACAGGGTTGGGCCTTTTCTCTCCAACCTAATGATCCGTGTTTATGTTCTGTTGAGGAATTTTTTTCTGCTATGGGGCTATTATATGACGATCCTGATCGAATCTCATCTGCTGAATCAGAACTTAGACGTTTGAATCAGGGGTCAGATGATGTTGAAATTTATTGCACACACTTCAGGAGATGGGCTTCAGAAGTTAAGTGGAATGATTCGGCGCTGAAGAGTTTATTTCTTGCTGGTCTGAGTGAAAGGGTTAAGGATTTGCTAATTGCATTCCCTGCACCTGAGACTCTGCAAGAAGCTATGCAGTTAGCTGTTCGTGTGGACAGGAGAATAAGGTCCAGGGTCAATGATGTAAAGACTCCTGTAACTTCAGGTCCTAGTTTCCTGAAAAACTGCTTTGACAGCGGAGAACCAATGGAGGCTGGGGCGATGTCACTCCGCTCTCAAGAAAGAGATCAGAGATTCACCGAAGGTTTGTGTCTTTATTGTGGTAAAGCTGATCATTTGATTAAGTATTGTGAGCGTCGTTGAAGTAAAGAAATAAAAAGGTCAGTTATGCCCGTATAGCTTGTTTACGCTCTGTAGAAGTGTTCCTTTCTGGGTGTACTACTCTGCAGGTAGATTTGATTGAATTTCAGGTATTTGTGGATTGTGGTTCAACACTTAATGTGATTTATAAAGGGTTTTTGGAAAAACTTAAATTGAAATCCAAACCTTTGTCATCTCCTATTTCTGTGATTGCAATTGATAACACTCCTTTGAAATGTATTACTCACAAGACTGCTGCATTTCCCCTCACTATCAATGGTGTTCACCAAGAAATTTTGGACTTGGTTGTTTTGGATAATTTGCCCTCTCCAGTTGTTCTAGGATTGCCTTGGTTAAAACTGCACAATCCTTTGTTGGACTGGTCTACTAATGTGATTAAGTCTTGGAGTCCGAAGTGCTATGATAAATGTTGTAATGATCGCATTGCTGCTGTGGAAAAAGAGGAATTACCAGTACCTATTCAAGATTTTGGAGGGTTTTTTCGGAGGAGGAGTCTCAAGTTTTACCTCCTCATAGGGATTATGATTGTGCCATTGAGTTTGTTCCCGGTGCTACTCTTCCCAAAAGTCGCTTGTTTAATCTTACTATCCCTGAAAGAAAGGCCTTGGAGGAGTACATAGAGACTAGCCTGGCTGCTGGTCACATTAGACCTTCTAAGTTGCCTGTGGCAGTCGGATTCTTCTTTGTTAAAAAAAAAGGACGGCGGTTTACGTCCATGTCTGGATTTTTGTGAAATTAATACAATTACCGTATGCAATTCCTACCCATTGCCGTTAATTCCTGACTTGTTTAACCAGTTAGTGGGAGCCAAGTGGTTCTCAAAAATTGATCTCCGAGGGGCATACAATTTGTTACGTGTGAAGGAGGGTGATGAATGGAAAACTGCTTTTAACACTCCGGTAGGTCATTTTGAGAATCTGGTGATGCCCTTCGGTCTTACCAATGCACCTGCATTTTTGCAGAACCTTATTAATGACATCCTGAGACCTTTGATTGGTAAGAATGTGGTTGTGTATTTGGATGACATTTTGATTTATTCACCAGATTTAGAGTCCCATTGGCAGAGTGTACGTGAAGTTTTGCAATTATTGAGTGATAATTCACTCTTTGCTAAGCTGGAGAAATGTGAGTTCGCTGTGCAGAAAATTAGTTTTTTGGGCTACATTGTCTCCAGCGAGGGCTTTGAGATGGACCCTGTGAAGGTTCAGGCTGTGCAGGAATGGCCTAGGCCTGTTGGTTTGAAATCTATACAGAGGTTTTTGGGTTTTGCCAATTATTACAGGAAATTCATTAAGAATTTTTCTGTAATTGTTAAACCTCTAACCGATCTCACCAAGAAAGGTGCGAATACTACCTAGTGGACTACTGAAGCCATTGAAGCGTTTGAGTATCTCAAAGAGAGGTTCAGTTCTGCCCCTATCCTTATACAGCCTGATGAGACCAAACCTTTTTTGGTCGAGGTCGATGCTTCATCGTTGGGGGTCGGAGCAGTTTTGTCTCAGGAGAACAAGGGTGGAGTACATCCTTGTGCCTTCATTTCGAAAAAATTTTCGGAAACCGAACTCAATTATGATGTTGGAAATCGGGAGTTGCTGGCTATTAAACTTGCATTTGAACACTGGCGTCATTTTTTGGAAGGCGCTAGATTTCCTATTCAGGTTTTTACAGATCATAAGAATTTGATCTATCTGGATGCTGCCAAGTGCTTCAATGCCCGTCAAGCTAGGTGGGAACTTTTTTTTTCTCGGTTTCATTTTTCTGTTACCTATATCCCTGGTACTAAGAATGTTAAAGCCGATGCTTTATCTCGCAGCTTCTCTCCTACGGTCGGTACCGAGGAGGAGGAGAGCATTTTGCAGAAAGGAGTTGTGGCGGCATTGGACTCCGATTTGGAGAATGGGATTCTGAATGCTCAAGATGATGCTCCATCTAACACTCCCCATGGGAGGTTGTTCGTGCCTAGAGCCTTTAGGAGAGATTTGTTTGTGGAGTGCCATGAGTCTCGGTTGGCAGGTCATCCAGGAGTTTCGGAGACTAAGAGACTTATCAGTCGCAGTTTTTGGTGGCCTGGATGGCAGAAGGAAGTCATCAAGTGGGTGCGTCAATGTACTGTGTGTGCTAGGTCAAAGGCTTCACATACTCCTGCTGCGGGGTTGCTTTGCCCTCTGGAGGTTCCTAGTGCGCCTTGGACGCATCTCTCTATGGATTTTATTACTGATCTTCCTGTGTCCGAGGGTTTTACTGTCATCTGGGTGGTCGTAGACCCTTTTAGTAAGATGTGTCATTTGGTTCCATTCATTAAGTTGCCCTGCACCAAGGCACTCGCTAAGGCGTTTGTTAAGGAGATTGTCAAGCTCCATGGCGTTCCCACGGATATTGTTTCTGATAGAGGACCTCAGTTTGTGGCTCGCTTTTGGCGTGCTTTTTTTGACAGGTTGGGAGTCCATTTGTCATTTTCGTCTGGGTATCATCTTGAGTCTAATGGACAGACAGAAAGAAAGAACCAGGATGTTGAACAGTTTTTGCGTTGTTTTGTGGCGGACAATCGAGGTGTGGTCTGAGTTTCTGCCTCTCGCAGAATTTGCTCTTAACAATCATGCATCCTCCTCTGCTGAGTGTTCTCCTTTTTTTTTGTTGCACTGGGAGACATCCGTCTTTTGGTTCGTTCTCCAAATTGGGGTCGGCGGTGGCGGAGGATGAGAATTTTTCCGGTGATTTGGAGAGAGTTTGGACTAATGTACGTTGTAACCTGAAAGAGGCTAACAAGAAGTCCAAGAAGTATTTTGACAGGAAACGTAAAGAGGTTTTGTTTACTGTGGGTGACATGGTTTGGTTGTCCTCGAAGAACTTGCGGTTGAGGATTCCCTCTAAAAAACTGGGTCCTAAGTTTGTGGGTCCATTTAAAGTGCTTCAGGTTGTTAACCCATCTGCTGTCAGGTTGGATGTTCCTACTTTCTGGAAGATTAATTCTGTGTTTCATGTTTCCTTGTTGAAAAAGGCTGACGTTTCTAATAGGGACGCCACTGTCACAGTTCCTCCTGTGGTGGAAGACGGTGAATATGAAATTTCTCGTATTTTGAATTCAAGATGGCATAGAGGGATATTACAGTATCTTGTCTCCTGGAAGGGTTTCGGTCCTGGAGACCACTCCTGGGTAAGGACGGATGATGTCTCTGCTCCTAGGCTTGTTAAAGCTTTCCACAGGAGGTTTCCTGATAGGCCTGGGCCTGGAGGATCTGGAGGATCCTTATAGAACAGGGGGTACTATTAGGACCCTCCTGTTAGTTTGTGCTATCTTGTGTTTTGCGGTCACGTGACCAGCTGCCTATATATTCCAGCTCCGCCCTTCTGGCTTTGCTGGACTTCAGTGTTTTTTGCCTGTCTCTCTAGCCAGGTGCTTCGGTACCTATCTCTGTCTAGTTTGCTTGGTCCTCTGGGACCTCTAGTACTTTTTCTCAGTTTATCTTTTTGCTCTGCAACAACTTCTGTTAGGAGGTGTCCCATTTTTGTCCCAGTCCTTAGTTCTTTTAGGGACCCCTGCCTTTATTCTATAGGTCTCCGTTCAGACTAGCCGAGGACTAAGGCGGGTCTATTCACAAGGAACAGGCTGCCCGCTGCATCGTAGGGATTCAGCTTAGCCTTACTGTAGGAACAGCTTTTCCCATTCTTTCCTTAGTTTATGTTGCAGATCATAACAATATTGGTGCATAGGTTTATAGAAGCCATGTTGCTTTTCAAGAGCCATTGTGCTGCAAATGTGGAAACCTCAGTTTTTCCACTGATAGATGAGTGGGGACTTGTTTTTTGTGAGATGAGTTGAAGTTTTTATTATTTTTGCCAACATAACATTGGTGGCTTTTTATTCCATATTTGAGAGGCAGAATAAACAAACAGTTGAACACCACGCTCAACTGGTTCATCCTGTGAGGTTTCTGTGACGAAACAGCTTCTAATCTTAATCAGCCAGACGTCTATGTTTGTTAAGCCAAGAGAAATACACTATTGTGTTTGTATTGACTTGTGAATGCATGTATTTTTCTTTGGCTGGTCAAGCAGGACATACTATTATGTGTATAAACCTAAATGTTGACTTCTCTTGGTCTGGAAACAAAGATGTTTGTTAATATGCTAATTACATATTGTATTAAAGCCACCTAATTATTGATTTACAAGAGTCCTCCTGCTATACCAACTATGTAAATTGATTAAATGCACAAACAATGAGACGTGAGCCCAGTGGAATAATATCTTCCCTTATTTTTGACCTGTGAATGTGTACTTGAAAGGACAGTTGTAACTATCTAAGGGACATACAGTGAAGGAAATATTTATTTGATCCCTTGCTGTTTTTGTAAGTTTGCCCACTGGCAAAGATATGAACAGTCTATAATTTTAAGGGTAGGTTAAGTTTAACATTGAGAGATAGAATATCCCCCCAAAAATCAAGAAAATCGCATTGTATAAATTCGATAAATTTATTTGCATTTTGCAGTGAGAAATAAGTATTTGATCCCTCTGACAAACAACATGTAATACTTGGTGGCAAAACCCTTGTTGGCAAGCACAGCAGTCAGACGTTTTTTGTAGTTGATGATGAGGTTTGCGCACATGTCAGGAGGAATTTTGATTCACTCCTCTTTGCAGATCATCTCTAAATAATTACAATTTTGAGGCTGTCGCTTGGCAACTCAGAGCTTCAACTCCCCCATAACGTTTCTATGGGATTAACCTCTTTAAAGCCCAAGACGTACTAATGCGTATCTGCGCCCTGGGACTTAAGAGCCAGATACGTATTGGTACGTCATGGCGATCCTGCCCGCACACAGGCTGTGCAGGTGCGATCGCCACCGGGTGTCAGCTGATTGTCACAGCTGACACCCGGTGCTATGTGCTGAGAGCGGTCCCGTACCTATCGCAGCATTACGGTGGCAAGGGGAGGTGATCGCGATACTCACCTCTCCTGCCGGTGTCTAACGCTGTCTGCCGCTGCTTCCTGGATGTTGCCATGACGACCCAATGTCGTCATGACAACATCGGGTCCCCAGACAGCAGGAAGATACTTTGGTCATGCGCAGTGCATGACCAAAGTATCTTCTGCATCTGCAGCGTTGACAGCCTGTATAGCACAGGGATGGTGCTCCACCCCTATGCCATACAGGCGATCAGGATAAAAAAAAGTGAAAGTCTCATAGTGGGACAAAGAATAAAAATAAAAAAAAGTGTTAAAAAATGAAAAAAATAAATAAAAACAAATTTGTAAAAAATTATAAAAATAATAAATAATAATCCACCAAAAATAAAACTATAATGTACCCATCAATAAATATTATGAAAAAAAAACACATATTTGGTATCGCTGCGTCCAGAACGACCTGCCCCGTAAAACTGTCCTACTAGTTAACCCCTTTAGTGAACACGGTAAAAAAAAAAAAAAAAACGAAGCAAAAAACAATGCTTTATCATCATACCGCCAAACAGAAAATGGAATAACACGCGATCAAAAAGACGAATGTAAATAAAAATGGTACCCCTGAAAGCGTCATCTTGTCCCGCAAACAAACAAGCTGCCATACAGCTCCATCAGCCAAAATATAAAAAAGTTATAGCTCTCATCATAAAGCGTTTCCAAAACTTTTTTTTTCTAAAAAATAGCTTTTATTGTGTAAAAGCGCCAAAACTTATAAAAACTATATAAATGTGGTACCGCTGTAAACGTACTGACCCGAAGAATAAATCTGCCTTATCAATTTTACCACACGCGGAACAGAATAAAAAAAAATTAAAAAAACAATTCCTGAATTGTTGGTTTTTATTTATTCTGCCTCCCAAAAATCGGAATAGAAAGCGATCAAAAAATGTCACGTGCCTGAAAATGGCAGCAATAAAAACGTCAACTCATCCCGCAAAAAACAAGCGTCACATGACTCTATCGGCCAAAATATGGAAAAATTATAGCTCTCAAAATATGGCGATGCAAAAACTAGATTTTACAAAAAAAGCGTCTTTTAGTGTGTGACAGCTGTCAATCCTAAAAACTCAATATGATCCTGGCATCACTGTAATCGCACTGACCCGAAGAATAAAGTCGTCTAATCACTTATACTGCATGAGGAACGGCATAAAAAATAAACGCTAGGGTTAGGGTTAGGGTTGGGTTTAGGGTTAGGGTTGGGTTAGGGTTGGGCTAGGGTTAGGGTTGGGCTAGGGTTAGGGTTGGGCTAGGGTTAGGGTTGAGGTTGTGGTTAGGGTTGGGCTAGGGTTAGTGTTGGGGTTGGGATAGAGTTAGGGTTCAGCTAGGGTTGGGTAGGGTAAGGGTTCAGGTTAGGGTAGGGTTAGGGTTGGGCTAGGGTTAGGGTTGGGATTTTTTTCAAAAGTAAAAAAGAAAAAGGTAACAATATGGCAACTAGTGTTGAGCGCAAGTGCTCGCTACTTGAGTTTGCATCGGGTGCTCGAGTATCGCGAGTGCTCAAGTGACATGCTCGAGTGTCCGCCCCATATGCTTCGCGGCCATCAGGGGCACATCCGCTAATTATTCAACCAAATTTTACATTCAAAAAGTCAAATGGTGCTCTTCCCCTTCCGAACTCTGCCGTATGCCCAAGCATTGGTTTTCCCCCACATATGGGGTATCGGCTTACTTAGGAAAGATTACACAACAAGATGCATGGTGCAATTTCTCCTGTTACCCTTATGAAAATGCAAAACTGGGGGCTGAAAAACATTTTTGTGGGAAAAATGTGAAAATTTTATTTTCACAGCTCCATGTTATAAACTTCTTTGAAGCACATGGGGGTTCAAGGTGCTCACCACACATCTAGATAAGTTCCCTAAGGGGTCTAGTTTCCAAAATGGTGTCACTTGTGGGGGGTTTCCACTGTTTAGGCACATCAGGGGCTCCCCAAACGCAACATGGCGTCTGCTAATTATTCAAGCAAATTTTACATTCAAAAAGTCAAATGTAGCTCCTTCCCTTCTGAACCCTGCTGTGCCCCCAAACAGTGTTTTTTCCCCACATATTGGGTATCTGCGTGCTCTGGGGAAATTGCACAACAAATTTTGTGGTCCATTTTTTCCTGTTACCCCTGCGAAAATTTAAAAAAAAATGGGT
Source organism: Phyllobates terribilis (assembly GCF_046119375.1). NCBI lineage: Eukaryota > Metazoa > Chordata > Amphibia > Anura > Dendrobatidae > Phyllobates > Phyllobates terribilis. The sequence goes on from NW_027363433.1 coordinate 622,173, forward strand.
CTAAAGTAACATTTTTGGGAAAAAAGTTAAATGTTAATTTTTTTCTTCCACATTCCAAAAAATCCTATGAAGCACCTGAAGGGTTAATACAATTCTTGGATGTGGTTTTGAGCACTTTGAGGGTTGCAGTTTTTAGAATGGTGTCACTTTTGGGTATTTTCTGTCATAAAGACCCCTCAAAGTGACTTCAAATGTGATGTGGTCCCTAAAAAAATGGTTTTGTAAATTTTGTTGAAAAAATAAGAAATCGCTGGTCAACTTTGAACCCTTATAGCTCCCTAATAAAAAAAAATTTTGGTTTCGAAATTGTGCTGATGTAAAGTAGACATGTGGGAAATGTTATTTATTAACTATTTTGTGTGACATATCTCTCTGAATAAAAATTCATAAAAAATCTAATTTTGAAAATTGCAAAATTGTCAAATTTTTGCCAAATTTCCATTTTTTTCACAAATAAAGGCATTCCTCACAGACTCTTTGGAAAATGAAAGGTGGAATCTGATTGGTTGCTAAGGGCAACTGAGCCAGTTTCACAGATCTAGTTTTCACAGATAGATCTCCCCCAAATCTGTTTTCTTTTCAGATGATTCAGATAACACATAATGGCAAATAATTTAAATACAGATCAAAGAAAATGGATTTTAACAGAGTATTGGAAATCTCAAAATGCTGAGACCGTTAGAGCAAGTTGGGTTGAAACATTTGATACTCAAGCCCCAAAGAGACAAACCATTTACCGCATTCGTGACAAATTCAATGCCACTGGCTCAATCCTTAATGCTCCAAAAACTGTACAGATAATAAACAACTTGTTGCTGAAACATTTGTTCAGAGTCCAAAAAAGTCCACCAGAAGAGCCTCTTTGGAATTGTGAATTTCACGAGCTTCTATCATGCGAATCCTGAAATCTGTTGGGTGGAAAGCTTATCGTCCACGTCTAATTCATGGTTTATTGGAGGATGATCCAGACAGGTGGCTACAATTTAGTGAGATTATGCTTAAATAAATTGAAGAAAATCCAGTAATTTTAGATAACATTATGTGGAGTGATGAAGCTTCTTTCAAATTCTCCGGCCATATTAACAGACATAATTGTATTTACTGGTATAATGAGAACATGCATTTAACATTAGAGCAACAACTAAATGAGCCTGGTGTCAATGTTTGGGGTGGGATTTCAAGTTTTGGTGTTTTAGGACCAATATTTTTTGATGGAACAGTCACAGGAGATAAGTATCTCAAAATTATAATGAATCAAGTTGTTCCCCAGTGACAGCAACAGCCTAACTCAAATGTTTTTATTTTCTGTCCACCTACTTTTGGACCACCCTGTGTGTGTGTATGTATATATATATATATATATATCAGTTAGGTCCATATATATTTGGACAGAGACAACATTTTTCTAATTTTGATTTTAGACAGTACCATAATGAATTTTAAACAAAACAATTCAGATGCAGTTGAAGTTCAGACTTTCAGCTTTCATTTGAGGGTATCCACATTAAAATTGGCTCCATAGAAACTCTCGTAGACCAAGGTGGGACCCTTGGGTTCCCTGGCCTTTTTTGCTCGATGGACTATCAGCTTCCGAAGCTACCTCCTCTGTGTGGGGGCCCGCCAAAAGTGGGAGGCCACCAGTTGAGGAAGTTAGGCCTGGAAGTCGCAGCTGTTCTACTCCTAGGCGGGCTAGCGGAAGAGTGAGACTGTGTAATTTTGCACCATCTTGGGTATTTGCTGGGACTGTTTTATGTGTTTATTGTCCTTTTGGTGGTTCAATAAAGTATTGCCGCACTGTTTTACCCTCACCCTGTTTTGTCTGAGTAGTATTATGCTCATGGAAGACCCTGGGTCTTCACAGTTTCTTATTAGACTATGAACTGTCATTGTCTTGGTGAATAATTCTATATTTTTACCTAACTTGCTATTTTTACGGAGAGTTTAAGTAGAAATGTCCAAAAATATAAAATTCAAGGATATTTTTTGTTCAAATATAACAATTGGTTTTATTCTTGGCAGATGACTGTAGCAGGAGATCAGAGGGACAGCTGGTATCTTCAATTTTTAAATCAGATGTTCTAGAGATCCCACAGGATACAACTGAAGTGAATGCCATTACTCCAGATGTACCATCATTCCTTCACAGCAAAGATCTGTCATCTGAGCCTTTGAAACAGGTCCTGTCTTCGGATTCATTACCAACTACTAAGGAAAATCAAAGTCACAAAATAAACATTAAAAAACAAATTGCTCCTAAAGCAAATAGTTTTCCCCTCGAAAAGTGTTTTCCTAAATGTCAAAAAATTCACAAAGCAGAAAATAGATTTTCTTGCTTCAAGTGTGGGAAATGTTTTAGCCAGAAATCAAATCTAGTTAGGCATGAGAGAACCAACACAGGGGAGAAGCCTTTTTCCTGTGCAGAATGTGAGAAATGTTTTAACCGGAAAAGTAATCTTGTAATACACCAGAAAACTCACAGAGGTGAGAAGCATTATTCATGTTCAGAATGTGGGAAGTGTTTTAACGATAAATCATATTTTGATAAGCACCAGAGAACTCACACAGGTGAGAAGCCTTATTCATGTTCAGAATGTGGGAAGTGTTTTAACCAGAAAGGGCATCTTGATAGCCACTGGAGAACCCACACGGGGGAGAAGCCTTTTTCCTGTTCAGAATGTGGGAAATGTTTTAACCACAAATCAAATCTTGTTAAGCACCAGAGAACTCACACTGGGGAGAAGCCTTTTTCCTGTTCAGAATGTCGGAAATGTTTTACAGTGAAATCAAATTTTGTAAATCACCAGCAAACTCACACAGGGGAGAAGCCTTTTTCATGCTCAGAATGTGGAAAATGTTTTAACCGGAAATGGAATCTTGTTATACACCAAAGAACTCACACAGGGGAGAAGCCTTTTTCATGTTCAGAATGTGGGAAATGTTTTAACCAGAAATCAGATGTTTTTAAGCATCAGAGAACTCACACAGGGGAGAAGCCTTTTTCATGTTCAGAATGTGGGAAATGTTTTATCAAGAATTCAAATCTTCTTAGTCACCAGAGCACTCACGCAGGGGAGAAACCTTTTTCCTGCTCAGAATGTGGGAAATGTTTTAACAAGAAATCAGATCTTGGTACCCATCAGAGAACTCACACAGGGGAGAAGCCTTGTTCCTGTTCAGAATGTGGGAAATGTTTTAAGCAGAAATCAGATCTTGTTTCACATCAGAAAATTCACACAGGGAAGAAACCTTTTTCCTGTTCAGAATGTGGTAAATGTTTTAACCATAAATCACGTGTTTCTGAGCACCAGCGAACTCACACAGAGATTAAGCCTTTTTCATGTTCAGAATGTGGAAAATGTTTTAAACACAAATCAAATTTTGTTAAGCACCAGCAAACTCACACAGGGGTGAAGCCTTTTTCATGTTTATAATGTGGGAAATGTTTTGTGATGAAATCATCTCTTTTTAGTCACCAAAGAATTCACACAAGGGAGAAGCCTTTTTCATGTTCTTAATGTGGGAAATGTTTTACACGGAAATCAACTCTTAATAAACATCAGAGAAGTCACACAGGGAAGAAGCCCTTTTCATGTTCAGTATATTGGAAATTGTTTTAACTGAAAATTCCTTGTCATTCCTCATGTTTGACCTCGTTAAAATGAAAAAACTCATAATCACATTCCGTGTCAGCGCCGTTCTAGTGGTGTTGAGACTTGCATTCCAGGGGCTCATGTGAGGTTGCTACATCACACAAGTCCTGCCCCCAATTGGCTTCAGTCGGCTTCACTGTCGCCGCCTTTGGACTTGTTGAACATCAACAGGAAGCCAGGGCTCCAGCTTCTCTCCGACTTCCTCTTATTGTTTGATTTGTTTGAAGGTGGGGACAGTAACGCCAGCACTGATTGGGCGCAAGGCTCACAATTACCTCACATGAGCCTTGGGAATGCAAATGATGACACCTCTGGATTGGGAAGTTTGTGTAATTGTTTTTATTTTAACAGAATCAAGCATGGGGAATGAGAAGGGGTTGTCAAAGTAGTCGACAACCCCTTTAAACATCAAAAATCCCACATAGAGACTAGTCATTATCATATCTAGAGTGTGAAAAATGATTTTCTAGAAAATTATATCTTGTTGACCATCGAAAACAATTCAGACAGGGAGAGAAACTATATATGTTATTGGCAAACTGTAAAAAAACAGATAACTGACATTTGTATAATTAAATGAGATAGAGCTATTGCTTTAAAACTGACTGTATTTTTTGGACTATAAGACATACTTTTATCAAAAAAAAAAATCTTGCTACTAATTGAGAGCGTCTTGCAGACTGGAGGCAGATTTCTGTGACAGAGGAGAACAATGAGACAGTGTCCTTCCTGATCACTGAAAGCACCGCTCTCTCTCCTCCAGCTCCACACTTATCTAACTGATTGGTGCAGAGCATGAGAGGAAGGTACCAGGACCTGCACAGAAGCTGCACGTCCTGAGTGAGCAGCTGAAGAACCTTCCACCCGACTAGCTCAAGGACCTTTCAGATCATGTAATCAATCACATGATCTTGAAGGAACTACAACATGGGGTCATGTTTGTGTATATATAGTGTATGTGTATGCAAATGTGTATATTTAGTAGAGCTGTATATATGTAAGTGTGCATACAGTGGCATGTAAAAGTTTGGGCACCCGTGGTCAGTATTACTGGTATTGAGAACAGTTAAGCAAGTTGAAGATGAAATAATCTCTGAAAGACCTAAAGTTAAAGATGACACATTTCCTTGTTGTATTTTAGACAAAAGAAAAAAATATATTTTAAAAATTGCAAAAAGGTAAATGGGCCGATGCAAAAGTTTAGGCATTCTTTCAGATTTGTGTGCTTAGATACCTTTGACCAAGGTTTCAGACCTTAATTAGCCTTTTAGAGTTATGGCTTTTTCACTATCATTGTTTGGAAAGTTCGGGTGATGCTCCCTACTTTATAAAAACCCAACCTCCTCTAACCTTGTGTCAAAAAACCAGCAGCCATGGATTTTTCTAAACAGCTGCCTAGCACTCTGAAAATGATACTTTGATACTTGAAAAAGGGGGTGCAACTAGGTACTGACCATGCCGGGTGCCCAAAATTTTGCATCGGAGCATTTTCACTTTTGTAATTTTTAAAATGTAAAAAATGACAATATGTATATTTTTTCTCCTAAAATACAAAGGAAATGTGTCACCTTTAATTTGAACCTTTTTAGAGATAATTTTATCTTCAACTTGATTAACTGTTCTCAATAACAGTAATTTTGACCATGGGTGCCCAAACTTTTACCTGCTACTGTGTGTAGCAGAGTTGTGTTTGTATATGTAAATATACATATGTAGCAGAGATTTTGTATGTAAATGTACATATGTAGCAGAGCAGTGTGTATGTAAATGTGCATATGTCGCAGAGCTTAGTGTGAGTGCACTGTCCATTCAGCAGTGTTGTGTGGGTATATATGTTCGCTGTAAATATTCGTACTGTGAAGCTATGTGAATAAAACACATGGTGCAGAGACACACTAACAAAAGATTTATTACTTTGCTATTCTGTACTAGTGAATTAGAGTCACGAGAGTCTTTGGGTGCTCTCATCCGCTGGCGTGGATTTCTTTAGAAAGACTACACAGGCCAGAACTCATCCCACTCAATGCCCATACTCCTTTGCCGTGGGCAAAACACTACTCAGACAACACAGGGTGAGGGTATCACACTCGGAAAAGACTTTATTGGGTCACCAACATTTAACAACATACAGTGCATTGAGAAAGTATTTGGCCCCTTGAACATTTCTACCTTTTGCCACATTTCTCGCTTCAAACATAAAGATATAAAATTCTAATTTTTTGGGTAAGAATCAAAAACAAGTGGGACACAATCGTGAAGTGGAACGAAATTTATTGTATATTTTAAACTTTTTTAGCAAATTAAAAACTGAAAAGTGGGGCATGCAATATTATTCGGCCCCTTTGACTTAATACTTTGTAGCGCCACCTATTGCTGCGATCACAGCTGCAAGTTGCTTGGGGTATGTCTCTATCAATTTTGCACATCGAGTGGCTGAAATTCTTGCCCATTCTTCCTTGCAAAACAGCTCGAGCTCAGTGAGGTTGGATGGAGGGCGTTTGTGAACAGCAGTTTTCAGCTCTTTCCACATATTCTAGATTGGATTAAGGTTTGGACTTTGACTTGGCCATTCTAACACCTGGATATGTTTATTTTTGAACCATCCCATTGTAGATTTTGCTTTATGTTTGGGATCATTGTCTTGTTGGAAGATAAATCTCTGTCCCAGTCTCAGGTCTTTTGCAGACTCCAACAGGTTTTCTTCCAGAATGGTCCTGTATTTGGCTCCGTCCATCTTCGCATCAGTTTTAACCATCTTCCCTGTCCCTGCTGAAGAAAAGCAGGTCCAAGCCATGATGCAATGACTAGAAGCAATAGGTTGAAACTGAATGGGAGGAGACACAGATTAGATATTAGAAAAAACTTTTTGACAGTTAGAATGATCAATGAGTGGAACATGCTGCCACGAGAGGTGGTGAGTTCTCCTTCAATGGATGTCTTCAAACAGAGGCTAGACAGACATCTGTCTGAGGTGATTTAGTGAATCCTGCTTTGAGCAGGGGGGTTGGACCAGATGACCCAGGAGGTCCCTTCCAACTCTACCATTCTATGATTCTATGCTGCCACCACCATGTTTGACAGTGGGGATGGTGTTTTGAGGGTGATGAGCTGTGTTGTGTTTACGCCAAACATATAATTTTGCATTGCGGCCAAAAAGTTCGATTTTGGTTTCATCTGACCAGAGCACCTTATTCCACATGTTTGGTATGTCTCCCAGGTGGCTTGTGGCAAACTTCAAACGAGACTTTTTATGGATATCTTTGAGAAATGGCTTTCTTCTTGCCACTCTTCCATAAAGGCCAGATTTGTGCAGTGTACGACTGATTGTTGTCCTATGGACAGACTCTCCCACCTCTGCTGTAGATCTCTGCAGTTCATCCAGAGTGATCATGGGCCTTTTGGCTGCATCTCTGATCAGTCTTCTCCTTGTTCGAGATGAAAGTTTAGAGGGACGTCCGGGTCTTGGTTGATTTGCAGTGGTCTGATACTCCTTCCATTTCAATATGATCGCTTGCACAGTGCACAGTGCTCCTTGAGATGTTTAAAACTTGGGAAATCTTTTTGTATCCAAATCCGGCTTTAAACTTCGCCACAACAGTATCTCGGACCTGCCTGGTGTGTTCCTTGGTCTTCATGATGCTCTCTGCACTTGAAACAGAACCCTGAGACTATCACAGAGCAGGTGCATTTACACGGAGACTTGATTACACAAGGTGGATTCTATTTATCATTACCAGTCATTTAGGACAGCATTGGATCATTCAGAGATCCTCACTGAACTTCTGGAGTGTGTTTGCTGCACTGAAAGTAAAGGGGCCGAATAATATTGCACGCCCCACTTTTCAGTTTTTAATTTGTTTAAAAAGTTTAAAATATCCAATAAATTTCGTTCCACTTCACGATTGTGTCCCGCTTGTTGATTCTTCCCCCAAAAAATAGAATTTTATATCTTTGTTTGAAGCCAGAAATGTGGCAAAAGGTAGAAAAGTTCAAGGGGGCCAAATACTTTCACAATGCACTGTATATTACAGAGTAATCGTGCAAGTGACAGTCTCACCCTTCGACTGGCTTGCCGTGGATTTGAACCTCCATGTCTTTGGGGCATCTTGGGCCAACTACTACAACCTGCAGCACCCCTCTTTTGGCAGACACCCACTGAGAGGAGGCAGCGGCAAGCTTAGGAAACTGACCAAGCACAGTGAGGTATGTGGCTAGGTGACCGAATTCTCCCAACCTGGGTTATCTAACAAATTCATGGGCTCAGTATTGGGCAGTGAAGCAGTTTTGTAATCCACCATCTGTAACCATGGTCCCCAGGCTGAAGTCCCCTTTTTTAACCCTCAGATCCCATTTCAGTGCATTATCCCACAAAATTGGGGGAGATGGTCATGGCTGTTCTCTCATTGTTCAATTGTTTAATAAGACTGCCTAATTATCCTCCAAATGATGCAGAATAGTACACTGCCGGGGGCTGCTGCACTCCGTAATCAGCAGACATTTCACAAATTAGTATACAAATAGGGGCATTGGACAGTCTCACATGAAACAATTGTGGTTCCAGGCAAAATGTGTATAACCTGCGCTGCTGATGAAGATTCCAGGACGCAGATGAAATTATTCGTACAGGTTAAAAGTCAACGTGTTTCGAAGTCATATGCAACATCTTCCTCAGGACATAACCTAATAGGTTCCATGTATAACTTCATCAGTTTTATATGCGGTCTTTTTGAAAAAACGCCAAACAGGAGAACATGATGTGTCAATTTCATATGTAAACCCATTAAAAAGAGGTCGGTTGAAGTGTTAAAAGACAGAAAAATATTGAATATATTAATTGCATTAAAACATAATATTGTATATTAATAAAAACTAAAAAATAATTTTCATACCATTAGTGTAAAAAAAAATTGTTATATGAGTATATTCCTAAATGGGGTGCGAACTGGTGCCCAATTGATTTATTGGCGTGTGAATGTGGTTTAACAGTGCTGTATGCCACCTAAGAGTTTGATCAGAATAGAGCTGCAAAATTAGTTCATTATGAAAGGGGAAAAAAGGGGAATGATATCCCAATGGTTTACAGTGGGTGCGGAAAGTATTCAGACCCCTTTAAATTTTTCACTCTTTGTTTCATTGCAGCCATTTGGTAAATTCTAAAAAGTTCATTTTTTTCTCATTAGAGTACACTCTGCACCCCATCTAGACTGAAAAAAAACAGAAATGTAGAAATTTTTGCAAATTTATTAAAAAAAAACCTGAAATATCACATGGTCATAAGTATTCAGACCCTTTGCTCAATATTGAGTATAAATACTAAGTGAAGGGCTAAGTGCTAATCTTTAATTTATATTTAAAATATATCCAATCATACCAAAAAATTGTGTTGTATATGCAGCCAATCGAATATGAGCTTTTTGTATTGATTTGTGAAACGCGCTAAATATCTCAAAAATGTATATATAACTGCTCATTGAAAAAACAATTTTAAAATAAATAGATAATTGATTAAAAGAGAATCTGTCATTTGTTGATCCTGGGATATTATTAATCATGTTAATATCTTGATGAATTGGTTCATAAATATAGATAAAAATAGGATAAATAAAAAAGGGGGGAGGGGTTGATCAAAGGATTAATTAAAAACTGTTAAGTGGGAGTATGTTCTCCCCGTGTTTGCGTCGGTTTCCTCCCACACTCCAAAGACATACTGATAGGGAGTGTAGATTGTGAGCCACATGGGGGACAGCGATGATAATTATGTATGTAAAGCGCTGCGGAATATGATAGCGCTATATAAAAACAAAGATTATTATTAATAAAAATGATTAAAGGAACACATCTGTGATTTCAATGTAAAAAGTTAGAGATGCGCTAAGAAGTGAATCCAAAACTGAAAAATCTAGAAATAATTGCGGTATTTCATGTGAATATAAACCAATAGAATATATAGGTAAAGGTTCCCAAAACAGTGTTTCCTACCTTCTGTTATCTTCTGACACTAATGATCTGTGCCATATGAAAATTCCTATGGATATATCCGTATGATGATCCTTTTGTTTGCTCCAAATGAACTGTCCTGTAGAGCGTTGCATTCTGGCCAATAGAGATCCTGGAAAATATCCTGCAGAGCGTTGCACTATGCTCAATCAAGATCCTGAAGAATGCCAAAAAAAGTCTGTCCCATTTTGCCGGGTACTGGATTATGTGTCTGTGTGTCCCAATCTTAGGTGCTGTCATGGGGTGTATGTGTCCACAATCCACGTGATTGATAAGGAGCTGAGCGATATGGATGTGGTGCCGGCTGGTCACTGTATATCGCGCAGTGATTCCAACAGGCTGCCGCCTTTGCCGCTAAGTGACATCACTCAGGCAAAGTGGACTCTCCGTCAGGAAATGAATTCCAGAGTGAATACCTTTCTTACACTTTTCCGCCTTCATCAGAGATGGTGCCTGTTACCTATGGCGTTGTTTATATAGGTGCCTGTTACCTATGGCATTGTTTATATAGGTGCCTGTTACCTATGGCAGTGTTTATATAGGTGCCTTTTACCTGTAGTGGTGGTTATATAGGTGCCTGTTACTTATGGTGGTATTTATATAGGTGCCTGTGATCTATGGTGGTGTTTATATAGGTGCCTGATACATTTGGTGGTGTTTATATAGGCTCCTGTGACCTATGGCGGTGTTTATATAGGCCCTTGTTATCTATGGCGGTTGTAACGGGTCTGGGAGGTGGAACCTCTGAGCAACTATACAAAGGGGCAGTCCTTGTAAGGAAGCGGGTGACACCCAGGGAAGGCGGGCAGGTAGTCACGGCAAGTGACAGGGACAGTCTCTGGGTAGAAGGGCAGGAGGTCACGGCAAGTGACGGGGACAGTCTCTTGACAGGCGGGTGGTCACGGCAAGTGACGGCAGGGTAAGAGTCTCTAGACAGTCAGGTGGTCACGGCAAGTGACAGCAGGATAAGAGTCTCTAGACAGGCAGGTGGTCACGGCAAGTGACAGCAGAGCCTCCAGGTAGGCTAGCAGGTGGATAGCAGATGGGCGCTCCCAGGTGAGCGGGCAGGAGTCTCTGGACAGGCAGGTGGTCACGACACGTGACGGCAGAGCCTCCAGGTAGGTTAGCAGGCAGGTAGCAGATGAGCGCTCCCAGGTGAGCGGGCGAGAATCTCTGGACAGGCAGGTGGTCACGGCACGTTACGGCAGAGCCTCCAGGTAGGCTAGCAGGCAGGTAGCAGGTGAGCGCTCCCAGGTGAACGGGCAAGAGTCTCTGGACAGGCAGGTGGTCACGGCACGTGACAGCAGAGCCTCCAGGTAGGCTAGCAGGCAGGTAGCAGGTGAGCGCTCCCATATGAACGGGCAGACTGATCCATAGACAGACTGGCAGGGCTGGTAGGCAGACTGTCGGACCGCAGGAATGCAAGCAGATAGACAAGTATCAGGCAGGAATCTGGCAGGTATCTGGTAACGGGACCTGAGGGCTGAAGCAGAGTTGAAAGTCTTTGCAACAACATTGCTCGGGCACCTCCATTTTGGAGGAGGTGCCTTATATATGGTGAGGTCCTCCGGCCATTGGCCGGGGATTCCTTAGGAGGGCGCCCTAAGCACAGGGACCGGGAAGCAGCGCGTGCTGCCAGCAGAGCGGGAGGAAGCCGCCGGGCACGGAGCGGAGAGGTGAGGGGAACGGCGTCCCTGCCTAGCAGGAGGCAGGGACGCCGATGCTACAGTACCCCCCCCCCTTTAGGCCCCCCTTTTTTTAGGCCAGAGAGAAATTTATCAAGGATGAGAGGGGCATGGATGTTCTCCCGGGGCTCCCACGTTCTCTCCTCAGGACCAAACCCCTTCCAATCCACTAGAAAAAAGGACTTTCCTCTTACCCTTTTGGTGGCCAGAATGTTCTCTTCCTCAAACTCGTTTTCAGCAGAAACCGGAGCAGGAGGTGTACCTGTAGACTTGGAAAAAGAGTTAAGTACCACGGGTTTGAGTAGAGATACATGGAAGGAGTTAGAAATCCGCAAATTGACCGGAAGTTTCAATTTATAGGCCACCGGGTTGATTTGTTTGATAACCTCCAGTGGGCCGATGAACCGAGGCGCTAACTTGTAGGAAGGAATCTTGAGCTGGACATATTTGGATGAGAGCCAGACCTTATCTCCAGGACGGAATTGTGGTGGATCTAAATGTCTTTTGTCAGCCTGTTTTTTCATCCGCTCGGATGACCGAAGAAGTGTGGATCTGGTACTCTCCCAAATGGAGGAAAATTCGTTAACGAGAGCTTCCGCAGCCGGATTGTCCACCGTGGAGACGGGAAACGGGATCCGAGGATGCTGACCGAAGACTACAAAAAACGGGGATTTGGAGGAAGATTCGCTCTCGTGATTATTGTAGGAAAATTCGGCCCACGGTAAAAGGTCCACCCAGTCGGAATGGTGAGCATTAACAAAGTGCCGGAGAAAGCTGGTTAAAATTTGGTTGATCCATTCTACTTGGCCATTGGACTGTAGGTGATAAGCAGAAGAAAAGTCCAAGGTGACCCCCAGCAATTTACACATGGCTCGCCAAAAGCGAGAGGTGAACTGAACCCCTCGGTCGGATACGATGTGGAGAGGAAGACCATGAAGACGGAAGACATGATGGATAAAGTCTTTAGCTAACTCCGATGCAGACGGGAGACCCGGCAGGGGAATAAAGTGAGCCATCTTGGAAAAGCGGTCAGCGACTACCCAAATGACCGTACAACCGGCAGAGACAGGGAGGTCTGTTATAAAGTCCATAGCTATATGCTGCCATGGGGCAGCAGGTACAGGAAGAGGAAGGAGACGGCCAGCTGGCAGGTGTCTCGGGACCTTGTTGCGGGCGCAGGACACACAGGCTGAAACAAAGTCTATTACGTCCTTGTGCAGGGTAGGCCACCAGTAATGCCGGGTAATAAGCTGGAGGGTCTTTTTCTGACCAGCGTGGCCAGCTAGCTTGGACGAGTGTCCCCAGTGTAGGACCTTCTCACGATCAGGTACAGTTATGAACGTCTTACCGGGTGGAAGACTATTTAGATTCACGGAAGCCACCTGCATTACTTTGGCGGGGTCGATGATGTGTTTAGGCTCCTCCTCAAGATCAGAGACCAAAAAGGATCGGGACAAGGCATCAGCTTTAATGTTTTTGTCAGCTGGGCGAAAATGAAGAATGAAATTAAAGCGGGCGAAGAACAAGGACCACCGGGCCTGGCGTGGGTTAAGTCTCTGGGCACTCTGGAGGTAAGCCAAGTTCTTGTGGTCCGTGTAAATGATTACCGGGTGAAGAGCCCCCTCGAGCAGGTAACGCCACTCCTCCAGTGCCAGCTTAATGGCCAATAATTCTCAGTCTCCTATCGAATAATTGCGCTCAGAAGAGGAGAAGAGTTTGGAGAAGAAGCGCAGGTTACCATTCTTCCAGAAGACGACTTTTGGGTAAGTACCGCTCCGGCTCCAGAGGAGGAACCGTCGACTTCTAGGAAGAATTGTTTGTTTCCGTCTGGATGATGCAGCACAGGGGCGGAGGAGAAAACTTGTTTTAAGGAAAGGAAGGCCTCCTCTGCTTCGGGCGGCCATTCTCTGGGATTAGCGCCCTTACGGGTGAGCGCCGAGATAGGGGCAGTCCGGGAAGAGAAGTGCGGAATGAAGAGGCGGTAGTAGTTGGCGAAGCCCAGGAACCGCTGAATAGCCTTCAATCCCTCTGGTCGGGGCCATTTCTGGATGGCAGACAGTTTCCCAGGATTCATTCGTAGGCCGGTCTGAGAGATTATGTAGCCCAGAAACGGAAGCGAGGTCTGCTCAAAGAGGCACTTCTCATATTTAGCGTAGAGGTGGTTCTGCCTGAGCCTGAGCAGGACCTGACGAACATCCCTCCGGTGAGTGAGAAGATCCGGAGAGAAGACCAAGATGTCGTCCAGGTACACCACTACGCAGGAGTAGAGAAGGTCCCGGAAGATGTCATTGATCAATTCTTGAAAGACGACGGGAGCGTTACAGAGACCAAAGGGCATTACAAGGTATTCATAGTGGCCGTCCCGGGTGTTGAATACCGTCTTCCATTCATCCCCCTGACGGATACGGACCAGGTTATACGCCCCACGGAGGTCCAGCTTGGTGAAGATTCTAGCCCCCCTCAGATGGTCAAATAATTCAGGAATGAGTGGAAGGGGGTATTTATTTTTCACCGTGATCTGGTTAAGACCTCTATAGTCTATACAGGGACGGAGTGAGCCGTCCTTCTTTTTGACGAAGAAGAAGCCTGCTCCCGCCGGGGAGGTAGATTTCCGGATAAATCCCCCGGCCAGAGTCTCTTCAATATATTCAGACATGGACCGGGTCTCAGCAGCGGACAAAGGGTAAATACGCCCACGGGGAGGAGTAGCGCCGGGTATCAGGTCGATTGGGCAGTCGTATGGTCTATGAGGGGGTAATGTCTCTGCCTCCTTTTTATTAAAGACGTCCGCATAAGACCAATAGGGAACCGGTAGACCAGGTAGATTGGCTGGGGTAGGAGAAGGACGGGCAGGATGAACGGGAACTAAACAGTCCTGTCCCCAGCGAAGGACTTCTCCGGTCTGCCAATCAAGCACGGGTGCATGTTTCTGAAGCCAAGGTAGGCCTAGCAAGAGGGCGTGAGAGAGTCCAGGCAGAACATGAAAAAAGATGCTCGCAGAGTGCTGCATTCCCACCTGCAGAGTTATGGATTCGGTGATGAGTTGGATGGGATGTGGTAAGAGGCCCCCATCCACGGCGGCGACAGATAAGGGTACAGCCAGAGGTTTGGTGGGAATGCGGTATTTCTCTTCCAGGGACTGAGAAATGAGATTTCCAGCAGCTCCAGAGTCAAGTTGAGCCAGTTCAAAATAACGGTTCTCCCCGCAGATGATAGAGACCGACAGCAACAGAGATGGAGAGGGTTTACTCTTGTCTAGGACGACCTCTCTGAGCGATCCTAGACACAGGCGTTTCCCGACCTCTCCGGGCAGGAACGGATCCGGTGCTCCTTACTGCCACAGTAGAAGCAGCTCCCCTCGGCACGGCGTAACTCTTGACGGGTCTTGACCATCTTGGTCTGGTCGACCTGCATAGGCTCGGGTGAGTGCGCCTGGGGAGTAACGGGGGAAGTGACGGGTTTCTGGAAGGTAGGGGCTAGACGTGGAAACCTCCTCTCACGGGTGACCTCTTTGGCGCGCTCCTGGAACCGGATGTCAATCCGGGTGGCAAGTGTTATTAAGTCGTCGAGAGTGGTAGGAATATCCTGACCGGCGAGTTCATCTTTAATACGGCCGGACAGACCCTCCCAAAAGACAGACACCAGAGCGTCGTTATCCCAGGCCAGCTCCGAAGCAAGGGTACGGAAACGTATGGCATATTGGCCCACGGTGAGACTTCCTTGACGGAGGCGTAGCAGAGATGATGCGGATGAGGTCTTCCGTCCTGGTTCGTCGAAGACTTTCTGGAAAGCCGTGAGAAAGGCTGGCAGGTTGGACACCAGGGGGTCTCCTCTCTCCCATAGAGGATTTAGCCAAGCCAGTGCCTCCCCCGTGAGATGGGACATGATGAAGGCTACTTTGGCTCAGACGGTGGAAAACTGGTGTGCCAACAGTTCGAAATGCAGAGTGCACAGGTTAATGAAGCCCCGTGCCTGGCTGGGATCTCCGCCAAAGCGAGGCGGGGCGGAGAGGCGGGGACCGGGAAGAGATGCCATGGTATTGATGGGCAGCGGCCGTGCCGGGGTAGTAAGTGTGCGAGTGGAGGCCGCTCCCGATGAGGCAGTCAATGTGCCCAGGCGAGAGTTAACATTACGCAGGTGATCCAGGATGGAGTCCTGTTGGGACCTCTGACGGGAAAGTTCATGGCATAGGTCCGAGAGCGAGGGAGCTTGGGTGCCACCGGGTTCCATGGCCCGAGCAAACTGTAACGGGTCTGGGAGGTGGAACCTCTGAGCAACTATACAAAGGGGCAGTCCTTGTAAGGAAGCGGGTGACTCCCAGGGAAGGCGGGCAGGTAGTCACGGCAAGTGACAGGGACAGTCTCTGGGTAGAAGAGCAGGAAGTCACGGCAAGTGACGGGGACAGTCTCTTGACAGGCGGGTGGTCACGGCAAGTGACAGCAGGATAAGTGTCTCTAGACAGGCAGGTGGTCACGGCAAGTGACAGCAGAGCCTCCAGGTAGGCTAGCAGGCAGATAGCAGATGGGCTCTCCCAGGTGAGCGGGCAGGAGTCTCTGGACAGGCAGGTGGTCACAGCACGTGACAGCAGAGCCTCCAGGTAGGCTAGCAGGCAGGTAGCAGGTGAGCGCTCCCAGGTGAGCGGGCAGACTAATCCATAGACAGACTGGCAGGGCTGGTAGGCAGACTGTCGGACTGCAGGAATGCAAGCAGATAGACAAGTATCAGGCAGGTATCAACCAGGAATCTGGCAGGTAACTGGCAGGTATCTGGTAACGGGACCTGAGGGCTGAAGCAGAGTTGAAAGGCTTTGCAACAACATTGCTCGGGCACCTCCATTTTGGAGGAGGTGCCTTATATATGGTGAGGTCCTCCGGCCATTGGCCGGGGACTACTTAAGACAGCGCACGCTTCCCCTTTAAGAGAGGGGAAGCGCGCGCCCTAAGCACAGGGACCGGGAAGCAGCGCGCGCTGCCAGCAGAGCGGGAGGAAGCCGCCGGGCACGGAGCCGAGAGGTGAGGGCAGGGACGCCGACGCTACAGCGGTGTTTATATAGATGCCTATTACCTATAGTGGTGTTTTTATAGGCACCTGTTACCTATGGCGGTGTTTATATAGGCGCCTGTGAGCTATGGCGGTGTTTATATAGGCGCCTGTGAGCAATGACTATGCTTATATAGACGCCTGTGACATATATCAGTGTTTATATAGGTGCCTGTGACCTCTGGCGGTGTTGATATAGGTGCCGGTTACCTATGGCAGTGTTTATATAGGTGTATTTTACCTATGGCGGTGTTTATATAGGTGTATTTTACCTATGGCGGTGTTTATATAGGTGCCTGTGACCTATGGTGGTGTTTATATAGGTGCCTGTTACCTATGGTGGTGTTTATATGGGTGCCTTTTACATATGGCTGTGTTTATATGGGTGCCTGTTACATATGGCGGTGTTTATATAGGTGCCTGTGACCTCTGGCGGTGTTTATATAGGTGCCTGTTACCTATGGCGGTGTTTATATAGGTGCCTGTTACCTATGGCAGTGTTTATATAGGTGTCTTTTACCTATTGCGATGTTTATATAGGTGCCTGTTACCTATGGTGGTGTTTATATGGGTGCCTGTTACCTATGGCGGTGTTTATATAGGTGCCTGTTACCTATGGCGGTGTTTATATAGGTGCCTTAGACCTATGGCAGTGCTTATATAGGTGCCTGATACCTATGGCAGTGTTTATATAGGTGCCTGTGACCTCTGGCGGTGTTTATATACGTGATGTTACCTATGTCGGTGTTTATATAGGTGCCTGTGACCTCTGGCGGTGTTTATATAGGT
Organism: Phyllobates terribilis; assembly: GCF_046119375.1. Classification (NCBI taxonomy): domain Eukaryota; kingdom Metazoa; phylum Chordata; class Amphibia; order Anura; family Dendrobatidae; genus Phyllobates; species Phyllobates terribilis. The sequence continues at coordinate 639,334 of NW_027363433.1, forward strand.
GCCTGTGACCTCTGGCGGTGTTTATATAGGTGCCTGTTACCTCTGGCGGTGTTTATATAGGTGATGTTACCTATGTCAGTGTTTATATAGGTGCCTGTGACCTCTGGCGGTGTTTATATAGGTGCCTGTTACCTATGGAGGTGTTTATATAGGTGATGTTACCTATGTCGGTGTTTATATAGGTGCATGTGACCGCTGGCGGTGTTTATATAGGTGCCTGTGACCTCTGGCGGTGTTTATATAGGTGCCTGTGACCTCTGGCGGTGTTTATATAGGTGCCTGTGACCTGTGGCGGTGTTTATATAGGTGATGTTACCTATGTCGGTGTTTATATAGGTGCATGTGACCGCTGGCGGTGTTTATATAGGTGCCTGTTACCTATGGCAGTGTTTATATAGGTGCCCATTACACATGACGGTGTTTATATAGGTGCCCATTACACATGGCGGTGTTTATATAGGTGCCTGTTACCTATGGCAGTGTTTATATAGGTGCCTGTTACCTATGGCAGTGTTTATATAGGTGCTTGTTACCTATGGCAGTGTTTATATAGGTGTCTGTTACCTATAGCGGTGTTTATATAGGTGCCTGTGACCTATGGCAGTGTTTTTATAGGTGCATGTGACCTATGACGGTGTTTATATAGGTGCCTATGACCTATTGTGGTGTTTATATAGGTGTCTGTTACCTATGACGGTGTTTATATAGGTGCCTGTTTCCTATGACGGTGTTTATATAGGTGCCTGTGACCTATGTGGTGTTTATATAGGTGCCAGTTACCTATGGCGGTGTTTATATAGGTGCATGTTACCTATGGCGGTGTTTATATAGGTGCCTGTGACCTATGGCGGTGTTTATATAGGTGCCTGTGACCTATGGCGGTGTTTATATAGGTGCATGTGACCTATGGCAGTGTTTATATAGGTGCCTGTGACCTATGGCGGTGTTTATATAGGTGCATGTGACCTATGGCAGTGTTTATATAGGTGCCCGTTTGAACTCTGGGATTTAGATTCAGATTATTATTAGAAAGCGAATAGTTTAATCTCACTATTGAGACCAAATGGTCTCCGTGTGAGTGAAGATCCATCTACTTTCTATTTTTGACATTTGTGTAATTATTTCCCCTCCTCTCCAGTGTTTTCAACTTTCTCTATTCCCCAAAGTGAGCTACCAGATATATTGCGATTGTGTGCAGTTATATAGTGCTGTATAATGGATGCCCTGTGAATTGTCTCTTAATATTGTAATGATGTTCTTTTAGGCTGAGTTCACACGATGCGTTTTTCATGCGTTTCCGCGGCGTTTTTGCAGTTGCGTAAACGCCGCGGAAACGCATGAAAAACGCATGGTAGAAGGGCAGCAATGTTCCCCAATGGAAATCCGCATGTGCTGTGCCCATGATGCGGATTTTTCCGCAGCGTAAACGCTGCGGTCAAAAATCCGCAGCATGTCAATTAATTTTGCGGAAACGCTGCTCTTTTGCCGCCATTGACTTGCATTAGACCGCATGGAATCCGCATCACTGTATATGTTGATGCGCTTTTCATGCGGTCTAATGTGCGGATGGTACCCGGGTGTGGAGGAGAGGTACCATTAAAAAAAAAAAGAATAAAATAAAAAAATATATATATTCTCACCTTCTGACGGCCCGCGCTGCGTCCTGCCGGCTTCCCGGCACTTCGCGGTTGAATGAAGGACCTTCGCTGACGTCAGAGTCATGTGACGGGTCACGTGACGCTGACGTCGGAAGGTCCTACAGTCTTCACTGCCGGCAGCCGGGACCGATGAAGCAGGACACCGGGGGCCATCAGAGGGTAACGTATAGATTTATTTTTTTTTTTTTGACATCACACACTATATAAATCCATGCCGTTTGCATGGATTTATATAGTGTGAAGTTGACAAGCACTTTCCAAGTGATGCTAAAATTGCTTGGGAAGAGCTTGTCAACCCGCATGCGGAAATGAAAGTGAAGACCGCTTCATTTCCGCATGTCCCTGGCAGGAAACCGCATGTACAATCCGCATGCGTTTTTTCCTGCCAGAGAGATGCAGAAACGCTCAGGGAAAAATCCTGAGCATTTCTGCATCGTGTGCACATACCCTCACTCTGATTTTTAGTCCCCGTTTTGTCCTATGTAGAATTTTTGGCAAGGGCATGTGATACAATATATTACGCTTTTTGTATGACATGTGATGTGGGATTTTATTGTATATTGATTATTAGCAGTTTTGATAGTGTGTATTTTTTCCTGTTTTTTATCATTCTGCACATGACACAATTTTTGATGGAAAAAAAACTTTTTCTCTGTTTGTACCATTGGTCCTGTGTTGATTTCTTACAACTGTAGGAGCTATTTTACTCACTAAATTGGGGGCTTTTCTGTATATAAAGCTCGGTTTGGATGGGATCAAATCACCTATTATTTTGTCGCCTCGTAAAAGTGGCCAATGTTTTTCCACGATCAGTTTTAATTTCTTATGGAAATTAATGAAATTAATTTGATTTTCAGCCATTGTTAAATCTCCTATGCCCCTCTTTTAATATAATTTGACCGCTTCACATCCATTTTCATTATCTATTACACTATAGAATGAGGATATGTACCCATAATATAGTGGGGTTCCCACTGGATAGTTTTTATCATTTGCAAGATATGTTTCGTATTTTTAATGAGTGGGTAATGTAGGAACATATTTTTGTAAGATATGATCAAGATATTGTGATAAATTAGCTGTAATGCAGTTAATGCCCTATATTATGGGTCTTCCTGGGGGATTATTTCTATCCTTATGGATCTTAGGCACATGATAAAACATTGCCAGAGCTGGATTTTGAATATTAATATATTTCTATTCTGGCGTAGATAAAATATTCATATTTTTTCCTTTTGTCGATTTAAATTTTGAGTTCTCTATAAAATCTCATAGTAGGATCCAACTCAAGCTTTTTATAGGTATTGATTAGTGAGGAGCGAACGTGCTTGCCACTACTCAGTACTCGCCCGAGCATCACTGTGATTCACAAGCTCGGCACTCAATGAAAATTTCAGGGTTGATCGGGCAGGAACTCGGGTCCGCTCCCTGCATGTTTGGCGCTCTTTAGAGAGCCAATGAACATGCAGGGATTGCTTACTACGCACTGTAATGCCGGAGCCATGTTGGTTGTGGGCATTACAGTGATTGGCTGGCCGCAAAGCATCATCAGTTCTATATAAGACCTGCGCCGCCATGCTCATCACTGTCTAACCCGGAATCAGGCAGAGTAGGGAGCTGCTGCTAAGTCAAGGATAGATTTGCTTGTTTATAGTTAGTATAGGTATTCCACAACATATATATACAGTACAGACCAAAAGTTTGGACACACCTTCTCATTTAAAGATTTTTCTGTATTTTCATGACTATGAAAATTGTACATTCACACTGAAGGCATCAAAACTATGAATTACCACATGTGGAATTATATACTTAACAAACTAGTGTGAAGCAACTGAAAATATGTCTTATATTGTAGGTTATTCAAAGTAGCCACCTTTTGCTTTGATGACTGCTTTGCACACTCTTGGCATTCTCTTGATGAGCTTCAAGAGGTAGTCACTGGAAATGGTTTTCACTTCACAGGTGTGCCCTGTCAGGTTTAATAAGTGGGATTTCTTGCCTTATAAATGGGGTTAAGACCATCAGTTGTGTTGTGCAGAAGTCCGGTGGATACACAGCTGATAGTCCTACTGAATAGACTGTTAGAATTTGTATTATGGCAAGAAAAAAGCAGCTAAATAAAGAAAAACGAGTGGCCATCATAACTTTAAGAAATGAAGGTCAGTCAGTGTGAAAAATTGGGAAAACTTTGAAAGTGTCCCCAAGTGCAGTTGCAAAAACCATCAAGCGCTACAATGAAACTGGCTCACATGAGGACCGCCCCAGGAAAGGAAGACCAAGAGTCACCTCTGCTTCTGAGGATAAGTTTATCCGAGTCACCAGCCTCAGAAATCGCAGGTTAACAGCAGCTCAGATTAGAGACCAGCTCAATGCCACAGAGTTCTAGCAACAGACACATCTCTTCAACAACTGTTAAGAGGAGACAATGTGCAGCAGGCCTTCATGGTAAAATAGCTGCTAGGAAATCACTGCTAAGGACAGGCAACAAGCAGATGAGACTTGTTTGAGCTAAAGAACACAAGGAATGGACATTAGACCAGTGGAAATCTGTGCTTTGGTCTGATGAGTCCAAATTTGAGATCTTTGGTTCCAACCACCGTGTCTTTGTGCGACACAGAAAAGGTGAACGGATGGACTCTACATGCCTGGTTCCCACCGTGAAGCATGGAGGAGGAGGTGTGATGGTGTGGGGGTGCTTTGCTGGTGACACTGTTGGGGATTTATTCAAAATTGAAGCCATACTGAACCAGCATGGCTACCACAGCATCTTGCAGTGGCATGCTATTCCATCCGGCTTGCGTTTAGTTGGACCATCATTTATTTTTCAACAGGACAATGACCCCAAGCACACCTCCAGGCTGTGTAAGGGTTATTTGACCAAGAAGGAGAGTGATGGGGTGCTACACCAGATGACCTGGCCTCGACAGTCACCAGACCTGAACCCAATCGAGATGGTTTGGGGTGAGCTGGACCGCAGAGTGAAGGCAAAAGGGCCAACTAGTGCTAAGCATCTCTGGGAACTCCTTCAAGAGTGTTGGAAGACCATTTCCGGTGACTAACTCTTGAAGCTCATCAAGAGAATGCCAAGAGTGTGCAAAGCAGTCATCAAGGCAAAAGGTGGCTACTTTGAAGAACCTAGAATATAAGACATATTTTCAGTTGTTTCACACTTTTTTGTTAAGTATATAATTCCACATGTGTTAATTCATAGTTGTGATGCCTTCAGTGTGAATGTACAATTTTCATAGTCATGAAAATACAGAAAAATCTTTAAATGAGAAGGTGTGTCCAAACTTTTGGTCTGTACGCTATGTATACAAGTGAACTAACAGTCCTTCTGAGGACTAATCCAGCTGCATATATTCAGTGGTGATAGCAGGAGTTAGGCAGGCAGGCAGGGTATGTGACAAACTGCAGTGCATGATACAGCACAAGAGGGTTCATTGAACCTCCTGTTAGTATAGGTATTTTACTATATGTATATATCCATCTGAAACTAACAGTCCTTCTGAGGACTAATCCAGCTGTATATAATCAGTGCTAGGCAGGCAGGCAGTGTATGTGGCAGACTGTAGTGTATGATACAGTACAAGAGGGTCCATTGAACGTCCTGTCTGCTGCTGCTGTAATAATTACAGATATTTCTAGACATAGCCCCAGATATCAGGAGCCAGGGCAATTTTTTTTATCTAAATCCTTGTTATTTGCAATCCTGAGCTCACCATTTTTCTGCCCCATTTGCTTGTTCTCACTGCAGAATACAGCCAGATCTGTTCCATATTTCAGCGATAAAAATCCAGAAATTTGAACTGAACGTGGAAAATATTGACCTCCTTTTCCATTCTGTGGCAGTGTGTTAGTGAAGATATTCACACTAGGTCTCTGTGTAGAATAATATAAGTAAATTACAGCCCTGCTATTTAAAACCATGGTTCTCTGTCAGACGTATCACCTATAAGACTGTTCCAAAATCAGACATTTCTTCCATTTTCATTACGTTGCAGTGTGTCGGTCAAGCTATTCACACTAGGTCTCTGTGCAGAATAATATTAGTAAATTACAGGCCTGCATTGCTTAATTCTGTTTTTGATTGTACTCCGAGGTAATATCAAGGTTTTCACAGACTAATCCAATTGGAGTAATATTAAAAATTTACTTTTATTAGTATTATTTAAAATCTTATGTTTTTAAAATATCAAATCTGAAAATCTCTATTTTGGACTGCAATCCAAAGTTTTTCTTTATTATTCTTATTATTTCTATTTATGTTATACACTGCGTTGTTCTCCAACAGCGCGATTTAGATAATTTCTGATTAGAATTTATTTAGCCTTAGCCATAAGGGATCATCAATGCCCACGGCCATAAATAATATCTCTTTTTTATTATAAATTGCGTTAGGTTCAGTGATCTTTAGGTCTTTGAATTATGGATCTCTGTTCTTATGTCAGTCCTATAAATGTTGTTTCTGATAATAGGAAGCTTGTTTGCCGCCTCACACAGATGCATTAATTTTGCACTCTGCTCTTGGGGTTTTATCCCCCTGCTATGGCACGGCTTACTTTGGTTTTCAGTCCAATAAACTATCTATTAGCCCTACGCGTTTCATTATTAATTTGTCAAACTGCCATGATCATCAGGGGCTCGCAGTCTATTGTATTTTTAGTGTATGTGATAGCGCGATATATTTCAGATAAACCTATCGGCAGGGTTGCCGGCCGCGTCTGGCGGCCAAAACAGCGTAGTTTTATAGGGGAGGGGAGTCCTGCCCTTAACACACCCAACCCGTTCATTATCGAATCGGTGGGTCAGGATTATAGAGTGGAGACACCCTTCACTGAATTCATGCTGAGGGGGCTTGTCTTATCCAATCACTATGTTTTCACGGGACAGATATACTCTAGTTAACTTTCTGCCATACGTTTACTAAAGTTCTTACGTATATGGAAGTTATCGGTCAGTAGAATGTCTCTTCTTTTTATTATTTGGCGAGTTCCAAAGAAAGCTAATCGTTATGAGCATTATGTATTATTAATTATATCAATGATACAAAGTTCAGCAAGATCTTCCTGTTTCATGGAGTTATTACATGCTTCATTGTATATTTCGGAACAAATCGATCCCAAATTTTGTTATCGAACGAGCTATATTTAAGTCTCATCTTTGTGCCAGTGGTTGTATGAACTGATGTATATTATATCCTAATATGTCCTCCTATTTTAAGGGTATTTATTACATATTTACTTCCATTTGAGGATAAAAATGATCTTGGTGTTGTCATTAATCTATAGATTGTAGTGACAATACTATTGTTTGCTCCAAATATATGATTAAGAAGTTTACAGTTAAAAGAGAGCCAAAAATGTGTAAGACTTATTGTTTAGTAAGGCTATGTGCCCACAATGCAGAAATGCTGCATATTTTTTCCGCTTCTCCCTGGCAGGAAAAATGCATGCGGATTGTACATGCGGATTTCACATGCGTTTTTCCTGCCAGGTAGAAGCGTTTGTCAAGCGGTTTTTCATGCATTTCTGCATGCGGGTTATCAAGCGCTTTTCCAAGTGATTTTAGCATCACCTGGAAAGTGCTTGACAACTTATTCACACTATATAAATCCATGCAACCGGCAAGGATTTATATAGTGTGACCAAGTAATAGTTAAAAAAGAAAGAATAAGAATGGTGAAAAATAAAAAACAAAGATTATACTTACCTTCCGATGGCCCCCGGTCTCCTTCTCCGATGCGTCCGGTCTCCCCAGTGTCTTGCAGTGGTGTGGGGACCTGCGATGACGCCATTGAGTCATGTGACAGGTCACACGACCACCGACGTCAGCGGTCGCGTGATCTGTCACATGACTCAATGACGTCATGTCAGGTCCCCACACCACCGCAAGCCGCCCAACACACCGCACGCATCGCTAAGGAGGCCGGGGGACATCGGAAGGTAAGTATAATCTTTATTTTTTATTTTAAATTCTTTTTTTTTTTTACATTTTCTATGGTACCTGGGTCTGGATGAGAGTCTCCTCTTCTCCAGACCTGGGTACCATCTGCACATTGAATCGCTTCATATCCGCGTGTGCACATGGAGTCATGCGGATATGAAGCGTTTCAATGCAAGGTAACCCGGCAATTACGCTGCATGTCCGCAAAATTAATGGACATGCTGCGGATTTTTCCGCAATGATAATCCACAGCGGAAATTTCCGCAGCATGTGCACAGCACATGCGGATTATCACTGGGGACCATGGGGCACGTATTACCAAGCATTTTTCAAGCATTTTCGCTGCGGAAATTCCACGGCAAAAACGTTTAAAAAATGCATAGTGGGCACACAGCCTAATAGTCCAATTAAAATGATGGCCCTATTGATATTGATTCGAGATATTTAGATAAGAAGTTCTTTGATTAGAAACAGGCCTGCTATTTAAAATCGTGGTTCTCTGTCAGACGTATCACATATAACTGCGTTCCAAAATTAGCCATTTCTCGTTAACGTGGAAAATATTGTTCTCCATTTAAAATGGCCAAGGTGCGTGGCAAGGGATGGGGAAGTGGACGTGATGGTGATGGTGCATGCAGAGGACGAGGACATGGGCAAGGTGAAATTGTGCCACAACAAACACCCTCATCTTGTCGCTTGACCTTCCTGTCCCAATTTCTAGGGGACTGCAGAACACCACTATTGAACACAGAGCAGTGTCAAAAGGTTGTTGGTTGGATAGCAGATAATGCTTCCAGTCACTTTGCCACCACCACCTCCACCCTGTCTTCCACACAGTCAAGCCTCAGTAGCCATGAGTCTGGACCACATGTTCCTCACCCTCATCCCCCTTCCTCCCACCATGCTGAGTGCCCGGAGACAACTGATCCCACACTTGGACACTCAGAAGACCTGTTCACTTTTCCATTTGTAGATTCGGGCCTCTCATCCAGCCAGCTTCAAGCGAGTCAAGAGGAGAATGCGTGTAGCGATGCCCAAATATTGGAGCAGCCATGGTCACACGAATGCAAGAGTGGTAAAGTGCAATTACTGTCGCAAGAGGTGGATGATGATGAGACACAATTGCCAGAAAGTCAGGAGGAGGACCAGGGTGCGTAAGTGGAAGACGAGGTGGTGGATGATATAGCAACTGATTCAACCTGGCAGGGGGGACATACAGAGGGAGGACAGCAGCACACAGGGGGAGGGAGGTGTAGCACCACAACAAGCAGGAAGAAGCAGTGTGGTGGCTGCAGACACAAGGCGGGAAAAAATTCCTCGTAATGCCAACACGACGGAAGTTGCCAGTACAACTATTAGGTCTTCCCGAATCTGGTTATTTTTTAAAGACTCTGCAGATAACCCAAAAATGGCCATTTGCACGACCTGCCAGGCCAGCATCAGCATGGGTAGCAAAACTAGCAGCCTGACCCCTACTAGCATGATCAGGCACATGGCTGCAAAATACCCGACTAAGTGAGACGAACCCCCGGGTGCAGAAACAGTGTCTGCGGGTGACACCACTGCTTCTTCCGCTGTTGTGCGTGCATGCTAGTCCCCTGTCCATGGCGCATGCGAAGATGCCTCCCGCCCCGTACCTGTCGTTGAACACTCTCGTAGCACCATCAGCAAGCACATCCACGTCCTTGCCCCAGCGCAGCATTCAGTTGTCCCTACTCCAGTCCTTGGAATGCAAGCGCAAATACGTAGCTAACACCCCATAGGCCACACTACTAAATTCACACATTTCGCGAATGCTTGCGCTCAAAATGTTTCCTTTTAGGCTCGTGGAGACGGAAGCTTTCCACAACCTGATGGTGGTGGCCTTCCCTCGGAACTCGGTCCTCAGCAACCAGTATTTCTCCTTGTGCGCTGTCCCCACATTACACGAGCATGTGTCCCACAACATTAGCCGTGCCCTCAACAACGCAGTTGCTGGGAAAGTCCAGCTTGTAGGCAGGGACGATACATCTCGCTGACGGCACACTGGATTAATATAGTGGAAGCTGAAACCCAGTCGGACCTTGGGAGGGAACACGTCCTCCCGTCGCCGAGGATTGCGGGCATTGGGTCAATCAGGGTTGCCCCCACATTCTACAGCTCTTGCCACTCCTCCTCTTCAGCATCCATCTCCGAAGTGACCACATCAGTCGCAAGCTGGAAGCACTGCAGCACTGCCTCGGCCAAGCGGCAACAAGCTGTGCTGCAGCTAATATGCTTAGGTGACAAACCGCACAATGCTGAAGAGTTGTGGACAGCTCTGAAAGAGCAGGCAGATCTGTGGCTGACACCGCTGACCTTACAGCCAGGCATGGTCATGTGTGACAATGGCTGGAACCTGGTGGCGGCTCTGATGCGAGGCGAGCTCACACACGTACCATGCCACGTACCATGCCATGCCTCGTGGTTCAGCGATTTCTCTAAACCTACCCAGATCTGCTGGATCTGCTTGTCCATGTACGCCACCTGTGTGCCCATTTTATAAAGTCAGCTACAGCTTCCACCACCTTTGCCGTGCTTCAGCAGCGTTTGCAGCTTCCAGCTCACTGACTGATCTGCAATGTCCCCATGCGTTGGAACTCTACATTGCAGATGTTGGGAAGGATTTGTGAACAGAAGAGGGCAGTTGTTGACTACCAGCATCAACAAGGTCGTCGGTATTCAGGTCAGACTCCACACATAAAACCTCAGGAGTGGACATGGATGTAAGGCATATGTACCATCCTCCAAAACTTTGAGGACTCCACCAAGATGGTGAGCGGTGATGACGCCATAATTAGCATCACCATCCCGCTTCTCTGTCTTCTGAAACGCTCTCTGCTCACAAGTAAAGAGGATGCATTGCAGGCGGAACACGATGAGATGGAGCAAGGAACCATACAGGGTGATTACATACTGCCCAGCGCAGTATTACCTGCACAACTGTCATACCGTCTGTTCAGCGTGGATGGCCTGATGACAGGGAGGAGGAGGTTCAGGATGAGAAGATGGAAGTCTTACCTCTTTGCAGTCTGGCACACATAGCTGAGTTTATGTTACACTGCCTTTCCCATGACCCTCGCGTTGTCCAAATTTTGAGTGACAGTCATTACTGGTTGGTGAAACTTCTAGACCCACGCTACAAGGAGAACTTTCTGTCTCTTATTCCCGTGCAAGGTCAGGCCTAATAAAATGGGGCAGTCCAAAAAGGGCCTTGTTGCAGAGTTATTTAAAAAGTTCCCATCTGAAACCGCTGGCGGCAGAGGTCACAGTTCGTTGGAGGGAAAAGTTTCGGAAGATGGTGAGGTAGTACCTTGCCGACCGTGCCAGCATCCTCCGTGATTCCTCTGTGCCTTATAATTAATGGGTATCCAAGCTGGACACATGGCATGAACTGGCTCTCTACGCCTTGAAGGTCCTGGCCTGCCCTGACGCTATTTATCGAATTATAACCGATAGGCGAATCCGCCAGTCAACTAAAAATGCTGACAGGCTGACTCTTATAAAAATGAACAAGGGCTGGATTGGGCCAGACTTCTCAATACCACCGAATGATAGCAGCTTAACATAAACTGAAATACAGTGTCTTTTTTTGGGGAGGTCTAACTCTATTCCCATGCACCTCTGTCTTCACAACTAGACATGGGTATACGCTTCCTGATTTTGTCTATTTGCTGTTGTCCTCCTCCTTGTCCGCATCTTCATCCTCCACCACCATATCACCACCATATGTACCATATCAATATATCTACGTCTCTTACAAGGGGCATTGGAGTTTCTGCAAATTTTTGGCAGCCATTGTTTCACTGCATAGGCAAACAGTATGGGAGACCCACTTCCTAATAATGGGAGCATTTTTTGCAGGAGGCCCTCCAACCTCTATGTCTCTTGCAAGGGGAATTTGTAGTTCCTCCAAATTTTGGGCAGCCGTTGCTTCACTGCATAGGCAAACGGTATGGGAGACCCACTTCCTAATAATGGGAACATTGTTTTCAGGAGGCTCTCTGACCTTTACGTCTCTTGCAAAGGGCATTGGAGTTCCGCCAAATTTTTGGCAGCCTTTGCTTCACTGCATAGGCAACCAGTATGGGAGAACCACTTCCTAATAATGTGAGTGTAACATACCTGGCGGCGTCCTTGCATGGTGGTCCATCTCCCACTGTGCAAGAGGGCGCACTTGATCTCCTGTCCAGAATGTCTCTCTGGCTTCCCTCCATGCTGTCTGTTTGTGTCTGTTTCTGCTGCTTAAGGGCGGCGCCCGATCACTTCCTGCCTTTTGTACCTGCTGTGGGTCACACCCCTTGTGCGTCCTCAGCCTATTGCTGTCTGTCACTTGGTATATAGCTCAGCAGCTCCCTTCTATCCCTGCCTGAGCATAGTGTTTCCTTCAGTGTGTGCTTGCACTCTGAAGGTGCCAGGTCCCGTCTCTTGTCTCCTGCTTTTTGTATCAGTTCCCGTGTCTGAACTGAGTCCTGTATGTCTCCTGCTTTGCGGTATCAGCTCCCGTGTCTGAACTGAGTCCTTTCTGTGTTCTCTTGTCTGTCCTGTCTGAACACGCTCCTAGTCTGTTCGTTCCGCCTTTTAGTGGCCGATTTCCTAGACCCGCTCCTGTGTCTGTTCTGTCCTGTCTGAACACTCTCCTAGCCTGTTCCTCCCGCCTTCTAGGGGCCGATTACCTAGACCCGCTCCTGTATCTTGTCTGTCCTGTCTGAACACGCTCCTTGCCTGTTCGTCCCGCCTCTCTGGGGGCAGTATTCCCAGACCCGCTCCTGTATCCCGCTGCAGTGTCGGTCTCCTCCGTACACTCAGTTCCAGTCTGAACTCTCTCCTATCCTTTACCTGTTTTTGCCTCTATGTCAGTTCCCTTCCTTTTTCTGCAGAGTCTGAACTCGTACCTAACTCCTGCCAGTTGTCTCTGTACTCCCGTTTGTGAGTTTGTGGTCCACTCGCTACTTCACTGCAAGTACCCTGTGGGTGTCTGGCTCTGCCTTTCCCTTCCTGTCTGTTCCGTGTGAACAGAGCCCTGTCCTCCCTGCTCAGCCTTGTCTGCACTCTAGCCGTGCTTGCCTGTACCCCTTTGCCTGTATTGTTCCTGTGTCCCGGTGTGTACTGGGTCCTATCCCGCCTGTGTTCCTACCTGCTAGTGCCTCCCTGTCTGCACTCTAGCTGTGCTTGCCTTTACCCCCCTGCCTGCATACCCGCCTGCCTGCATACCAGTCGTGCCTGCCTATACCCACCAGTCTGTGTGCCAGCCTACCAGCCTGTTCCTGTATTCCCCTGTGTGGGTCAACAGCCGTGTCCGGGGTCTGTCCTGGAGTAGCACCTGGTCCCTCTGCTCGGTTCCTCCTTGGTGCACTGGCGTCGTATGCCGTCGTGCGACCCTGGTCGGATCGGGTGAATACCTAGTCACGCCCCTCCAGGCATTCACTCTCCGGCACGGTCCAGTGGAATCACTACAATCACACGCACATGCCGCTTAGCCCGGGCGTGTGCATAACAGCATGCTCAGGCCATGGTTCCCGTTGAGCCCCACGGCCTTCGCTCTTTGAGAAGTTTTTCCAGCGAATACATGCATTAAAATAAAATAAATAAATTTTTTTCCCCCTTTAGCTGAGTTCCAGGCGAGTTACGCACCCGTCCAGATGGATCTATCAGCCCTCGTTCCTGCGGATCCGCCACGTTACTATGGGGATCCAAGACAGTGTCGTGCATTTGTGGAGCAATGCATGCTACACTTTAAGGCCTACCCTCTCTATTTTCCTTCCGATTGGGCTAAAGTGGCCTTTATGATTGACTACCTAGCGGGTGATGCCTTGAAATGGGTCACCCCCCTATGGGAAGCATGGGATCCTGTCATCCTTGACCTGCAGGCCTTCCTGGTGGCCTTTCGTATGGTCTTCGAGGACCCTAACTCTGAAGCCCCTGCTGAAGCTTCACTTCCCAATATCCCGGAGCAGCCCCGACGGGTAATGTGTGTGGGTAGCGCAATAGTCCTCCAGTCCAATGAGACTACTGCCGACCCAGAATCCTCACAGGGTGACTACGCTTTCCGGAATACTTCTCTCAACCTCAAGAGGCAGTCCAGACGTGCTAGACTTAGAGGCAAGCCGTCACGCCAGGGTCTGTCCTCCCTGAGACCTCCTGACCCCAACCTTGAAGTCCCTACTGAAGCTTCATCTCCCTTTATCCCGGAGAAACCCCAATGGGTAATGTGCGTGGGTAGTGCACCAGTTCTCCTGGCCGAAGAGACTTCTGCCCATCCAGACTCCACACAGGAGAACTTCCTGCACCCGGCATCAGATGCTTCTTTCTCTTTAACCGGTGTGCATGTCCAAGGATGCTCCAAAGCTGTGGTTACCTCAGAGTCTGTGCACCTCTACTACCTGGCGGAGGATCCCCTGTTGCCTCCTGAACCCTCCGGGATACCACTCGATGACAAATGGAGAGAGACTTCTCTACACCCGGTACTCAATACTTTGTCCGCTTCGTCCTGTGAGCCTGACAATGGGTACCCCAAAGTGGTAGTTACCTCCGAGTCTCTACACCCCTCCGACCAGGCGGAGGATCTCCAGTTGTCTCCTGAACCCTTCGGGGTGCTACCTGGTAGCGAAAGGACAGAGACTCTCCTATACTCTGTACCTGATACCTCGCTCGCTTCGTCCAGTGAGTCCAACCTAGTGTACTCCGAAGCAGAGGTTACTCCTGAGTCTCTACACCCCTCCGACCAGGCGGAGGACCTCCAGTTGTGTTCAGAATCCTTCGGGGTGCCACCTGGTGGTGAATGGACAGAGACTTTCCTATATCCTGGATCTGATACCTCGCTTGCTTCGTCCAGTGAGTCCGACCTAGTGTACTCTGAAGCAGAGGTTACCCGTGAGTCTCTACACCCCTCTGACCAGGCGGAGGACCACCAGCTGTCTCCAGAACCCTTCGGGGTGCCACCTGGTGGTGAATGGACAGAGACTTTCCTATACTCGGTACCCGATACCTCGCCTGCTTCCTCCAGTGAGTCCGACCTAGTGTACTCTGAAGCAGTTGTTTTCTCTGAGCCTCTGCACTCTTCTGACCCGGCGGAGGACCTCCAGTTGTTTCCTGAATCCTCCGGGATACCACCAGATAACAAAGAGACAGTGACTTTTCCTCATTATGTACCTGATAACCCGTCTATTTCTTCCTGTGAGCTTGACAAGATGTACCTCGAAGCAGAGATTACCCTTAAGTCTCTGTCCCCCTCCAACCCAGTGAACGACTGGCCCTCGAATTCCCTGCGGAAGATTCTGGCAGGCCTGAAGAAGAGGGGGCGTAAGGGGGGAGGTACTGTAACATACCTGGCGGCGTCCTTGCATGGTGGTCCATCTCCCACTGTGCAAGAGGGCGCACTTGATCTCCTGTCCAGAATGTCTCTCTGGCTTCCCTCCATGCTGTCTGTTTGTGTCTGTTTCTGCTGCTTAAGGGCGGCGCCCGATCACTTCCTGCCTTTTGTACCTGCTGTGGGTCACACCCCTTGTGCGTCCTCAGCCTATTGCTGTCTGTCACTTGGTATATAGCTCAGCAGCTCCCTTCTATCCCTGCCTGAGCATAGTGTTTCCTTCAGTGTGTGCTTGCACTCTGAAGGTGCCAGGTCCCGTCTCTTGTCTCCTGCTTTTTGTATCAGTTCCCGTGTCTGAACTGAGTCCTGTATGTCTCCTGCTTTGCGGTATCAGCTCCCGTGTCTGAACTGAGTCCTTTCTGTGTTCTCTTGTCTGTCCTGTCTGAACACGCTCCTAGTCTGTTCGTTCCGCCTTTTAGTGGCCGATTTCCTAGACCCGCTCCTGTGTCTGTTCTGTCCTGTCTGAACACTCTCCTAGCCTGTTCCTCCCGCCTTCTAGGGGCCGATTACCTAGACCCGCTCCTGTATCTTGTCTGTCCTGTCTGAACACGCTCCTTGCCTGTTCGTCCCGCCTCTCTGGGGGCAGTATTCCCAGACCCGCTCCTGTATCCCGCTGCAGTGTCGGTCTCCTCCGTACACTCAGTTCCAGTCTGAACTCTCTCCTATCCTTTACCTGTTTTTGCCTCTATGTCCGTTCCCTTCCTTTTTCTGCAGAGTCTGAACTCGTACCTAACTCCTGCCAGTTGTCTCTGTACTCCCGTTTGTGAGTTTGTGGTCCACTCGCTACTTCACTGCAAGTACCCTGTGGGTGTCTGGCTCTGCCTTTCCCTTCCTGTCTGTTCCGTGTGAACAGAGCCCTGTCCTCCCTGCTCAGCCTTGTCTGCACTCTAGCCGTGCTTGCCTGTACCCCTTTGCCTGTATTGTTCCTGTGTCCCGGTGTGTACTGGGTCCTATCCCGCCTGTGTTCCTACCTGCTAGTGCCTCCCTGTCTGCACTCTAGCTGTGCTTGCCTTTACCCCCCTGCCTGCATACCCGCCTGCCTGCATACCAGTCGTGCCTGCCTATACCCACCAGTCTGTGTGCCAGCCTACCAGCCTGTTCCTGTATTCCCCTGTGTGGGTCAACAGCCGTGTCCGGGGTCTGTCCTGGAGTAGCACCTGGTCCCTCTGCTCGGTTCCTCCTTGGTGCACTGGCGTCGTATGCCGTCGTGCGACCCTGGTCGGATCGGGTGAATACCTAGTCACGCCCCTCCAGGCATTCACTCTCCGGCACGGTCCAGTGGAATCACTACAATCACACGCACACGCCGCTTAGCCCGGGCGTGTGCATAACAGTGAGCATTTTTTGCAGGACGCCCTCCGACCTCTACGTCTCTTGCAAGGGGCATTGAAGTTCCTCCAAATTTTTGACAGCCATTGCAGTCACTGCATAGGCAAACAGTATGGGAGACCCTCTCCTTTCTAATGGGAATATGTCGTTACTGAGGCCAACCTCTATGTCTTTAAATTGTTATTAGGGTTTTTCCTTAATTTTGGCGGCCGTTGGACTCACTGTGTACCCTAGAACTGAATAGCAGACCCTCTCCTTTCTAATGGGAACATGTCATTACTTTGGCCCAGCTCTATGTGTCTTTAAATCGTTAGTGGGGCTTTTCCCAAATTTTGACAGCCCTTGCAGTCACAGCATAGGCATTACCACTATAGGAGAACTGCTCCTTTATAATGGGAACATTTTTTTTACTGAGACCCTCCTCTGTCTCTTCAAAGAGGGGTATTGGGTTGCATTCAAATTTTTGGCAGCCCATGCAGTCACTGCATACGCATTAACAGTATAGGAGACCCACTCATTAATAATGGGAACAACAAAGCATAGCCGGCTGATGGCTCCTAACAATAGCGAGGGCCAACTGCTGACCCTTTAAGAATAGTAAAGGCTGCCTGATGGCCCTATAAAAATAGGTTTTGTGACTTTGAGTCCCTCCATCATAAATGAAACAGGATGTGTCTGATGATATGTCACACACTACATGGCCAGATAAGGTTGTAAAATGTTAAAATGACATTTCCCGGTGAATGCATTTGTCTTAAAAAATAACGTAAAAAAATAAATAAAAAAAACTAAAAAATGTAATCACATTATTCAGCTCCTGCACCTCCTCCTTCAGTTCGGCCTCCATCTCCGAAATGATCACATCAGTCACAAGTTGAAAGCACTGCAGCACTGCATTGGCCAAGCGGCAACAGACTGTGCTGAAGATAACATGCTTAATGCTTAGGGGACAAACCGCCCAGCGCTGTAGAGTTGTTGAAAGCTGTAACACAGCAGCCTGATCTGTGGCTCTCACCACTGAACATACAGCCAGGCACTGTCATGTGTGACAATAGGCGGAACCTGGTGGCGGAGAAATGATACCTGGAGTAGATACGGTTTCCCTCTATGCCAGTCCTTTCACCGAGCTAAAGAATATGGCTGTGGTGAAATACAACTCCCACTGAGAAGCCGTTTCAGACTGAAAACATTGGGCCCACCAGAGGATTTGATTATGAGGGCCCACCTTTCTCCCCCTCCCAAGAGCCCCACAGCGCAAACTTTGCAGCAGCTATCATAAACTCTCCTGATGGAGAAGCTACCCTGGTAGGCCTGTCTAACCCTGTCGAGAAGCAGCCCTGGCTAAGAAAAGTGTGTGGGAAGGTTCTCGGACACTCTATGGTTGTTGTTTTACTGTGGACTGACTCTGTACTGTCCCTGGCCAGATTCACCTGTCCACATGTTTGTGGTTAGGTGGTCCTTCCCAGTAAGTGCACTGGGGAGGGCAAGGGTAATGTCCTGCGACCCGCGCTTGTGGAAGGCGGAGACAATAACGGGAGAAATAGTGGTGGCTGGGGACCGAGTATGGACACCCGGCTGCCGCCGGCATGAGGTTATGAAAAGCTTCCTCCTCCACGAGCCTAAAAGGCCACATTTCAAGTGAAAGCAGCTTTAGAGGACTTCCTGGGAGAAATGACAGCTGGGTAGATATGGTTTCCCAAGTCCTTTCACCAAGCTAAAGAATATGGCTGTGGTGAAATACAACTCAGCAAAAAAAGCTGTGGACTGGCTCCGTACCATCCCTGGCCACATTCACCTATCCATGTGTTTGTGGTTAGGCGGTCTTTCCCAGTAAGTGCACTGGGGAGGGCACGGGTAATGTTGTGGGACCCGTGCTGGTGGAAGGCGGAGACTATACCGGGTAAAATAGTGGCGGCTGGGGACAGAGTATGGATATTTGCATTCCAAGGAATGGGGTAGGGACAACTGAATGCTGCACTGGGACAAGGACGTGGACGGTGATTGTTGCAAGTCTGCAACGACAGGTGCATGGCGGGAGGCATCTTCACATGCGCCAAGGATCACTTATGATGGGCACACTTTTAGGCAGTGACTTGGGAGTCAGAAATGCTTCCAGAGGTCTTCCCCATGCTGTTCCCATGTGTTTTCAGCACTGTATGCATGTGTCTGATGATGTGTCACCCACCACATGGCCAGATAAGGTTGTAAAATGTTAAAATGACATTTCCCAGTGAATGCATTTGTCTTGGTTGAAAGCAATGCAAAAGTGCAAAAATGCATCAAAAACGCTACGTGTGAACATAGCCCAAGTTGTGGAGGAGTATTTTTGTTTTTGTTTATTTTGCCTTATATACAAGTCATTACCCCGGAAAGGATTTTCCCAGGAAAATCTATTTTGGCTTCATTTTTGTATGTTTTATTGTGAGTCCGTAAAAGTGGCGTAATACTCTGACAACATTGTTGACAGCAGTGACCTGGGAGTCAGAAATGCTTCCAGGGGTCTTCCCCATGTCATTTGAGCACCGTCGATTTGGGCAATTTTTAGGCCCTCTGCAGACCGTGGGGGGAAGCCGCCTGAAAAATACTCGAGTTTCCCATAGACTTACATTGGGCTCGTTGCTCGGATCGAGCACCTGAGTATTCCAATTTTCTCGACCCGAGTAACAAGTACCCGAGCATTTTAGTGCTCGCTCATCACTAGTGACCACTCTTTCTTGCTTGCTCTTGTACTCCTACATTGGATCATCTCTTACAATTGTATAACAGTCAGGGGTGGATTAAGGTTAGCCAGGGCCCCGGGCAGTTGAGACTGCGTGCCCCCCCCCCCCCCTCATGACAGGTCGGGGGTCACCATATTCCGGAAACATTAGTATTGAAAAAAATAGCTGCCGAGTGAAACTAACCTAAAAAACAGCCATTAATCTAAAATTTACCTTCAGTTAAAAAAAAAAATACTTTAACCCATAGTATTGAACAGACCAACTTTAATAGGTAAACAAGTCTCTTGCCAATTTTCACAAGCTTTTCATATCAATAGTGCAACACAAACACAGAATACTGTAGAAAACATTAACAATATAACACTTCCATTACAATAGAAACAGTCATATCAATAAAGTGGCAAATGCATAACAATAAATATATATTTTTCAACAGCTGTCAGAACCATAAACTGTAGAAGCAAAGTGTCCTCTCACTAAGCCTAAGCTCAAGCATACCAGATAGTTTTGTGTATGCTACTTGTTACATGTAATAGGTTAATCTGACCTTTAACCAAGGGATGTTAGTAAAGATTTGTCTCCAAAAGTGTCACCCGTTTCCCCTGTATGAGGTTGACCAATCAAACTGAAGGCATGAAGGAAAAAAAAAAAAAAAAAAACAGATTAAGGCAAGACCTCACCTTTTCTGAGTAATACAAGTCTCATGTTTAAAGCAATACTCCAGGTTTTTTTTGTATTACGGCACTGGAGTAGAGCCACTAATCTAATTTCCCTGCCCCCAGTCTCATACTTACCAACCGGCATCTTCATCTGTATTCCTTGAGTCTCCTGACGTTCTCCAGCAGTTTGTGACCTGCCGGATTGCTCCAGTATTTGCTGGCCTATCAGGAAGTCAGAACTCAATTTAAGTCCATGAGATCCAGAACAAGGCCTCCAACAGGCCCCCACACTTACACTGAGAGCTTCTGACCATTACTTCAGGCCAGTCCATAGTTGCAGTCAATACATGGCTGTGGGACTGAAGCTGCTCTGGGAAAAGCTGAAGACAGTGGCTAGTAAGTATAATAGGGTTAAGGAACCACTAGTTTAGTTGCACCACTCCAGTGCTGAAATTAAAAAAAAAAAAAAAAAACCTGGAGTGGGGCTTTAACCAGGTCACAAAACGGTCACTAGCGGTGATTACTGTGCAGGGGAGGAGAGCGGAGGTGTGTGATTCCATGTACTGCTCTGTATCTATCCCAGGCTGTGTGGAGTAATGTCCTGGGACCTGGGGTAAACGCTGAGCGCTGTATGTGACACCTGCTGATCGGACACTGCAGCTCTCATCTCAGTCCTGTCCTGCTGCTGTGAGACTAGAGCTGTAGTGTGCGATCAGCACTTGTAACAAACAGCGCTCAGAATTTAGCCGAGGTGCCTGAAAGTTATTCACCAAAGCCTGGGACGGATGCAGAGCAGTATATAGAATCATACACCACTGCATAGCAATCAATAGAAGTGAGTTTTTTTTTTAACTAGTTAGACATATTATATACAGAGAAAGCCAGTTCTGATATTCTCTGGGGGTGTGCTCTTTATCCTCTGCATGATACCTCCTGCATATTATTGGATAACATCATATAGGGGAAAAAGTAAATGCCCCCTTAGTTGAAGGGGAAATTGGCATAAAGTGTACAAGTTAATATCTCTGCAACGGAGATGATAAATAAAAAAAGCAATGTTTTATTCATATCTTCAGGCACTTGAATGTGAAGCAACTATTTCCTCTTTAAAAAGGGAATCGTTTAATAAGATGAACCTGGCCCAAACCACATATATAGGCATGCAGGTCCTTGAAACCTAAATCCAATGACACCTTTATATCTTTTATTTGTTACTGCATACTCAAGAAATCAGTTTTGTAACTGGGCTTACAATATAACTAGTGGGCATTGTTTTCCTTAGACTAATTGTTCCACTAATCATGTTATCATGTCCTGCAGGATTGAGTGACATTTGCAAGAGCGGTGCCACCAACAGCTCTCTGTAAATTTCAGCATCGCTGATAATGCACAATAAGCCAGGTGTGCACCGTGGCTTCATCAGAACAATGTGCATGGCCGGGTATGCAGCACGGACGCAGGACACAGCCAGCTGTGGAATTTGCAGAGAACCGTCTTTGAAGGCTGGCTGTGTCCTGTCATCATTGCCTGCAGTTAATACACTGTGCCCCGATAAAGTTAGGGTGCACACATACGTCTGCTTTATTGCACAATGTCAAGGAGGCAAAGATTTGCATAGAGCCAGTGGTAACAATGCTTTGCAAATAATGTCACTCATTCCCACAGGGGTATACCATAATTAGTGGAACAATTAGTCTGGGGAAAATAACGCCCCCACAACTAGTCCCCCAGTACTTAGCAAATTGCAAGCCCTGTTATAAAATTGATCTTCTGCATAGGCAGCAATTAATAAGCCCAAAAAAGCCTTGTAAGAAGGGTATAAGGGAATCAAGAAATATGTGGTTACAGATTGGAGATCCTGGAGAAGCAGACAAGTTACCTTTAAAATAGAAATTTATTGGAAATGAATAGACATGACTACTAAATTAACATTTTTTTTTCCTACATTTCTTGGGCTGTATTCATCAATTATTTGGGATAGGTCCAGGGTTTTCAGAAGTTTGCATTCAATACTTAAAAGAGACAGGTGATTTAACCGTTCTTGGCCCATTTTACTCCTTAGTTCGTTTTTTATCCTTTTCAATTTGGAAAAAAGACCTTCCGCCAGCACAGTTTGATACCATCATACTCAAATATATTCTAAGTATAATTTCAGTGTTACAAAATGTCTGAGTAAGGTTATGCTCATGTAGAAATAGAAACAAATTCAGTTCTGTCAAGTCATTTTTTATGGTCTTCTCTCTTATAAAGGAGGTGGATAAAAATTTGGAGAACTGAACCAACT
Source organism: Phyllobates terribilis (assembly GCF_046119375.1). Lineage (NCBI taxonomy): Eukaryota > Metazoa > Chordata > Amphibia > Anura > Dendrobatidae > Phyllobates > Phyllobates terribilis. The sequence continues at coordinate 661,320 of NW_027363433.1, forward strand.
CTGTTTCAGTTACACCTGGCATTAGGTCTTCTGGATATGAGCAAACAAGATTGCTTCCAGCTTTTTTTATCTCCAATGGAGAAAGTTTGGACAAATTTGCTAAAAAGCCAAATTTGGAGCAAACATCTGTATATGCTCCAAGACGTTGACTCAGGCCACTCATTAGGTTATCTACCAGACTTAGAAAAACTTCAGCTTTGAATTTATCCCTTGGTGATAAAAGAGTTGCTTCGGAGTTACCATCATCAAAGCGGCGATTTATTTTCCAAATTCGACGTACAGAAGAATTATACATATTATGGCCACAAAGCTTGACAGCTTCACTTTCATATGCATCAAATTCTTCCCTCAGACTACTGACAAAGTCTAACAAAGACTGAAGTAAAGCTACAACTGTATTTAAATGTAAACCTGCCTCTTGAAGCGACAGATTGGTTTTATGAAATCGATCCAAAATCGCATGCCACACTACAAGAATGAAGGTAGAATCAAGTTCACTGAATTTCTCACCCAAAGCCTCAGCCTCATTTTTACATGAACTGAAGTCAGGGTCTGTAGCCATGCAGTCTAAAAGATTACATATTGGCTCATATCCCTTGTACAAAGCTAAAACTGCTTCATATCTTGCTGACCACCTTGTGATAGAAAGCTGTTTTACAACTGGTAACCCAAGAGGTTTTAGTTTTTCTACAAGCACCCTCCATCTACCAGTAGATGATGAAAAAAATACATAAAGTTGTTCCAAAGTGTTGAAAAATCTGTATATCTCTGGAATACTTTCAGCACTATTTTTCCCTACCAGGTTAAGGGAATGGGCCGCACAGGGAATGAATGTGGCATAAGGGCATACATTTCTAACATGTGCTTGGACCCCATTGTACTTCCCACTCATATTGGCAGCATTATCATAAGACTGACCACGACAATCTTGAATATTAATATCGTTTTTAGAAAGCATATCAACAATCAACTCTGCAATTTGTTTGCCAGTGTGACCAATAACAGGAATGAATTGTAAAAATCTTTCAACAGGTCCAGTGGGCAAAGCATAACGGACAATAAATGTTAGTTGGTCACAGTTGGAAACATCTGGCGTAGAATCCACAGAGAGCGAGTAAAATTTTGCTTTCTTTAATTCTTGCACAATAAGTGAGAGGACATTGGTTCCTAAAATCTGTACCAGCTCTTCACACACGGTAGAAGACAAATATGATGTATGCCCCCTGCCTTTATTTGCATGTTGTTTTATGTGTTCCTCTAGAAATTCGTCCACATTCGCCATTACTTCCATGAACCCAAGATAATTCCCATTATGAGAAGAGCCAATTATTTCATCTTTTCCCCTAAAAGGAAGCCCTCTTTCAGCAAGAAACATTATAACTGAAAGGGATCTTTTTAAAACTTTGCGCCAATATAATTTCTCACTTTCCATTTGCAAGACCATCTGACTGTCCAGCCGACAGGATGTCTGTTGTCTGCTCACTACTGATAGAACAGATTGCTGGTGGTGCTCACTATATTCATGAGTAGCTAGCCTGTCCTCAGCATGTTTCCAGTCATTGAAACCATAGGTAAATCCACCACGCCTGCTAGAAAGCAGTTTACATGGGAAACAGTACAATTTGCCTTGAGACGGTGAATAGCATAACCAATTTCTTGATGACATTTCATTTGTTTTTGGGTTTACATGTATGAACACTTTTTTGTTACAGTACCTATGATAGTTAGCAGTTGTAAGCACAGCAGAGTTGTGGAAGTCTGCCTCAGAGTTTTGGAAAAAAGAGCTCCTTTTGAAATACAATATTCTTGCATTTCTTTTGAAATTTGTTCACCCCACAGCCCAATATCTGATGGAAACTCTGAAACAGCTTCCACCCCTTCCTGAGCACACTCCATTTTGTCAATGACATTTTCTGCTTCTGCGTCAGATGTTTGGGGCACTACAATGAAATAATCCGCGTGCTCAGAGCAGTGAGATGGAGATGGACATTTTCTGGCTCTGCGTCAGATGTTTGGGGCACTACAATGAAATAATCCGCGTGCTCAGAGCAGTGAGATGGAGATGGACATTTTCTGGCTCTGCGTCAGATGTTTGGGGGACTACACTGAAATAATCCGCGTGCTCGGAGCAGTGAGATGGAGATGGCCATTTTCTGGCTCTGCGTCAGATGTTTGGGGCACTACAATGAAATAATCCGCGTGCTCGGAGCAGTGAGATGGAGATGGACATTTTCTGGCTCTGCGTCAGATGTTTGGGGGACTACAATGAAATAATCCGCGTGCTCGGAGCAGTGAGATGGAGATGGACATTTTCTGGCTCTGCGTCAGATGTTTGGGGGACTACAATGAAATAATCCGCGTGCTCGGAGCAGTGAGATGGAGATGGACATTTTCTGGCTCTGCGTCAGATGTTTGGGGGACTACAATGAAATAATCCGCGTGCTCAGAGCAGTGAGATGGAGATGGACATTTTCTGGCTCTGCGTCAGATGTTTGGGGGACTACAATGAAATAATCCGCGTGCTCAGAGCAGTGAGATGGAGATGGACATTTTCTGGCTCTGCGTCAGATGTTTGGGGGACTACAATGAAATAATCCGCGTGCTCGGAGCAGTGAGATGGAGATGGACATTTTCTGGCTCTGCATCAGATGTTTGGGGGACTACAATGAAATAATCCGCGTGCTCAGAGCAGTGAGATGGAGATGGACATTTTCTGGCTCTGCGTCAGATGTTTGGGGGACTACAATGAAATAATCCGCGTGCTCAGAGCAGTGAGATGGAGATGGACATTTTCTGGCTCTGCGTCAGATGTTTGGGGGACTACAATGAAATAATCCGCGTGCTCGGAGCAGTGAGATGGAGATGGACATTTTCTGGCTCTGCGTCAGATGTTTGGGGGACTACAATGAAATAATCCGCGTGCTCAGAGCAGTGAGATGGAGATGGACATTTTCTGGCTCTGCGTCAGATGTTTGGGGGACTACAATGAAATAATCCGCGTGCTCGGAGCAGTGAGATGGAGATGGACATTTTCTGGCTCTGCGTCAGATGTTTGGGGCACTACAATGAAATAATCCGCGTGCTCAGAGCAGTGAGATGGAGATGGACATTTTCTGGCTCTGCGTCAGATGTTTGGGGGACTACAATGAAATAATCCGCGTGCTCGGAGCAGTGAGATGGAGATGGACATTTTCTGGCTCTGCGTCAGATGTTTGTGGCACTACAATGAAATAATCCGCGTGCTCGGAGCAGTGAGATGGAGATGGACATTTTCTGGCTCTGCGTCAGATGTTTAGGGCACTACAATGAAATAATCCGCGTGCTCAGAGCAGTGAGATGGAGATGGACATTTTCTGGCTCTGCGTCAGATGTTTGGGGGACTACAATGAAATAATCCGCGTGCTCAGAGCAGTGAGATGGAGATGGACATTTTCACAGCTGTTGTTATTGACATCACATTCAGTCGGTCGATCAGATTCTGCAGATTTTCTTTTAAAGAAAGTCTGTAACTTAGGAATTTTACAAATCTCTTCATTTATTTGTTGAGTTCTCTGTCGCTGCTCTTTTCTTTTCTGAGCACCCGATTTTAGTGAAGAATGCATCTATGGGCATAGGACGATAAAGTAGAAGAATAATTATAAAAACTAAAAATGGCTGCTGTGTCAGTCTGTGTGTGTGTTTTGTGAGTAACTTACAGTTTGGCTGGTACTTTGAAGAAGAAACACACGATGGTATGTGCTGTGCTTGAATTTTCAAAACCTAAAAGAAATGAGGCAAAAAAAAAAATTTTTCTTAACATCTGCTTACACCTACATAGTAACATAGTTTTTAACATCCATCTAGTTCAACCCATAGCCAAACATGTTGATCCAGAGGAAGGCAAAAAAAACCCATGTGGCAAACACTAAGTTCCACATTGGGGAAAAAAATTCCTTCCCGACTCCATACGACAATCAGACAAGTTCCCTGGATCAACGCCCTATCAAGGAATCTAGTATATATAACCTGTAATATTATACTTTTCAAGAAAGGCATCCATGCCCTTCTTAAATGTTAGTAGTGAATCCCTCATTACACATCATGCGGCAGAGAGCTCCATAGTCTCACTGCTCTTACAGTAAAGAATCCCCGTCTGTGATTATGTTTAAACCTTCTTTCCTCCAGACGTAGAAGATGCCCCCTTGTCCCCGTCTCTGGCCTCAGAGTAAAAAGATCAGTAGAAAGGTCTTTGTACTGTCCCCTCATATACTTGTACATAGTAATAAGATCACCCCTAAGCCTTCGTTTTTCCACAGTAAATAACCCCCAGTGAAATTGATAAGAATGTGTGTGTGTGTCGTATGCGAGTGTACTTGAGAAATACTTGCTAGAAAGTGGAGTCACTGGGTCTCCGTTTTTTCTTTCTCCAACAGCTTCTTGGTCCTGACACGCGTTCCATTGATCAAAGCATGAGAGAAGTTCCTGTAGACAAACCCTGAAAAACATAATGCGAGTCAGTTCTGACCAGATTGTCATGACTTTTCTCAGAACGTCTACTTCTCTTAACGTGAGAAAATGGCTGTGGATTTTTAACATTTCTTTTACTTTGTTAGTCCCCTTAGGGAACTTGAAACTGAACGTTCGATTACTTGTCTATATTCAACAGTACTTTTGCATTGCTACATATAGGAAAAATCACTATTGCCTGTGAAGCCCAACCGCAGAATGACAGTGGCATGTGAAGAGAACCTATTATGTCCATGTACTACGAGAGTAGTAGTGTCTGTCTGCTTCCGCATGATCCACCTGCAGAATTTAAGATTAAAATAATAAAATTCTTATACTCACCTCTCCTAGGTGTCCCGCGCTGTAATCCATGCGACCGCTGCTGCAGAGGAGCTGGGGAGAATGAGCCGCTCCGTAGTTGTGCTCAGTGAGTGACAGGACATCGCTCCTGAGCGCAGCTGTGGAGCGGCTCATTTTCCCTGGCTGCATCAGTGGATTACAGCATGGGACACTTAGGAAAGGTGAGTATATGGATTTTATTATTTTAATCTTATTTTTACATAGGGACAGGCACTTCTACCCTCATCATTGTCCCTGCTCTTGCTGATCACAGAGCCGGCAGGGAACCGTAATGAGGGCAATGTTCAGCAACCGACACTTGGGAAAAGTGCTAACTGTACACTGATTCCCAGGCGCTGGTCTGTGTGATCCTGATGCAGCACACGGGCGGCACATGTGTGACACACTCGGACATGGATATCTCCAGTACCGGAAATAGTCGGATGTGTGAAACCAGCCTAATGACATGTAATCTCACCCGTGGTGCGGGTTTACAAGATGGAGCATGGCTGCATGTGAATTTCTGTAGCAAAGACCAGTGTCTTCAGTGTATGACCAATAGCATGTCATTAGATGAGGTAACTCTGCATGTCACTAAACACAAGCGCTGTAATTACAATGCAGCGGAAATACGCTGCATCCAAAACGCTACCATTCCTGAATCCTGATCATGGGCATGTACCAGCAGAATTTGCAGTGGCGCTCTGTATCTAAGGGCAAGGAGCCTTTCATTGTGTAAAAAATGTGGGGGATGGGAGTAGACTGAAACTACATGGGGCAAATGACCCGACACACTATGTGCCCCTCCACCTTGGAAATTTTGCTTTTATATTTATACAAATAATGAAATACATGATGCAAGCAAAATTTCTAAGATGATGGGGGGAGGGGGGGTACACCGTGTGCAGGGGCAATTGTCTTTATGAAGTTCAGTCCACTCCTCTCCCATCCCCAACATTATGTACAAATTTTAAAAATGACAATAATCCTCTGCCCTTTCATACAAAGTGCTGCTGGCTGCCCACCCCGTTCCACTGCCACAGTCCACAGACACTGTCTGAGACAGACGATGATATAAGCTAATGTTTGTCTGTGGCAAGTGGCAGGAACGCTAGAAGACCGCCAGCAAGCACTCTGTATAAAACTGCAGGGGACCATCCATTATTCATTGATATACAAAAACATACTTTTTGATAGAATACACACTTTGAGACTGAAGCAGCCGGGCTCAGCAGGAGAGCAGGCAGGCTGCAGACAAACTGTGGGTGCGTGGGTGGCGGCTCCTCTTCAGCAGATGCTGCAGCAGGGCAGAATGACACTGGCTCATGTCAGCCATTTCATTAACTTTTAAATAGACCCGCGCCCCTGTGTATGCAGGGCCCTGCCTGACGTCATGTGGCAGGGCGGTCCCAAATGCAGCCAGCCACTCACAGACACGCTGGCTGCATCGCGCAGCCCTGTATGTGCACTAGCGCTGGCGGGACATTTAAATGATGTTGGGACCGCCCTGCCACATGACGTCAAGCAGGGCGGTCCCAACAGCAGCCAGCCAGCCACTCACAGACAGTGCACGCTGGCTGCATCAGGCTGCTCTGTAATTGCAGCCGCACCGGTGGGAAATTTAAATGATGTTGGGACCGCCCTCCCACATGACGTCAAGCGGGGCGGTCCCAACAGCAGCCAGCCAGCCACTCACAGACAGTGCACGCTGGCTGCATTAGGCTGCTCTGTAATTGCAGCCGCACCGGCGGGAAATTTAAATGATGTTGGGACCGCCCTGCCACTTGACGTCAAGCTGGGCGGTCCCAACAGCATTTAAACTGCACGCCCGTGCTAGTGAATAGACAGCTGCGGGCCTGCGGCGGCCAGATGGGAGCGGCATGTGGCACTGGCAGGGCGGGGCGACACCGCATGATGCAAATCGCCTACAGCTGCGGGCCCGCAGCGGTGATCATGACCTTCGGCCAGCGCGGCTGTGCCTGTGACCAAAAAAATGCGCATTATAATGGGAGCAATTCATGGGCCCCCTGGGGCCTCGGGCCCCGGGCGGTAGCCCGGATTGCCCTCATTATAATCCGCCTATGAACGGATCTACTGGAAAAGGTAGTTGAACTGTATAACACAGGAAAGGGAGGCAAAAAGAGTATAACACAGGAAAGGGATACAAAAAGATATCCCAGGAATTGATAATGCCAGTCTGCAGTGTTCAAACTGTGATTAACAAATGGAAAATCAGATGCTCTGTAAAAACCAAACCACAGTCAGGTAGACCAACAAAAATTTCAGCCACAACTGCCAAGAAAATTGTTCGGGATGCAAAGAAAAACCAACAAATAACATCAGCTGAGAACACACTTAGGGGTGTACTCACTTTTGTTGCCAGCAGTTTAGACATTAATGGCTGTGTGTTGAGTTATTTTGCAGGCACACCAAATTTACAGTTAAACAAGCTGTACACTGACTACAGTACATTGTATCAAAGTGTCGCATCTTCAGTGTTGTCCCATCAAAAATATATATATGTATTCCGGCCCATTTTGGAGTTTTGTGTGAAATTATGTCCAATTTGCCTTTTTTTTCTCAGTTTTTTTGTGTTGTTCCAATAAACACAAAGGAAATAAACATGCGTGTAATAAAACATGTGTAATTTTCTGAAACAATTTCAAGGGTGCCAGCACTTTCCGCCATGACTGTATATGCAGGTAGAGTCCTTAACCCCTTTACAACCCAAAGTGGTTTGCACGTTAATGAGAAGGCCAATTTTTACAATTCTGACCACTGTCACTTTATGAGGTAATTACTCTGGAACGCTTCAACGGATCCCCCTGGTTCTGAGAATATTTTTTCATGACATATTGTACTTTATGATTGTGGTAAAATTTCTTCGATATCACTTGTGTTTATTTGTGAAAAAAACAGATATTTGGCGAAAATTTAGCAATTTTCAAAATTTGAATTTTTATGCCCTTAAATCGGAGAGATATGTCACACAAAAAAAGTTAATAAATAACATTTCCCATATGTCTACTTTACATCAGCACAATTTTGGAACCCAAATTTATTTTTATTAGGGAGCTATAAGGGTTAAAATTGACCAGCGATTTCTCATTTTTCCAACAAAATTTACAGAACCATTTTATTAGGGACCGCATCACATTTGAAGTCACTTTGAGGGGTCTTTATGACTGAAAATACCCGAAAGTGACACCATTCTTAAAACTGCACCCCTCAGTGAATCGGGTCATCATGGCAACATCCGGGAAGCCGCGGCACACATTGCTGGACGCCGGCAGGAGAGGTGACTATCCCGATCACCTCCCCTTGCCCCCGCAATGCTGCGAACGACTTCGATCGCAGCATTGCGGGGGTTAATGTGCGGGACCTCTCCCAGCACATAGCACCGGGTGTCAGCTGTGACAATCAGTTGACACCTGGCGGCGATCACGCCCGCACAGCCTGTGTGCGGGCGCGATCGCAAAGATGTACTAATACGTATCAGGCTCTTAAGTCCCAGGGCGCAGATACGTATCAGTACGTCTTGGGCTTTAAAGAAGTTAAAATTATGTGAAAATGGGAAAAGTCACAAAACTTTGCAACTTTTCAAGAGCTTTATGCCAGTTTTCTGGCAAAAACACTGGTGAATCGGGTTCATAATCTCTAATCCTTTCAGCTCCCTTTAATTAGACTACTTTCAACAAACTAATTATAAGTATTGGGTCTGGTTTTTTTTTAATGCTTTTAAAATAATTGTAAATATTTTCAATCCCCTTTTGTTATAAGGATTTCCCAAAAATTAGCTAATCATAGGTTGTCCTGCATTCGTGACAGTGATTGACTGCGCGGTCACTTGGAAGTTTACATTGGCATCACTACAGGGCAGATAAAGAAGGACTGTCAGGGACCCCCAGAGTGTGGTAAAATGCGCCAACTAATTCATAATTCATTTAATTCTCACACAATATACTAAGTTAGTGTAAGTCTACAAAAAAGCAACAAAACTTGGTGCTAAAAAAATTGAGCATAACTTTTTGTAAAATGAACCAGGTTATGCCAAATCTTACATATTTTGTGACTTTGTGATCAGTTATCAACACAAATATTTTACTCAAATTACCAGATCGATGGATAAGCATTGGGACTTTTCCCTAAATCTGTCCAAAACATCACCGCTTATAGAAGACCACCCTCATATCCAGATCAGATTTTCTGTGAGAGATGCCCAGATTCACAATATAGTATGCATACTGGCCATCTATGAGAAGTCCACCCCAATGGAAGTCCAGTTATTAAAGGAGATTTTACTGTTTATATAAGGGGCAGACAATGACAGTGAAGGGCCCTTAATCAGGACTTCTGATCTGGGCCCCCCACCCTCCATCAGGCACCACCTACATATACATTTCCATGTATATTTATATTAGGCACACATATAAAATTTGCACATGCTAATACTCTATACACATTTTAACGTATGCATGTACATAGTGCACACAAACATAAAATACGGACATACACATAAGATGCACATACACAGTATAGAGTCCTGGTAGTCCTCATAGTTTTAAGCATGGACCCTGGCAAATTGTAGACGGACTTTTATTGTTCATGGGCTTTAAGGGAGAGAGGCTTCCTTTGTGGAGGACACTCATGAATGCCATTCATTTGCAGTGTACACCGTGTCGTGTCATGGAAAACACTCACCCTAGTTTGGCTTTCTACTTCTTCAGCTAATAGCAATGAATTTGCCTGTCGATTTTCTTCTCATCAGAAGATGCTTTTGTTTAGATGTTAACTTCCATCTGACTGATAAGAAAAGCTTTGCTGATCTTCTTGTAGACTTCACATTTTTTGTAAAGAAATTATTTTCTTTCTCAGAAATGTCTTGTGACATTTCTCTTCTATGTGGTGCCACTTACCCTTCTCATCAGAGGACGCTTTTGTTTAGGTGTTAACTTCCATAGTCGGCCTGGACGTCTCTGTAAGATGGCTGCACTTCCATCTTTGTTATAGTTTTGCATCACTTTTGCTACAGTATTCTGACTGATAAGTAAAGTTTTGCTGATCTTCTTGTAGACTTCACATTTATTGCAAAGAAATTATTTTCTTTCTCAGGTTTTGTGACATTTCCCTTCTATGTGGTGCCATTGCTGATAGCATGAAATGGGAAGGAGTTTTCTTTATTAAGTAACTTCCTTTTACAGACACCTGTCTGCTGGACATCTGTTTAATGAATAATTACACTTACCTGTGGTTCAGTTCTTGTTAATTAGAATTTTGTTGTCTAAACTTAGCTTTTCTCTTAAGACTGTTACTGGGATGTTCTCATTTTTGAAACATGATCTTGAATGAGTTTGTTAAGAAAATTACTTTTTTGGGGTCTTCAAAATACCAAATCTTGTTTGCATTCAATGGCTCAAATTTGCGAGAGTATTTTGTAGTATGGTATCCCATATAAAATGATGATTCTGAAAGGAAACTACAGGTTTGCTGACAAATCTATTTGGGTGTACTGATTTATGCTAAACACTGTATGTATGTATGTATATATATATATATATATATATATATATATATATATATATATATATATATATATATATATATATATATATATATATAACCTTATAAGTTTGGTATCACAGTAATCGTACTACTGACTCTGAATCATTTTGTCAGTTTGTTTTTACAACACAATACACACTGTAAAATGAAGGAACCCAAACCTGGCATTTTTTCTCATTTTTCAACACATTATATGATAAAATGAATGGTGTTGTTCAAAACTACAACACTAAGCGTCAGCACACTGTGATTTGCTGATCTGTAAGATGCGTTCTTTGTGCTGTGAAAATACACAGCTGTGATATCTCACCAAATATTCATAGTGGGAACTTAAAATTATGTTTTTCTGCCATGATTAAGGATGGTTTGGATGTATGAAACATGTTGACCTTTTATTTCTATCTTTGTGGAATTAAGGCTGCATGAACCAGTCACCAACCATTATCTGTATATGTACAAATATTAAGTGCTACTGAGTGCTGTAGGAAAAACTTAGAATAGTGAGGTGATTTGATAGTCCTGCCACAAATAATCTGTTTCTACTGCACACTTAAAATCTCTGATAGTGGGAATGAACCTGATTGCCTGCAGTAGTGCACTCCTGAGAGCTGGTGCAGCAGAGAAAATGTCTTGGACATGAGAGTGGGAGGTCCTGATTATGGAGGATGTTAATCTTAGCTCATTGGAGTGTAGATATGGTAGAGATGCAGGACTGTGCCGCAGTGTGGAGAGGTTTGTGGATGAGTGTAATGACTGGTACAGGGTGGAGGCACCAGTGTAACTGCTGGACAGAAATATGAGACTGACTGCTGCATTAAGGATAATGAGAAATACATTTAGTGAGAAGAAGAGCAATTAGTGAGTTACAAGTATTTGTGAATTCAAGACAAAAAGGAATCAGAGCAACAGTAACAGATTTTACTTTTTTTTAATTAATAATGGGATGAATAAAATCGTGAACATTATCAAAAGACTAAATCAAAGTCAGGAAGATAGCCGAGGTCAGATACCAGGTGATCAGTAAATGACAAGTCAGACGAGCAGTATGAATACCACGGAGCCCGATGACAGAGGCGTTACTGAAACTTGTCCAGGTTGACCAGTCAGAAGGCCACAGGTAGATGGTGAAGGTCCTTCTATACAGCTCCAGCAGTGATGATGGATCTGCTGGACTTCAGGGTGCTGGGTGCTTAGGTGTCCCGTCTTTTAGATGGTTTTAGGGCAACAGTGACAGCATGCAAATGCGCGAGCAGCCCTGGATAATCCACGCCGGCAGGATGATAAGATCCGGCGGAAGATGGAACCTATGAGAAGAGAAATAAATATAATGTAAGTGATGGGACTCCATATTACATGATAATGCTGTGCAGTCACTGTGGCCGGACGGCAGAGGAATATTATCATACAGAGGTCAGGGGTCATTGTCAGCAATCATACATGTGACAATCCCATCACTGACAGATGACATCTACTCCACATGAATTATTCTCACTGACATCACACAACATGGAGCTGATTCTCACACTTACCTCGTCTCTTTTTCCCATTTTTTCCATTTTCTGAGTTTTGTTGCTCCATACTCAGATTTATTGCCGATTTTCTTTCTTCATGAGATGGAAATTCTGATGAAAAATTAAAAAAAAAAATCAGTAACAATATCTTCTTATAGGATCTGCTTTGCCATAATATGGATAACATAAGAGACCTATAGTATTGTATAAAACCATGTGGGAATATTTGAGCCTTGAAGTCAACATTCACATTGTTGGTGCTGTAGACATGTATATACCTGGCAATGGGGACGAGGGTGGCAAGATGGTAACAGCATCGTCTGTATTACATACAGGAACAGATACTTTCTGCCTGTTTGAAGAAGAAAAACATGTAAATCTCAAGTAAACTCCGTATAAAAGGGGTTGTCTCACTAGAAGAACACCGACTATAAGGCCTAGTAGGACATATGACTGTCATAGTGGGGAAGGTCTTCTGCTCAAGACTACCTTTTATAGAGAGCTGAGAGGAAAACAACTACCAAGAATGGCCGGCATTTCATACTACATCTCTCCTACAGTGAGGACAGCACTAAAAGTGCATGACCGGCCACAATTATGGGCTGTTATCTCCAACAATTCCGAAAGCTGAAAGCACAATGACCCATAACCATGGGGCGGTGGATGCTGCATTTGATATTATGGTATTTATGTCCTATATTTGGTGTTGTGCACATATATCAGCCTGGAGCTCCCAGTAATGACCCCATAATCTACTCACATTTCTGAGATGTTTGTGTTGGATTCTGGTGTACACTCTGGAGGGGCCTTGGGATCCTCGTTGTTCACCATCCCGTTAGTGGTCGTAGAGTGCTAAATGTGGATAACAATAAGTTATTAAATATATATACTTTTTAATTTTATAGATCCTTTTTTTGTACATATTTTGGATTTATCGATCACATACTTACTTTAGAAAGCCTCTCAGAAGATGATGATGCAAATATTCGGAAGATAAAGTTCTCATCGTCCTCACTTGTGCCCTCCTTATCCTCTGAGATCAGATGGTTGTTTTCATCAGAGTGATCTACAAGACATAGGTAAGGAAGGATTGTTAGAGGGTGTCAGTATAACACAGTCGCTATATCTCACTAGGTTAAAAGATGATGCAACGTAATAAACAGAATACATGAAAAAAAACTCCTGTACAAAATTAGGGAAATAGGGATACAGTACGAACCCATGGTCAACATAGCTGAGATCCATGAAACATGGATAACATAGTAGACCAGAAAAACCATGTGGAAATATTTGAGCCTTGAAGTCAACATTCACATTGTTGGTGCTGTAGACATGTACATACCTGGCAATGGGGACGAGGGTGGCAAGATGGTAACAGCATCGTCTGTATTACATACAGGAACAGATTCTTTCTGCCTGTTTGAAGAAGAAAAACATGTAAATCGTAAGTAAACACAGTATAAAATGGGTTGTCTCACTATAAGAACACTGACTATAAGGCCTAATAGGACATATGACTGTCATAGTGGGGAAGGTTTTCTGCTCAAAACTACCTTCCATGGATCAGAACACAGCTACCAAGAATGGCTGGCAAGTAATACTACAGCTCTCCTACAGAGTAGGCAGTGCTAAAAATGCATGACCTGCCACAATTATGGGCTGTTATCTTCTGCATTTTCTGAAGCCAAAAGTACAATGACCGTTAACCATGAAGCGGTGAATGCTGCATTTGATATTCTGATATTTATGTCCTATATTTGGTGTTGTGTACATAGATCAGCCTAGAACTCCCAGTAATGAAGTAATGACCCTTTATAATCTACTCACATTTCTGAGATGTTTGTGTTGGTTTCTGGTGTATACTCTGGAGGGGCATTGGAATCCTCATTGTTCACCATCCTGGTAGCGATGATACAGAGCTAAATACGGATAAAAATAAGATATAAAATATTTTTTTTATGTGCTTTTAGAGTTTTTTTATTTTTTTTTACATATTTTGGATTTATTAATCACATACTTACTTTACAAAGCTTTTCAGAAGATGACGTAAAATTTTGGAAGTCAAGGCTCTCATTGTTCTCACTTGTGCCTTCCTCATCCTTTGAGACCAGATGTTTGTTTATATCAGAATGATCTACAAGAAATAGGTAATGAAGTATTATTAGAGGTTGTCAGTATAACACAGTCACTATTTATCACTAATATTAATGGGAACAGATGATCACATATTAGGGAAGATGAGACAAACAGTCGCTTAGTCTAGATGACGTCTCCTTCTACTTACTGATAAATAAGCTGGTGTCTGCGTCTGAAACAAGCTGAGGAACATACTCCAGCTCCTGGCTCAGAATGTTGTCAAAGTCCAAGTCACTCAGGAATGGATGAACCTTGATCTCAAATGCTCCTCCTAGAAAAAGAAAAACAAAAGTGATGTGGACATAGTCAGAGATGGCTCCATATCTGAACAGTTTATCGTAATCTGAACTAATGACAAAACTGAGCCGACATGAAGGAAATAAACTGAAAGTCTTAGTGTGGAGAACTAGAAATACAGTAGATGAGCTGATAGAGAAATGCTGATCTTCATGGACATGAGCGATATGTCCTTGGTCTAATAAGGGAATATTAATACTAGTATATCTGTTACCTGTCCCAAGTCTACGCACAGGATTTCTTCTGAGCAGCTCAGTGATGAGATTCTGAGCATCCAGGGGTGGAGCGCGATCACAATTCCAAATTAGTTCTCCTGTTACATAGAAAATTACAGAAAATAAAACCTCTTTACTGGACTGTAACATAAAGCAAAGGAAATAACTAAACAAATGTAACCAATCAACGTAATGATCGGATTATTCTACTCACCAATGACAACCCTTTTATAAAGCTCAGTGAGGGAATCAGCATCAAATGGTACACATCCCAGCAGGAATTTATACAGGATGATCCCCAATGACCACCAGTCAACAGGTCTTCCATAGCCTTCTTTCAGGATGATCTCTGGGGCTATGTAACATGGGGTGCCACAGAACTGGAAACCAACAGAACATAGAGATGAGAATCGATGAAACAATTATTATGACAAGTTATCATCGTTAAAACACAATGCAGAAGATAAAATATTAGTGGAAAAGTTCTCTAGAAAGGAAGAACGTAGAGAAGAGACAATAGTGTGATGAGATTTGCAAATAACAAGCTAAGTTCTTGTAGGTGATGCTGACCTCACGGTCCTGGAACTCTCTGGAGATGTCCACTGCTAATTCCTTGTAGGTGTTGGTTTTCGGTATCATTAGACCAAGTTTTGAAATCCCAAAATCGGTAACTTTAATATGTCCAGTAGATGTAATCAGGAGGCTGCAAAAGAGAAGATGGTTTTAGCCTCACAGACTGAATGATAATAAATGACAACTTTCCCCACTTTATAATACTACGGGGGCACTTACTTTTCCGGCTTCAGGTCTCTGTGCACCACACCGTAACTATGCAGGTATTCCACGGCAAGTACCGCCTCTGCAAAGTACAAGCGGGCCATGGGGACAGAGAAAGAACCCCTGGTGCTTAGAAGGGTCCCACAGTCTCCACCTATAGAAGAAAGGAAATATGACCGGTGAGGGGTTTATACAGAAGATAACCATGATATACCACGAGCAGATAACCATGATGTATAATGAGCAGTGAGCGGAGATCACACAGATAGTGGCGCACATAGAAATCACAAGACCCCATATCAAAAGTTGTAATTGCCCCCCACCCTAAAAAATAAAAAAGAAATATATTTATATCCCTGTTGAAGCAGCTTGGTGTTCTCACCAGCAATACAACTTTTATGGCCATTTTAGAGTATGATGCTCCCAAAAATGCCCACACCCACACTCAATGAGTATGGTATCCCCACAGTGAATCCTCCTAAGGAGGCCACCACTTAGAAGGAGGCCAGCCACAACCCCCTACTCGGTGTGATGGCACCCACAGCAACCCTCCCACTCAGTATAATGGTTCCCACAGTCCCTCACATGATATAATGGTCCGCATAACTCCCCACTCAGTATGATGTCCCCACACAGAATGGGGGCCTCCATACAGAGCGAGAACCCCCACAGCACCCCACTTAATATGATGACCTCCACTCAGCATTCACAGTCCCCCCATATCTAGTCATACGGCCCCCTTTCAGTAGTTTGGCCCCTACTAGCCACCTACTCAGTATTTTTGCCCCCACCAACCCCACCTCCTTGAAGAAGCAAATAACGCTGAAATTGTGATGACAGGTGGAGGGATGCTGCCCACTGCCGAGCGTCGACAGACCCCCTCCAACTGATGAGCGCCATAGCGCCCCTGCACCAAGATCAATGAATTTACGAGCATCTTGGTAATAGATAACCTATAGTAAATGCTCGGTGGGGATGTAACCAACAATGTCCTAATGATATGAGCAGTGATAAGATGAAAGCAGACATGGGCTGAATATAATACAATAGATGTGTCTTACCTCCTACATACTCCATGACCATACACAGGTGAGATCTAGTTGGAAAGGAGCAAAGCATGGAGACCACAAAGGGACAATCAGCAAATGTTAAGATGTCCCTCTCCAGAAAGGCCCATTCCAATCTCTGTGCAGTATATAGGTTCCGCTTAGCCATTTTCTTCATAGCAAAGGTCTGGTGTGAGTCTTTATGATGCACTAAGTAGACGGCCCTGGAGAGAAGGAGAATCCATCGGTTATAATAAATCCTTATTAATAATCCATCTATAGAAATCATTATATGTTTAATACTGGTATCCAAGGGGTAACATTTCTCCTTGCGGAGAGTGACATGTTAAGCTTGTCAAGGTGAGGAGACTTTTAAGCCTCAATGATCCTCTGAAAATATGCAAATTGTCTCTTCAGAGAGGAAGAGAACTAGAACTCTAGTGCCACCTATAGGAAGTAGTAATCCTAAAAGTCAATATCGACCCTTTAACGAGCCTTATCACATGACATGGAATAATAGCCATAACCAAAATCTTAATTTTCGGACACTATGTTTGGGGTACAAGCACTCATCAGTGCAAAGTGTGAGATATGGTTTGGCTGGGTGAGAGGCATCTGACCGGGATCCAAGCGGTAACGTTTCTCCTTGCGGAAAAAGCCATGATAAACATGTCAAGGTGAGGAGACTTTTAAGCTGCAATGCTCTTCTGGGAAATATGCAAATTGTCTCTTTTCAGAGAGGAAGAGAACTAGCACCCTAGTGCCACCTATAGGAAGTAGCAATCCTATTTCCCAGAGGAGCATTGCGGCTTAAAAGACTCCTCATGTCCGCAAGGAGAAACGTCAACCCCTTGGATACCGGTCAGACACCTCTCACCCCGTCAAACCATATCTCACACTTTGCACTGAAGAGGGGCAGTACCCCAGAACACAGTTCCTGCAAATTGAGATTTTGGTTTTGGCTATTATCCTAAGTCATGTGACAAGGCTTGTTAAAGGGTCGATATTGACTTTTAGGATTGCTACTTCCTATAGATGGAGTTCTAGTTTGCTTCCTCTCAGAAGAGACAATTTGCATATGTTTAATACTAGAAGTCTGGCCGCCACTATAAATTCACATCTAGAAATACATAAAATAGCACTACATAGATCACCTATGGGAGGTCTCCACAATGCCACTTCTGCCGGAGCCATCATCCAGGTCATATTATAGATACGAGAATTTATCGAAATTCTCTTTGGGCAGATTTGCTATAACTGACCAAATACAATTTAGTGCAAATAAAATTGGTCCAAAATGAATGTGCTCCAGGGCTCTCTTCTGCTGCTGAGGCCAGTGATTGGGCCCACATGGTCATGGTGGAGGGTGTAGATGTCATTGACGTCAATATGGTGTCACCCTTCATGTGACCATGTGTAGCCAACTTCTCTGATCAGCTTCATAATGGAGCCCCCCCCCATCAAAACAAAGATCAGAGTGGAGAGCAGAAAAGCTCAGGTGGAGGAGGCAGCATAAGAACAGATGAGGGTCTAGCACAGGCGAATGTAATAATATTATATTATTATATATTATATTATATGTAATTATATTATTTAAACCGCTTTCCTTACAGTTTGATTTGCTACAGATCATATAATTTCCCTATGATAACACTGAATGGCAGAGTGCAGGGGCAGAAGCATTGTCATAGGGAACCCTGAGAAATGTGGATTATGGCAACAGAAATCTCACCCAAAATTTCCACTGCTGATGAGTTTGGAAGTTTCATAGTCGCTCATATGCGGCTTTCTCACCGGAACCAATGAATCCATCACGCTCTATAAAAGAATAAGAAATAATACTGATTTATTGAAGATGCAGGAAAAAAGTTACAGATGTAAAAACTTCTCCCCCATATTATGTCCCAGATGATTTACACTGATATGATGTTGGGAGGATACAAACCGGACGCTCGGCAGACCCGGCGCTAGCACCCAGCACACCCAGGCAAGTGCCGGGGCCCTGAGTAGGCGAGGGGCCCACTTGCTGTCGGGCACCCTGGCGCGCTATGGGACCGGTGAGCAGTGGAGAGTGGTGCCAGCGCCAGCTAGTGGACCTTGCTCCCCCCCCCCCCAATGCTTGCCCAGGGCCACGGCCGGCACAATATTTACCTCTCCACAGCTGGTGAGCAGTGAGGTGAGCATTTGATTTTTTTTTTTTATGTATGGAGGTATGGGGCATTATATGGGGGGAGAAGTGACATCCTGCATGG
This sequence comes from Phyllobates terribilis, assembly GCF_046119375.1. Classification (NCBI taxonomy): domain Eukaryota; kingdom Metazoa; phylum Chordata; class Amphibia; order Anura; family Dendrobatidae; genus Phyllobates; species Phyllobates terribilis. The sequence goes on from NW_027363433.1 coordinate 679,940, forward strand.
GGCATTATATGGGGGGGAGGTAGGGACATCCTGCGTGGGGTATTATATGGGGGGGGAGTGACATCCTGCATGGGGCATTATATGGGGTGAGAGGTGACATCCTACATGAGGCATTATATGGGGGGGATATCCTGCATGGGGCATTATATGGGGTGAGAGGTGACATCCTACATGAGGCATTATATGGGGGGGACATCCTGCATGGGGCATTATATAAGGGGGTGACATCATGCATGGGGTATTATATGAGGGGGAGAAGTGACATCCTGCATGGGTCATTATATGGGGGGGGAGTGACATACAGCATAGGGCTTTATATGGGGTGAGAGGTGACATTCTGCATGGGGCATTATATGGGGGGTGACATCCTACATGGGGCATTATATGGGGGGGCTGACATCCTGCATGGGGTATTATATGAGGGGAGAAGTGACATCCTGCATGGGGCATTATATGGGGTGAGAGGTGACATCCTGCATGGGGCAATATATGGGGTGAGAGGAGACATCCTACATGGGGCAGTATGTGTTGGGGGGACATCCTGCATGGGGCATTATATGGGGGGGTGACATCCTGCATGGGGCATTATATGGGGGGTGACATCCTGCATGGGCCATTATGTGAGGTGGGACATCCTGCATGGAGCATTATGTGGGGGGGGGGGCATCCTGCATGGGGAATTATATGGGGGGTGACATCCTGTCCTGCATGGGGCATTATGTGGGGGGCATATCCTGCATGGGGCATTATGTGGGGGGGACATCCTGCATGGGGCATTATGTGGGGTGGGACATCCTGCATGGTGCATTATATGGAGGGGACATCCTGCATGGGGAATTATATGGGGGGTGACATCCTGCATGGGCCATTATGTGGGGGGGCACAGCCTGCATGGGGCATTATGTGGGGGGCACAGCCTGCATGGGGCATTATGTGGGAGGGACACTCTGCATGGGGAATTATATGGGGGGTGACATCCTGCATGGGCCATTATGTGGGAGGGGACATCCTGCATGGGGCATTATGTGGGGGGGGCACAGCCTGCATGGGGCATTATGTGGGGGGTCAAAGCCTACATGGGGCATTATGTGGGGGTCACAGCCAGCATGGATCATTATGTGGGGGGTCAAAGCCTGCATGGGGCATTATGTGGGGGGCACAGCCTGCATGGGGCATTATGTGGGGGATCACAGCATGCATGGGGCATTATATGGGGGCACAGCCAGCATGGAGCATTTTATGGGGTCCATTATTCTATATGGAGCAAAATATGGAGCTCATAATACGGTATAGAGGACTATGTGGTGCCATTATACTGTGTGGAGGACATTACTGTCCGGTCTGCACTGTGAGCTGTGAGGATTCGCCGCTTTCTGAGTTATTGTGGAATTTACAATAGATATCGCTCATGTAATGTAAGAAGTGAAATCTTCGGGCTTGTACTATATATATATATATATATATATATATATATATATATATATATATATATATTTATTTATCTGCGGTATCTGTGCATCATGAATCGTGGTATGTGTTAAAGGGGCCACTGAGACTCTTTCGCCCAGGGCCCACAAAATCCTGGAGCCGCCCTGCAACGGTCATCATACATTACTATAACATTCTGGATAATGTGGGAGATCACACAGAGGAGGACTTACAGGTAATCTGTCACCAGGTGTTTGCTATGTATTCTGAAAGCACCATGATGTAGGGGCAGAGACCCTGATTCCAGTGATGTGTTACTTACTAGGCTGTGTGTGGCTGTTTCAATAAAATCAGTAGATTATCACTAGAAGACTATCTGTCTAGCCAGGTAGTCCTATTGCTCTGTACCCCTGCCTCCACCACTGATTAGCAGCTTTCTGCCTATGCACAGTGTACACAGAAAGCTGCCAATCAATGGTGTGGGCGGGGTTATATAAGACTCAGCATTCAGAGCTCTGCAGCAGAAAAAAATAGTGATTTTATCACAACTGCTCCACCGAGTAAAGTAATCAACACATGGAATCAGGGTCTCTGTCCCTGCATCATGCTTCTCTCAGACCAAAATCAAATGTAATTAACACCATAGGGTCATCTACACTTAGAATAGAGACGTCCCATGGTTGTATGGGGGATAATACTGGACGAGTCATTCACACCCCATGATCTGATGACACACACGCATCCCCCTCTATGATACTTACGGATTCTTGGATCTCCGGGATCTCACTAATTCCATTGTTAGGATTCGACAGCTCAGTTGTTTCTAAAATAATGATGAAGAAATGAAATGTATTAGAGGATATTATTCCTACATAGATAATACAGCAATATAACGGAGAAATGACAAGATGTCTGTAAATGGGATTAATACTCGTTATATGGGGATTCTAAATATGAGAATATACGGGGAATCCATAGATAAATGTAATGTAAATGATGGAGGAACCCCTTCATAAATAACAAAAGACTGACCATCACTTCCGAAAAGAAAATGGGTGTGAACAGGTGCATACTAAGAGTAACCATCCAAATACATAACTAACAAAGTTGCACTCTGTAACGCTATAGCATGTAAACATGAAATAAATGAAATTTGAATTGCATTACTGCTGCAGAAAATAGGATAAAAGGAAGATACTTAGCGCATAATTTGGCCAATTCATGCATGGCCAGCAGCCACGGCAAGGCGACCTTTTTCTGTGTGCATGCCAAGTAGCCACGGCAAGGTGACCTTTTTTTTTGCTGGGTGCATGCCCAGCAGTCACGGCAAGACAACCTTCTTTTGCTGGGTGCATGCCCAGCAGTCACGACAAGGCGACCTTCTTTTGCTGGGTGCATGCCCAGCAGTCACGACAAGGCGACCTTCTTTTGCTGGGTGCATGCCTAGCAGCCACGGCAAGTCGACCTTCTTTTGCTCGGTGCATGCCCAGCAGTCACGGCAAGGCGACCTTTTTTGCTGGGAACCTATCTCCACCCATCAGCCCGGGGTGGTTTTAATTACAACAGGATCCTACCTACCCATATAAATGTAGGCTTCAGCCTAGGAGAGGATTCACATTAGGAGAGGATTCCAACAAAAAGATCGCCTTGTCATCGGCTGCTGGGCATTCATGAATTGGCCAAATTATGTGCTCAGTATCTTAGTTTTTTTCCCATTTTCTAGAGCAGTAATGCAATTTAAATTTAATTTATTTCATGTTACTTGCTATAGCACTGCAGAATGGACCCTCCATCACATGAATGAGGAAGCCCCCACCCACGCTGCACATACGAGTGATGGTAAGAGAGCTGAAACATAGGAGAGATTTGCAAATTAGCCTGGAAGTGCACTGGGGGCGTGTCATTGCACTTGGATTTCTTCTTTCACGCCCACAGCGCACTTCCATTCTGATTTGTATATGGTGTCTACTTTACATTTCTCCTGACTGGCACATTGGATTTCTACAAACAATTATTATTAGGGGACAATGGCCTATACCGTCACACCACTACTTCTATATGTAACAATGTGCTGCCAGGTTCCCATTACACAGAGTAGAGAGTAAATCTAACATTATCCTCCGTCCTCTGTAATATCTGGACATTCCTTGTAGAAGGTCGGGTGATCGCTCACCTGTAATCAGATCGCTGTTCAGCACCGGCCGACTCCTATTAGGGTCAGGGATTTTCGGGGTCACATTTTGCCCATATTTGGCGTCGCCTCCTGTTGTTTCCTGATAGATATAATATATATAATTAATATGTGGAAGATTTCACTAAATCACCAAATACATAAATCATGAAGGACTAAACCAACATTTACAGATGCACCAATTGTAACGATACAAATCCCGCGCCATCTTCAGACCTTTTCTCAGAAAGTCTCCTCAGATACGGTGGATTAAGATGCGTCTATTAATATTGATCCTTACCGGGCGTTCCAATGAGCGTTCTAGTATAGACAGGACTTTTTCGGCCAGTTCTTTAAAGACAGCCAAATCTTCAGTCTGAGATCTTTCTTCAGCCTATAAAGAAGGAAAAATGGAAAGGAGAATTTTGAGATGAGAGCGGTCAGAATGGAGGCGGAAATTGTATGTGACATCGGTTCTCTGTCTGCAGATACAATGACTACATACTGTATTTGGGGACTCGTTGTGTTTTACCGTATTTTTTGGACTATAAGATGCCTTTTTTTCAAAAATGTTTGACCTCCCTTCTAACACTCTCGCACCCCTCCAATCTATCCTAAACTCTGCTGTCTGACTAATCCACCTGTCCCCCCGCTATTCCCTGGCTTCTCCCCTCGCTCCGCCAATCCCTTCACTGGCTCCACATTACCCATAGACTCCAGTTCAAGACCCTAACCTTGGCATGCAAAGCCACCCACAACCTGTCTCCTCCATATATCTGTGACCTAGTCTCCCGGTACTTACCTGCACGCAACCTCCGATCCTCACAAGATCTTCTTCTCTACTCCCCTCTTATCTCCTCTTCCCACAATCGCATACAAGATTTCTCCCGTGCATCCCCCCTACTCTGGAACTCTCCACCCCAGCATATCAGACAGATTATTAATAATAATAATTGTCTGAATGTAGCTTACCAGGGGGGTGGCTGTGGTGGAGTGAGGTCACAGGAGGTAGGGTCACTGCTGTAGGAAGCCGGCAGTAGAAGTGGGGCGCTGCTGCGGGCCCCGAGCTGGGAGGAGCGGGGTATCCAGAAGGTGCGAGGCTGCGGGCCCTGGGCTTCAAGGAAATGTTAGCGGTGATTTAGGAGGGGAGTCCCCGCTCTTCCCATTGATTTTCTGGCGGTGGGCTTCAGGCAAATGGCCGCTGGAGGCAGTGCATGTGCAGATTTAGATCTCGGCTCAATGACGAGCTGAGATCTCAATCTGCGTATTGGCCATCTCCAGCAGCCTACTTCTTGAAGCCCACTGCAGAGAAATCAATAAGCAGAGCAGGGCCTCCCCTCCTGAATTACCGCTAATATTTCCTTGAAGCCCAGGGCCCGCAGCCTCGCACCTTCTGGACACCCCGCTCCTCCCAGCTTGGGGCCCGCAGCAGCGCCCCACTCCTACTGCCGACTTCCTGCAGCAGCGACTCTGCCTCCTGTGACCTCGCTCCACTGCCACCACCCCCCTCAGTAAGCAACCAAAAATTCGGACTATAAGACAGACCCCCATTTTATTATAATAAATATTTTTCCTATTTACCTCCCAAAAATTTTTGGTGCGTCTTATGGTCTGCAAAATACGATATATTAGAAGAAAACGCTTCTATCCCTCCATTATTATCTATTAATATTGAGATGTTCTGTGCAGAGTGTCTGCCACTTACCTGGTGTAGTAATGTCCTGATGTTCTGAAGTAAATCCGTCAGATAGTCTGACGTTAGACGACGTTGTCGGTGTTTGGTCAGGCAATCCTTTACTAGCTCCATCACCAGCCGGTGAGTGAAGCTGAGGACGCCATCGGGTGGTAGAAGCACACTGTTAGGACGATTGATCATAAGGATCAACAATAGTGCTTTTACCTGAGGAATGTCCAAAACAATTCCAGCCATAGTGAAAAACTGCAAGTGCTATCAGTCACTATAGAGCCAAGAAAGGCACGAGTGAGCCTATGTGCATTGTATATATAGCGACTGTGAGCAGTGATGTCACCATCACCTGTGATGTCATCACGGAATCTTGTGATAGAATCTTCACGGAGCAGCTCTGCGCAAATAGAATGCGGCCTGGTAATATATAAAGTGAAAACACCATACAATTAACTACCCATGTTATCATGGCCGTTCTATTTTATATCCAATTAGAACACAACCAGGATAAAGGTGTGTTCACAAGTTGGATTTTGGCAGCATTTTTTTTCTACCTCAAAAATCAAAGAAGGCAGGAAAAACACTGCTTAAAATTCAGGTGTTTTTACTTGTGTTTTTTTTCCATTCATTTGAATGGGTGAAAAATGCTGCAAAACCTCTGAAAGACTTGACAAGTTGCAGATTTTAAAAAAATGCAAAAAAACAGCATGTGAATGAGATTTCAGAAATGTCATTCACTAAGATGGTACTGTAAAACACAGCATTTTTGCTGCAGAAGAAAAAACAGTGAATACACCCTAAAGATATCCTCAGTCATATTATGGGAAATATTGTATATTTCGCATTTATTATCTCACGTGTTTTTCTTCACCATAGAACTTTTAAGGCTGTGTGCCCATTATGCGTTTTTTAGGCGTTTCTGCAGCGTAACTTCCGCCACGGAAACACTTAAAAAACGCTTGGTGATAGGTCTGCAATGGTCCCCAATGATAATCCGCATGTGCTGTGCGCATGCCGCGGAGATTTCCGCTGCGGATTATCATTGCGGAAAAATCCGCAGCTCGTCCTTTAATTTTGCAGAGTCGCTGCGATTTAGCCGCCATTGACTTGCATTGGAACGCATAACATCCGCATGACTACAAATACACATGTGGATATTATGCGACTCAATGCGTGGATGGTACCCGGGTCTGGAGATGAAGAGACTCTCCTCCAGACCCGGGTACCATAGTACCTGTAGTTAAAATAGAATTAAAATAAAAAATAAACATACACTTACCTTCTGATGGCCCCTGTCTGCTCCCGGCGGTGCTGCTGGCTCTTCGGCTGCTCGCGGTGGTAAAAGGACCTTCCATGATGCCATTTAGTCATGTGACAGGTCACGCGACTGCTGACATCGGCGGTCACGTGACCTTTCACATGACTAAATGACGTCATGGAAGGTCCTTTTACAGCACCGTGATCCGCCGAAGACACCGGACGCACCGGAGAAGGAGATCGAGGACCATCGGAAGATGAGTATAATGTTTTTTTTTTATTTTTCACCATTATTATTCTTTTTTTTTATTATTGATGCTGCATTTGCAGCATTGTAACTTGGTCACACTATATAAATCCATGCCGGTTGCATGGAATTATATAGTGTGACCAAGTTGTCAAGCACTTTTCCAAGTGATGCTAAAATCACTTGGCAAAGCGCTTGACAACCCAGGGAGATGCAGAAACGCTTAGGAAAAATCCGCAGCATTTCTGCATCGTGGTCATATATCCTAACTCATTGGCGAACTGTTATACAAGGCTATATTCACACTAGACATTTTTTTAGCGGGCTTTTTTATGCAAATTTTCAGCTGCGTTTTACAGTACCAACAAAGTCTATGAGATTTCCGAAATCTCATGTACAAAGCTTGCTTATTTGTCCTCAGTATTTTGTGCTCTCCATGGCTTTTTGCATTAGAGTATGTCACTTGTTTCAGCGTTTTTCACCCATTAAAAAAAAGGGTGGTGGAAAAAAATGCTGAAAAAAAGCCTAGTGTGAACATTTTGCTGCGTTTTTAGTGAAAAACATTTATTCCTGTGATTTTCCCAAGTTTAAACCATCTTGTCTTGGTCACCTGAGATAGCAGCTTGGATTATTACAGTTTAATTAAATTAGTGATGCCTACAAAGTAAACATTGGTTGAGCTAGGTGTGAGATTGAACAACACGTGTGGTCCAGGGAGGTGTGAAAATGAACAATGCCTGAGCAACTTAATGGCAAACCATAATGTAAAAGTAAATAGTGTCCTACAAATTCAATGCACTGCCAGGGTCTTAGATAAACCATTCCAGACCAATTCACGCCCCCCTATTAGATTTGTAATGTGTACTTTTTCATGAACATATGTCTTGCAATGGTGACCTGTTTTCATGTGTCTATGGTGGAAGCAAAGCTGGACTTTGGGATCCTGAAAAACGCACCAAAAATGCACCAAGAACCACTGCAAAAAAACACACCAAAACCTGCGTTTTTGACGCTACTTCTTTCCTGCCAAGAGATTATGTTTTGCTGCAGAAAAAAAACACCTAGTGTGAATATAGCCTAAGACTTACTCTGCCAGCATTAATAGTCAATATTCTGTATAGAAATAGGACTCCAATCCAGGTATTCAGTTTATCATAAACATGCCTGAGTTAATCTGCCAAATACACATAGTATGCTTTCTCATAGGTGAAATATAAATCCTGTTAAAGGTCCAAGTTGCAGCAGTTAAGTAGAACAAAACAGACCTCTTCATTCTTTGTAGGTGGAAAAACTTTCGAAATTGTCAGTGTATCAAGTACTTATACTCCTGACTGTATATAGTATAATTGCCGCACTGCTACATACAGGTGCTTCTCAGAAAATTAGAATATCATCAAAAAGTGAATTTATTTCAGTTCTTAAATCCAAAAAGTGAAACTCCTATATTATACAGAGTCATTACAAACAGAGTGATCTATTTTAAGTGTTTATTTCTGCTAATGTTGATGATTATGGCTTACAGCCAATGAAAACACAAAAGTCATTATCTCAGTAAATTAGAATTAACAAGAAACACCTGCAAAGGCTTCCTAAGCATTTAAAAAGGTCCCTTAGTCAGTTTCAGTGAGGTTCCACAATCATGGGCAAGACTGCTGACTTGACAGATGTCCAGAAGGCAGTCATTGACACACTCCTCAAGGAGGGTAAGCCACAAAAGGTCATTGCTAAAGAAGCAGCTGTTCACAGAGTGCTCTATCCGAGCATATTAATGGATGTGGAAGGAAAAAGTGTGGTAGAAAAAGGTGCACAAGCAACTGGGATAACCGCAGCCTTGAAAGGATTGCTAAGAAAAGGCCATTCAAAAATTTGGGGGAGATTCACAAGGTGTGGACTGCTGCTGGAGTCATTGCTTCAAGAGCCACCACACACAGACGTATCCAGGACATCTGCTACAAGTGTCGCATTGCTTGTGTCAAGCCACTCATGACCAATAGACAACGCCAGAAGCGTCTTACCTGGGCCAAAGAGAAAAAGACCTGGACTGATGCTCAGTGGCCCAAGGTGTTGTTTTCAGATGAAAAGTAAATTATGCATTTCATTTGGAAATCAAGGTCCCAGAGTCTGGAGGAAGAGTGGAGAGGCCACAATCCAAGCTGCTGGAGGTCTAGTGTGAAGGCTCCACAATCAGTGATGGTTTGGGGGCCATGTCATCTGCTGGTGGAGGTCCACTGTGTTTTATCAAGACCAAAGTCAGCGCAGCCGTCTACCAGGACATTTTACAGCACTTCATGCTTCCCTCTGCCCACAAGCTTTATGGAGATGGAAATGTCATTCTCCAGCAGGACTTGGCCCCTGTCCACACGGCCAAAAGTACCAATACCTGGTTTACACACAACAGTATCACTGTGCTTGATTGGCAGCAAACTCGCCTGACTTTAACCCCATAGAGAATCTATTATAGAGAATCTATGGGGTATTGTCAAGAGGAAGATGAGACCCCAGACCCCACAATACAGATGAGCTGAAGGCTGCTATCAAAGCCACCTGGGCTTCCATAACACCTCAGCAGTGCCACAGGCTGATCCCTCCATGCCACATTGCCGCATTGATAAGAAAAAAACTGGCCAAATATATACTATAATACGAAACATGGTGCTATGACATATTGTCCGGCACCAGGTTCAAATTGCCTACTCATATCCAATATAAAGAAAGAACCGGAGAAAACAAGAGTAGTATAGCAAAAAGACAGAATCTTTATTTATAATTCATCATCACAGTGATAAAAAGTTATATGAAAATAACAAAACAAGGGAATCAGGAAAAGAAGTGCCAGAGACAAGGTAATTCCTGGCAATCAAACTGCTGGGCAGTCCAAAAATAGAGGGTACAAACAGGTATACAGGTAGAGGAGCAATACATAAATGTATGACCACAGATAGAAGCAGTACATTAATAAAAGAATTCACCCATTATGGGACAGAAGTCAGTTCAATAGGTATAATAGACAATATCATGTGCAAAATCGCAAGGTATTAAATAGTAGCAAAAAAGGGATACAAATAGAAAATTAAATGTACAACTACCCTGTGCCATGTGGTATTAGATTGGAAATATGCAAAAGGTACCCGGGACACAGTTAGAATCACTCACCCAGTTGAAAAGAACCCGGGTGACAGAGAGCCCGCAGGATGCCAGGAGAGCCACAGAAGGTGCTACAAATGAGGAGCGCGCCCCGACGCGCGTTTCGCTCTTCTTTCTCAAGAGGCGCTGTATGGTGTACCCGACAGGACCTGATTATATACGCCCCCCCTCTAATCACATGATGGGTGAGGAAGAGGCTCATTGGTGTATAGCGGCGCGTGTACCCGGAGCCGCGCCCCCCGCCGCACGCGTCACAGCCGTCAAGTCCCGAGCACGCGCCCGGTAGCGCGCCTAGGAAACGCCCCCAGGGGCGTGCCAGGGACAGAAAGGCAGCCGGACACGGGCGCGGGACAGCCAGGGACCGGAGAACACGCGCACCACCAATATATGACCAGGAGGTAGATATTGAGAATGCAAACAGGAGACAGAGAGCATGTAGCTAAGTAATATAGTAGACAACAAATAGGACGGAATGCTCTCAATCACAGACAAATTGATAAGATAAATTAGTGGAGCATCAATATAGCAGGGATCCATATAGGGTCTCATAAATGATTAAAATATGTTCCCAAAAAATAAATCCAAATATATGTATTGATACAAATCAGCATAGAACCATTTCCCACAAAAACAGGAAGGATGATAGTCGAGGAACTCTTGAGAGATGCTCCATGTTATCAGCTGTAGGATGTCTTGAACAATAGGTTAAAGAAGGTCCATAAGGTGCACATTAGTAATTAATTAGTAGCCCAGGATCTAGGAGAGTAAGAAACAACCGGGTTAAAAACAAACATAATAAAAACAGGCTAAAAACTGAAGCACGGACTGAGGATCAGAAAAGGATAACACTGAGGGAGAACATCACCAAGCAAGGAGGCCCAATCATAAGAATGAGGAGAAGCTCAAATTTTCATTGAGGCCGCGCGGTACCAGGGTATCCAGGGTGCTGATCCATCTGGCCTCTTTTTACGCAAGGCAAAGTTTGTAGTCACCACCCCGAGAGCCCAGATGCACCACATCAATTCCACGCACCATCAGGCTGCGTGGGTCACAACCGTGAACTTGTTTAAAATGTCGTGTTAGAGTTCTGAGCTGTCGGGGTTCCGACACAGATTTGGCTGCGCTAATGTCCCGCACATGCTCCCGCACCCGAATCCTCAATTCCCTTGTAGTAAGGCCTACGTAGATTTTCTGACAACTACACGTGGCATAGTAAACCACGTGTGTTGTACTACAAGAAATATATCTGAGGATTTGGTATGTGCGGGAGCCATCTGAATTCATAAAAGACGAACAGCGGAGGACATTAGCGCAAGCCCTACAATGGCCACATGGATAGGATCCAACCCTGGGACCGCGCGACCCGAAAGGGTTAGGTGCTGGTGGGACATAGTGGCTTGAAGTGACCAGATCGCCCAAATTTTTGGCTCGTCTGGCAGTCATGAGTGGAAATTGTCCCACCACATCCCTAAGGGAGGGCTCCGCCCTAAGAACATTCCAATGTCGTGAGAGGACCCGCCTCATAGTTACCCACTCATGATTATAAGTGGAAATGAAGCGGGTCCTCTCAGGGAATCCGGAAGGGGGTGATCTCCGAGGGGGGTATAACAGACGACTGCGGGGGGTGCTGCGGGCTCTACCATAGCCACGGCCGATGCATCGATTGCTGTAGCCTCTCTGTTTGAAGCGTTGCGTCAAAACTGCCGCCTGCTTCTCAAAATTGGCTTCCGTCGAGCAAATGCGCTTAATCCTAAGGAATTGTCCGACCGGGACGGCCCTAATAGTCGAAGAAGTATGACCAGAGGCAGCGTGCACCAAAGAGTTCACAGCCGTGGGCTTCCTGGAGACGTCAGTCTGGATGAGGGAGTGTGAGTCCACCCCCAGAGTGACGTCCAGGAAGTCCAAACGTGTAAGGCTGTGAGTATACGTCAATTTGATCCCCCACTCATCGGTGTTGAGCCGCCTCATAAAATCATCGAGCTCCTCCGCCGAACCCCGCCAAAAGAATAGGACATCATGAATATACCTGAGCCATGCCACAACCTGGTCTGCGCCCCGTACACCATCGCCCCCAAAAATTTCCTTTTCCCATGCACCGAGGAAGAGGTTTGCATACGATGGTGCACAGGCCGCCCCCATGGCCGTGCCACGTCGCTGCAGGTATACCGTGTCTTTAAAAAGAAAGTAATTATGGCAAAGGATAAAGCGGAGGAGCTCGAGGATGAATTCGCGTGAAGGGCCGTCCAGGTCGGAACCCCCAAGGAAGAGGTCGACGGACATTAAGCCAAGATCATGATCTATACAGGTATACAGACTCTCGACATCGGCCGTGACCATAATAGTGCCCGGTTCCAGAGAGATGCCATCAACCCTAGTAAGGACGTCCGTCGTGTCCTTCACATAGGACGGGAGGGTCCCTACGAGTGGTCTCAAGTGACTGTCAACATATTGAGAAATTGGACCGCAGAGACCCCCCCAGACCGGACACGATCGGACGTCCCGGAGGGTTAGTGGCATCTTTATGTACTTTAGGGAGTAAATAAAAAGTAGCTGTTTTGGGGGAACGTACAGTCAAAGCCTCCACAGTCCTCTTATCTATGATACCCCTCTCTCAGGCCCGGGCCAGGATACCCTGCAGAGTGGCGGAGAAGGAGGTAGTGGGGTTATATGACAGCCTAGAGTAAGTATCCTTGTCTCTCAGCTGTCGCAAAGCCTCCCTCTCATATTTGTGGTGGGGCCACAGGACGATGTTTCCTCCCTTGTCTGCCGGTTTAATGACCGTGTCCTTAAGTGTTTTAAGTTGTTGGATCGCTTGACGTTGGGCGGAGGTTAGATTATCAAACTTTCTCCGTGTGGAGAGTTTTTTAAAATCCTCCGCCACTAAGTTAACAAAAATTTCCACTGCTGGGCAGATAGACAAGGGAGGAAACCTCGTTGACTTAGGATTCCTAACCTGTGGTAACCCACCTGGGGGAGGAGTTGTTTGTTCCATTAAAAGATCCTCCAGATGTTGTAAAGCCTCCTCCTCCGTCACCGCTGGGACGTGATCACCATCCGACCTGAAATGAAGTTTTTTTAAAATCAATTTCCGAGCAAACAGATGGAGGTCCTTGAGGGCCGTAAAATAGTCAAAGGAATTAGTAGGGGAAAATGACAGGCCCATACCAAGGACCTCCATCTGTGTCTCAGTCAAGGTATGATTGGTAAGGTTCATGACGCGGAGCCCCCCGCAGGGGTCACCAACCTGATAAGGGATTGTCTGTTTCCTCCTATTATTCGGTCTCGTTTGAATACGTCCAGTAAGTCGAGTAGAGGAGCCACCCTGAGAGTCCACGCTAGTGACTGGTAATTGGCCCTCACTAGAGGTTCCAGAGGCAATCGAGGTGGACCTAGATCATATGAAGGAATTATTACGAGATCTCGATCTTAGATTTTCAGCCAGTGATCTCCACCGGTACACTCTATGGGTGGACTTATCCTGTGTATCGCGTTGAAATTTTTTTGTTTTCATGGCTTGAATTTCTTTAACCAGTTTCTGACAGTCCACGTCAATTTCCTCATGGAGTTTCTTAAGGTCATCACTAGATAAATCCTTCTTAAGTTGTACTTGTAGAAGATCAATCTCTGATTCTAACTCCCGAAGGGATTTTTCCCTTTGCTCTTTGAGGAGACCCAAGAAACCAAGTGAACAATTGTTAGCCAGGGAATCCCAGTTATTTTTAAAGGGTTCATCTTCAATTTTGAAAGAGGGAAAAATCTGTATCCTCAAGCCTCTAGGGATCAGAGATTTCTCAATATATTTGGTAAGAAAGGCGTGGTTCCACCAGGTGCGACATCTCCGTTTGATTAAGGCCTTAAAGCTGGCAATGCTCTCCCTCAGTGTCTGATCTGTGTCCGGCACCGCCAAACCCCCATTGCTAGATAACTCATCTAACTGCGCGAGCCAAGTGGTGTCTCGTGCACGAAAGTCCATTGTGGGCCAGATAAGAACTGTAAAAATACAGAAAAGCATATATAAGAAAAAAAATGGCCAAATATATACTATAATACGAAACATGGTGCTATGACATATTGTCCGGCACCAGGTTCAAATTGCCTACTCATATCCAATATAAAGAAAGAACCGGAGAAAACAAGAGTAGTATAGCAAAAAGACAGAATCATTATTTATAATTCATCATCACAGTGATAAAAAGTTATATGAAAATAACAAAACAAGGGGATCAGGAAAAGAAGTGCCAGAGACCAGGCAATTCCAGGCAATCAAACTGCTGGGCAGTCCAAAAATAGAGGGTACAAACAGGTATACAGGTAGAGGAGCAATACATAAATGTATGACCACAGATAGAAGCAGTACATTAATAAAAGAATTCACCCATTATGGGACAGAAGTCAGTTCAATAGGTATAATAGACAATATCATGTGCAAAATCGCAAGGTATTAAATAGTAGCAAAAAAGGGATGCAAATAGAAAATTAAATGTACAACTACCCTGTGCCATGTGGTATTAGATTGGAAATATGCAAAAGGTACCCGGGACACAGTTAGAATCACTCACCCAGTTGAAAAGAACCCGGGTGACAGAGAGCCCGCAGGATGCCAGGAGAGCCACAGAAGGTGCTACAAATGAGGAGCGCGCCCCGACGCGCGTTTCGCTCTTTTTTCTCAAGAGGCGCTGTATGGTGTACCCGACAGGACCTGATTATATACGCCCCCCTCTAATCACATGATGGGTGAGGAAGAGGCTCATTGGTGTATAGCGGCGCGTGTACCCGGAGCCGCGCCCCCCGCCGCACGCGTCACAGCCGTCAAGTCCCGAGCACGCGCCCGGTAGCGCGCCTAGGAAACGCCCCCAGGGGCGTGCCAGGGACAGACAGGCAGCCGGACACGGGCGCGGGACAGCCAGGGATTGCCGCATTGATGCAGTAATTGATGCACAAGGAGCCCGAACAAGTATTGAGGGCATTTACTAAACATACATTTCAGTAGGCCAACTTTTCGGATTTTAAAAACATTTTTCAAGCTGTTGTTATGAAGTATTCTAATTTACTGAGATAATGACGTTTGTGTTTTCATTGGCTGTAAGCCATAATCATCAACATTAACAGAAATAACACGTGAAATAGATCCCTCTGCATGTAATGACTCTATATAATAGATCCCTCTGTGTGTAATGACTCTATATAATAGATCCCTCTGTGTGTAATGACTCTATATAATAGATCCCTCTGTGTGTAATGACTCTATATAATAGATCCCTCTGTGTGTAATGACTCTATATAATAGATCCCTCTGTGTGTAATGACTCTATATAATAGATCCTTGTGTGTGTAATGACTCTATATAATAGATCCCTCTGTGTAATGACTCTATATAATAGATCACTCTGTGTGTAATGACTCTATATAATAGATCCCTCTGTGTGTAATGACTCTATATAATAGATCCCTCTGTGTGTAATTACTCTATATAATAGATCCCTCTGTGTAATGACTCTATATAATAGATCCCTCTGTGTGTAATGACTCTATATAATAGATCACTCTGTGTGTAATGACTCTATATAATAGATCACTCTGTGTGTAATGACTCTATATAATATAGGAGTTTCACTTTTTGCATTGAAGAAATGAAATAAACTAACTTTTGATGATATTCTAATTTTGTGAGAAGCACCTGTATATAGTATGAAGCCCCACTGCCCCATATGTGTATGTATAATTTGATGCACATGACTCGCCCCCTGGGCCGTGGGGTACACGGAACCGGGCCTTCTAGTGTACGGTGCTGATGGGGGTAGTAGTGGCAACCCGATCCCGTGGTTCAGGGTGGTCAGACCAAATGGTGGCAGTCTATTTATCAGTGTTTTGAATGTCCGACTACGCCACCCGTGGATTGCGGTCAGAGATAACCGCCGCTGCGAGGCAGACTGCTGAGGCTGGTGTTGGTGTGCAGCACAGGTGTAGGATAACTCCCCACGGGAAGAGTGTAGCCTCAGGGCAGTGTAGGTGGATGTTGGGGGTGATAGTGCAGGCCGCAATAGTAAGAGTTCAGAGTCCGCTTCAAACAGTTCAGGGTCTTTATTGTAGATATTATTAATGACCCAACAGTACCGGTTAGGAATGGGCCTGGGTGTCTGAGAGCATTCGGGCGAGCCCCACTGGTCAGGGTGAGTGTGTAGGCCTACCGTTCTCTCTATGCTCTTTCTGACTATCCCCCTTTTCGTGGTGTAATAGCCCACGTCCCTGAGCTGGCCGTGTACTTCTCGCCTGTATGGCATGCGACTAGGGCCTTGGGTACCTGTTGCTTGCTCCTCGCTGTACTGGTCCCTCTGTGTGGCGGAGCTTCCAGGATTCTTAGGCCAAGGGACCTGAAATCCCTCGCAGGTTGGTTCTCTGCTGCTGGGCTTGTAACCCTGACAGCCCCGGACCCCAATGCCCGGTAGATTGGTTCTCTTCCAGGACCGGCTCTCGTCACCTCTGTCCCTGGCTTGCAGTTTCTCCTCTGCCTCACGGACTCCTCAGCTACAGCTGAACTGTCCCTCCTTCTCTGGGACTAGTCTCACTCCTGAGCTAGGTCTTCCAGTTCTCTCTAACCCTGCCCCCAGTTCCAGCTTTTATAGGGGCAGCCAGCTCCCCCTGCTGGCCTGGGACAGGAGGTGCTGTATGCTAATTGTCCCTAACCAGGGAACCTCCCTCCTGCTCTCAGACACAGATTATTGTTTGTGGCATCCAGGCCTGGGGTGACACATTCTCCCCTAGTAAAATTTAGTACTTCGGACTAAACAGGAAACACAAATACAGGGTATAAATGACAACATAACATATATACAAGTATATTTTGTCCTTGAGGTCACGGCGCTTCCGTGACCGCATGTCCATGTCACCCAACAAGGTGAAGTTTTCCACGGTGTGGGGACCTGTTTCCATAAACCCCAAGTTCCTGGCCTTGGGCGTGGCGACAAGGCTGAGCTCTCTACTTTGGGCCACAAGGAGGCCACACCGGACAGATTTTTCTTCCGTGGCCATCTTCGAAAGAGGGCACCAAGTGCAACTATCTACAAGACAGTTCCGGTTATTCAGCATCCATAACCTGTTAGTCCATGAACTAGAAAGACTGGAAAAACATAATTAGCAACCAGGCAACAAACATAAAACATTTACAATATACAGCATTTAGATCTTCCAGCGAGCTGGTATTTGCCCCCTAGTGCTCCGGGTTGACCTGCGTAACCCACTGTCTGGTGGTGGTCTAACCTGACTTTCCCCACTAGCATTCAGGGTACAGCTACTAGCTGGGTTTACAGGCAGTGCAGGCAGCTATCTGCGGGTCCTTTGGCTTACCGCAGGTATGGCAGGCTCACTGTCAGCAGAGGGTTGACTCTCCTGGGCTGCTGGCATGGGTTCTTCTGTCTCTAGGGCTGCTTGGTCTTCTAATTCCTCCAGCTCTCCTGTAGGTTCCTGCTGGGTTGGTTGAAGGAAGTGTAGGATGGGTACCACTATTGCATCATTTATACGAGTCCAGGACCGGGGGAACTCTCCAAGAACTGTGCTGATTTCTTTCTTGTCTTCTGCGGGTTCAAGGTCATCTTGATCTTCTCCTGCACTCTGTAGTTGCTTGGGGCACCTTTTTAGGTGGTCTCTGGAGACGGTGCTAGTGGTTTCTCCTCCATCCTTGGTAATTACACATACCTTCGGGTTGTTGTGGTTGGACTGCAGTACTGTGTACGGGTCGCTCTCCCACTGGTCATCTAGCTTGTGAAGCCTTCTCTTCCGCTTCAGGACCTGCTCACCAGGTTCCAGGGGACCAGCAGGGGCGTGTTGGTTGAAGAGCCTCTCTTGCTTTTCTCTCGCTTGAGCCAGACTCCTCTCCACACTCTCCTGTACCTTCTTGTACTGTAGCCGCCGTTCCGTATCCCAGTCCGCGTCTGGGGAGGTGTCCTCGGGGGTCAGGACTCCCATCTCCAGGTCTATCGGCAGCTTACCTGGTCTTGCCCGCATCAGGTAAGCCGGGGTGCAATTTGTAGCATTCACCGGGATATGGTTGTATAAGTTTATCAGGTCTGGCAGCTTCTCCGGCCACAGGCTGCGTTCTTCCAGGGGCAACGTTTTGAGGAGATCAATGACGATATTATTCATTTTCTCACATAGCCCATTGGTTTGTGGGTGGTAAGACGTTGTCCGAATCTTCTTACAGTCGTAGAGGTTGCAGAACTCCTGGAAGATTTCAGCCTCAAACCCAGGACCTTGATCTGTCAAGACCTGTTCCGGATACCCGTGTGGACGGCAGAAGTGTTGTTGGAAGGCTCTGGCCCCTGTTTGGGCTGTCAAGTCTTTAACAGGAACCACCACCAGGAACTGGGAATAGTGGTCCACTATTGTCAGGGCATAGACGTAGCCCGACCGGCTTGGAGCCAGTTTCACATGCTCCAGAGCTACCAGCTCAAGAGGCTGCCTGGTGATGATGGGCATCAAGGGCGTCTTCTGGCTGGTACCGTCCTTCCTTCTGAGGTTACATGGGCCGCAGTCCCTGCACCACTTCTCTATGGCCCCTCTCATTCCGACCCAGTAGAACCGCTCTCTCAGTAGGAACTCCAGTTTCTTCCACCCGAAGTGTCCCGCTCTGTCATGGTAGGCCTCCAGGACCATTGCTGCATCTCGTCTCGGGACCACAACCTGCCAGGTCAGCTCGTGCGTCCGGTGGTTGACAAGCCTTCTGCACAGCTTACCTTCGTAGAGGAATAGCCTGCTTTTCTCCTTCCATAACTGCTTGGCTTCCTCTGGAGCGTCCGAGCCAGGGCTAGCGTCTGCCTGGGTCAACAGGTCTTTCACCAGGCGAATTGCAGGGTCACTATCTTGCGTTTCAGCCCAGCCGTGGTGAGGTAAGGGATTGAACATGACAGTGGTCAAGTCTTTGTCTCTTACACGGTGGGAGTACTGAGTGGCCCCGTACCAGTGGAATGCAGGGAGCTCTATTTCCTCCAACTCGTCTGGATCTTCTCCCTCAGGCAAGTTGGGCATTCTCGATAGGGCATCTGCATTGGCATTGGCTCGGCCTGCCCGGTACTTGATGGTGAAGTCATAGTTTGCTAGCCGGGCCATCCACAGCTGCTCTAGGGCACCAAGTCTCGCATTGTCCAGATGTGTCTACGGATTGTTGTCCGTGTACACAGTGAACTTCACAGAGGCCAGGTAATGCTTGAAACGTTCTGTTACGGCCAAAACCACTGCCAAGGACTCCAGCTTAAAGGAGCTGTAATTCTCCGGGTTTCTCTCGGTGGGCCTCAGCTTCCGGCTGGCGTACGCGATCACCCTTTCTCTGCCCTGTTGGTTCTGTGACAGTACGGCTCCCAGCCCCACATTACTGGCGTCTGTGTGGAGGATAAAAGGCTGGCCATAATCAGGGTAGGCCAGGATCTCATCCCCCGTGAGGGTCATCTTCAGCTGGCGGAAGGACTCCTCTTCCGGCTTGTCTCACTTGAAGGGTGGCTTTTGGCTTCTGGTCTTAGATTGTCCTATAAGGAGGTCCTGCATAGGGGCTGCCATCTTGGTGAACCTGGGGATGAACCTTCGGTAGTAGCCTACCAACCCAAGGAACTGCCTCACTTCATTTATGTTAGAGGGGCTTGGCCAGTTCTTTATTGCCGTGATTTTGTCAGGGTCGGGGGCTACTCCTTCTGCACTCACCACGTGTCCCAGGTACTGTACCTTCGGCTTTAACAGATGGCACTTGGAGGGTTTCACTTTCATGCCAAAGCCTACCAGGGCCTCGAACACCTCGGCCAGGTGGTTTAGATGGTCCTTGTAAGTCTTCGAATAGACAATCACGTCCAGGTAAAGTAGGACCGTCTCAAAGTTTCGGTGCCCTAGACAGTATTCCATCAGCCTCTGGAAGGTCCCGGGTGCGTTGCAGAGCCCGAACGGCATATAGTTGAATTCACTTAATCCCATCGGGGTGGTGAAGGCGGTCTTCTCCTTATCAGCCTCTGCCACAGGAACCTGCCAGTACCCACTAGTAAGGTCCAAAGTAGAGAAGAAATTAGCTGATTTTAGTGCGACCAAAGACTCCTCTATTCTAGGCAACGGGTATGCGTCTTTATGGGTGATACGATTGACTTCTCTATAGTCCACGCACATTCTCATAGTACAGTCTTTCTTTTTTACCAGAACCAAGGGGGCTGCCCAGGGGCTACAACTGTCTGTAATGACCCCGGCTTCCTTCATTTCTCTCAGCATGCCCTTTGCGTTCTGATAGTGTGCGGGGTGGTACAGGTCTGTATCTTTCTTTTATTGGTGGGTGGCTCCCCGTGGGGATGTGGTGTTCTACCCCTTTCACTCTGCCGAAGTCTAGCGGGTGCTTACTAAAGATTCTCTCGTACTCTTGAACCACCCGGTAGACTCCTTGTTTTTGGTGCAAGGGAGTGGAGTCAGCACCCACTTGGAGTTTCTGGCACCAGTCCTCCTTGGGTTTCTGGGAACCATTACCCTCTGCCTGGGGAGATGGAGGCAAGGGTTCCATGGCCCTGACAGCATTGTGTTCAACAGTATACAATTTGGCTAGTGTAGCGTACCGGGGCAAGTGTACTTCCCTTTCCCCAATGTTTAAGATCCGGACGGGCACCCTTCCATGGCGGACATCGACCACCCCCCGGGCTGTCAAAATGGTGGGCCTGCTGTCTGAGTACACGGGTTCTACCATGGCTTGGTAGTCTCTCCCTCTTAACCCGATTGCAGTCCGACACCAGATCATTTCACTTTTAGGGGGCATGGCAATGGGGAACGGGTCGCTCATCCTCACGCTACCGATCTCACCACCAGACAGTTCTACCTGTTGCCATCTCATCAGGGCTCTTATCTCCTTCTGGAGGACCCTCTGTTGGCTGGAGCTCGCATTCATCGCCACCTGCTGCAATTGCTTCTGAAAGACAATTTTCAATCACATTAGTACCCAAGGTTATTTTAGGGTGACTTTCTCGACGGTCAATGTCCACAATGATCACTCCCTGTGCCGGCAGTTCAACTTTAGCAATCTTAATGGTCATCTCTCTGAACCCCACCTGCGGCACGGGTTGACCATTGCTGGCGATGATGCTCAAGTCATCGTCTGGATAACGAGTTATATCAGTGTCACTCCAGTACTGCTTGAAAAGTACATAGGGGATGGTAGTCACTTGGGACCCGGTGTCCAGCAGTGCACTCATGGGGATACCGTCCAGCACTACGGGTAAAACCGGGCGTCCCCCTACGTACTTATCACGCCAATTAGATGGGCCTGATGACCTTGGGGGGTTGGCCCTTTGCCCCAGGTCGGACCCATTTAAAGTACAGTACCTGGCTACGTGTCCCGGCTGGCTGCAACGGCGGCAAATCGGCTGTCCATCCTTAGTGTAATGATCGGCGGGCCTCCCTCTGAACGACGGGATCCTCCTCCGTCGACGCCACGGGACATCCTCCGGACTGGAAGCCAGGTTGATTGGTCCTGACGGGTCCATCTGTAACGACTGTACGGTCCTGGTCAATGCAGCAACACTCTTTGTTAGTTCTTGGACCTGATGGTGCAGGTTTGCAGGCGGGGATGGATTTAGGGCCTGCGCATCAGCCCCCACAAGGTCTGCGGGATAGGGCGCCGCCCCCTGGTGGTAAGGGATGGCAGGGCGCCGGGAATCTACAGCGCCACCCGGTGCAGGTTCTCGGAGCACCCGGATGGCCCTATCTTTGAACTGTGCAAAAGTCAAATCGGGGTTCTGTAGGGCCATGAGGCGCAGCTGGGTTCTGTGGGCGCTGGACAGCAGACCTTCTATGAACTGGTCAGTCAATAGTTTATCTGTATCCTGCACGCTGCCAGGGTCAGCTTGCTTAATTGCCCCCAAGGCTTCCTGTAAATTTAGGGCATAATCTCGGATGCTATCTTGAGCTCGCTCCTTACATCCATAGAACCGCATTTTGATTTCTGCTGAGGTACGGGTATCAAAGGTGTCCCGTAGACGGGTCAGAACCCCCCTTACAGTCCTTTTCTCCTCAGCTGTCCAAGACTTTACCTCCCGCTGGGCCGCACCAGTTAACTGCCCTATCAGTATGCTTACTTTCTGTTCTTCTGTCAGGGGATAAACTTTGAACAGTCTATACAGCCTTTCTTTAAAGTCGCCCAAGGTATGCGACTCGCCGGCATACTGGGGCAGCCAGGCCGCTCCGGGGATATAGGCAGGGGTGGATTAAGAGTAGCAAGGGCCCCGGGCAGTTTAGAAGGCGCGGGCCCCCTCCACACACCTGATTTATCACGTGACATGTCACATGATCCCCTGTGATAGATCATGTGATAGTTCACGGGAAATTAATTTGGCATAATATTAATTGTGCTGCCTCATCTGAGAGCAGCACAATATTGGGGCAGATACCCTGATTCCAGCGATGTGTCACTTTTTCAGCTGCTTGTTGTCATTTTGAGAAAATCACCGTTTTATCTGCTGCAGATCTAGCAGCTCTCTGAATGCTGCGCTCTGTATAGCCCCACCCACACCACTGATTGGCAGCTTTCTGCCCATGCTCAGTGTACACAGAAATCTACTGATCAGTGATGGGGGTGGGGTCCTACAGAACTTACTAGTCATCTAGTGATAATTACCTTCTGACAAATCAATGATTTTATCAAAACAACACTAAGCAGCCCAGTAAGTGACACATTACTGGAATCAGTGCCTCTAACCCTACATTATGCTGCTCTCAGATTAGGTGGCAAAAACCTGATTACAGATTCCCTTTAAAGGAGCTGTAAAGACAAAAAAGTTTGTATTAAAAAAAATACAAGCCATTTGTTAAATTAACTTCTTTTCATTGTTAATTCACATTAGACTGTATCTTCAACACTTTTGTCAGCAGGTCTTATTACAGACTCTGAATAGGGCAGCTCTCTCCCTCTCCCTCAGCAGAAAGTCACAGCATGGTTAAAAAACGGGATCTTTTATGATTTTCTCATAATAAACAAAAAAGGACATGCAAGTCCTCCAAACTATTTTCCGTTTCTCTATAGGGGAGGTCCTAAATCTTTCTTGTTCTTTAGTTGATCACATGTCAAAAATGCAAAGCATTTACTATGAACTCGCCTAAAAAAATATACACTTGGAGAGTAATATCATCATTTGCATGTAAATATTCCTTGACTCTAAGGGCTCGCTCACACTGTCGTATAACACGGCCGAATGCTATGTGATGTTTTATCGGATAGGACTCGGCCCTATGTTATACTATGGGACAGTGCGATTATTGGCATGAGAAAATAATCTCATTCGATATTCGGACCATGTGCACCCATACAAGTCTATGGGTGCACGTAAAACATTGGACTGCACTCGGATGTCATCCAAGTGCAGTCCGATGAACACTTACAGAGACTATGGAGAAGATGGAGAAATTAAGTTCTTCTCCATATCTGTGCTGCGAGAGAATCGGATCACACTCAGTTGAAGCTCTGACAGAGTTTGAGCCCAGTGTCATTAGCATAATTGGCCCTATTCTCTAGCATGAGAGAATATATGGCTTAGTGAGTGGACCCTAAAACTGAATAGTAGTGACGGACAGGCAACTCACAAGCGGGATCCATGTAGCTCTCAGATGTTATGTAGGTAGGGCTTCATTCCATGGGGTAGGGCTTAATTTCAAGGTATATAAAAAAAATGGACTTCAAATAAAAATTAAATGAACACAAAAAGCACTAATTGAATTATTTTTTTCGTATTTATGTTTGCAGCCCCTTTAAAAACCCTTTGAGGACCAAGGCACATATATGTCCCATAGTTTTAAACTGGAAAAAAATTTGATTGAATAAAATTTAAGGTCCTCAAAGGTTTAAGTAGGTCATAAATTCATATGAATACTTGCTCATACAATTGCACATGCCAAAAGATGAAGAAGAACAGAATCAAAAATATGACATTAAGTGGAGCACTTACAGGTATTCAAGGTGAAAGAGACCAGCAAAGGCATCGTCTCGAATGACAGTAAATGAGTTAGAATTCAGCAAGCTGAAAATGAAGACAGCAGGTTAGAAGCGAACCAGACTTTATGGTGCTCAGAATTAGTCAAGCAGAATTTATTGACTGCTCTTGCAAAGCACTGAGACTCCCGCTGTGTATAGATGGCGCCGTGCGGCCTCCCGCTGTGTATAGATGGCGCCGTGCGGCCTCCCGCTGTGTATAGATGGCGCAGTGCGGCCTCCCGCTGTGTATAGATGGCGCCGTGCGGCCTCCCGCTGTGTATAGATGGCGCCGTGCGGCCTCCCGCTGTGTATAGATGGCGCAGTGCGGCCTCCCGCTGTGTATAGATGGCGCCGTGCGGCCTCCCGCTGTGTATAGATGGCACCGTATAGATGGCTACGTGCGGCCTCTTGCTGAGTATACATGTATAGATGGCTACGTGCGGCCTCCTGCTGAGTATAGATGCCGCACGGCGCTCCCCCCAGAGACAGCAGGAGGCCGCACAGCGCCATCTATACTCAGCGGGAGACCGCACGTAGCCATCTATACACAGCAGGGGGCCGCACGGCGACATCTATACTCAGTGGGGGGCCGCACGTAGCCATCTATACACAGCGGGGGGCGCACGTAGCCATCTATACACAGCGGGGGGCCGCACGTAGCCATCTATACACAGCAGGAGGCCGCACGGAGCCCCCCCAGAGACATCAGGAGGCCGCACGGCACCAACTATACTCAGCAGGAGGCCGCATGCAGTCATACACACACACAAACATATACAGACACGCATAAACACATTTGAAACACAAAAATACATACAAACAGACATCACACAATGACATCTGCCCACACACACACACACACACAAACAGACAGACATCACACACACACCTGCCCACACACACATACATACATACACACACACACACACACACACCACTTAAAATATAAATTAACTGTGGTTTATCACATCTATGGGATTAAATTTCCCTAGCCACACTCAGGCCTGATTCCTGCCACACCTGTTCTCAATCAAGAAAATACTTTAATAGGAATTGCTTGACAAAGTGAGGTAGACCAAAAGATCCTCAAAAGCTAGACATCATGCCGCGATCCAAATAAATTCAAGAACAAATGAGAAAAAAAGTAATTGAGATCGATCAATCTGGAAAAGGTTATAAAGCCATTTCTAAAGCTTTAGGACTCCAGCGAACCACAGTGAGAGCCATTATCCACAAATGGCAAAAGCATGGAATAGTGGTCAACCTTCCCAGTTGTGGCCGGCCGACCAACATTATCCTAAGAGCACAGCGACCACTCATCCAAGAGGTCAGAAAAGACCCCAGAACAACATCCAAAGAACTGCAGACCTCACTTGCCTCAGTTAAGGTCAGTGTTCAAGACTCCGCCATAAGAAAGAGACTGGGCAAAAATGGCCTGCATGGCAGAGTTCTAAAACCAGAGACTAAAACTATTGCTAAGCAATAAGAACATAAATGCTCTTCTCAGTTTTGTCAGAAAACATCTTGATGATCCCCCAAGACTTTTGGGAGAATACACTGTGGACTGACGAGACAAAAGTTTAACTTTTTGAAAGGTGAATGTCCCATTACATCTGGCGTGGAAATAACACAACATTTCAGAAAAGGAACATCATACCCACAGTAAAATATGGTGGTGGTAGTGTGATGGTCTGGGGCTGTTTTGCTGCTTCAAGATCTGAAAGACTCTCTGTGGTAAATGGAACCATGAATTCTGCTGTCTACCAAAAAATCCTGATGGAGAGTGTCCGGCCATCTGTTCGTGACCTCAAGCTGAAGCGCATTTGGGTTATTCAACAGGACAATGGTGCAAAACACTCCAGCAAATCCACCTACCTCTGAATGGCTTAAGAAAAACAAAATTAAGACTTTGGAGTGGCCTAGTCAAAGTCCTGACTTTAATCTGATTTAGATGCTGTGGCATGACCTTAAATAGGCGGTTCATGCTCGGAAACCCTCCAATGTGGCTAAATTACAAAAATTTAGCAAAGATGAGTGGCCAAAATTCCTCCAGAGCGTTGTAAAAGACTCATTGCCAAACTGCAAACGCTTGATTCCAGTTGTTGCTGCGAAGGGTGGCTCAACCAGTTATTAGGTTTAGGGGGCAATCACTTTTACACACAGGGCCCTGTAAGTTTGGATTTTTTTTCCCTAAATAATAAAGACCTTCATTTAAAAACTGCATTTTGTGGTTACTTGTGTTATCTTTGTCTAACATTTACATTTGTTTGGTGATCTGAAACATTTAAGTGACAAACATGCAAAAGAATAAGAAATCAGGAAGGGGAAACATTATCACACCACTGTATGTGTAGAAACCGTATCCGTATCTTTTGAAACACAGTATGCTTAGAATATTATCTATAGTCGGCAGCGAGTATTAGTTTTAACTGCCTGTCATATCTGATTGTGTATATTTTGCATTGCCTGTATAAGCTTGATCGGAATGAATTAGCGTCAGACAGCCTGCTGAGCATCTCACTTGTCTCCTTGTTAACAAACAAAATAAACAGATTTTTACTCTGGAATTCAGGATGATCTCCTATCTCACTTGGTAGAAAGTGAAATATTTCTGTCAATAATTGTTTTTATTTTAGGGTCAAACATGTGGAATGTTTGTCCACTACTTGGACAACCCCTTTAAACGTCAAAAATCCCACAGCGGGAGAAGTCATTCTCATACCAAGAGTGTGAAAAATGAAAAATTAATTACTGGAAAATCTAATTTTGTTGACCATCAAAAATAACTCCGATGGGGAGAAACTATATATGTTATAGACAAATTGTACAAAAACATATAACATAATTAACCCCTTAATGACCACCAATATGTCTTTACTGACCTGAGATATAAGAGACTAGCGTCCTCCAACAGGTGACAATCCAGCTGTACACTATAGCTGACAACTTGCTGCATTGGCCACAATCAGTGTTGGAAACGACCATGACCGTTTAACTCCTTAGATGCTGCTGTCAATAGTAACTACAGCAATTAGATGATTAAAGGGAAGGTGCCATAAAAAATGTAAACAATTAAAAAAATGTAAAGTATTAATGTTTTGATTTTTTTTTTTTAAATATCATTTGTTTTTAATGAAGTAAAATATGAAAAATAATTTAACAAGGTTTGGTATTTCCACTTTTAAACACTAGGGGGAGCAGCTGCTGAAATTTTCCATGAAAACCTAGTGTACAACTACGACTGCAGTAAATGTGGGCTGGGTCTGCTCTCATGTGTGTCATGTCGCTCCTCTCCTCCCTTTCTGGGTGTTTGTAACAGGATAAGAGAGGATGAAGTTTAGGATCACAGTGTGGAGCCATTTTGTTGGTGACTGCCAGTGATACTGACAAGTACAGTGTCACCGAGGACGGCCGGCAGCGCCGATTCTGTTAGTGCTGCTCTCTGTATCATACGCTGGGGTTAGATACTGTCGTGGTAGCCCTTCCAAGAATTTGGATTGAGATAATTATCTTCTGCCATTTTTGGTTCAAATTAAATAAACACGATGCATCGGAGAAATAAAATAACAGACAGCCAGTGTCTGAGTGTATAATTCTTGTCTGCCCTCAGAACCCAAGCAACAAGTACTTTATTACACCCCCAGAAGAAAGGGGTGACTAACATTACCTAAGAAAGAAAGTATTTTAATTGGAAATAACAGTCGTCCTTGAAAGCTGCTCTGTCTAATAACTATACTATTAAAAATAAAGAAGGAAAGCTTAACACGAAGACAGCTCTATATTTCATACAATGCCGTGTTATCGCTTTTATGAGTAACACTTATAAGACTAATATTAAAATATTAAATTATCAAAAATATATAGGTAGATTTAATTGTAATAATCAAAGCAAAGTATAAATATTTACCAGAACAATACGGAGTGTTACACACACTGGGATTATTCACAGCACACGATACACTACACAGTGTAGATACAGGGCTCAGTGTAGTGTATCACATGATGGGATTAGATACACCAGTCCGGGGCGTATCGCACATGATGACGGGATTAGATACATCAGTCCAGTCCAGGGCGTATCGCACACGATGACGGGCTTAGATACACTGGTCTGGGGCGTATTGCACATTTTGTTGGTGACCGCCAGCGATACTGACAAGTACAGTGTCACTGAGGACGGCCGGCAGACCTGATCCTGATAGATGGTGCTGCTCGCTGTATCATAAACTGGGGTTAGATATGTGGACTGTATCACATGCGCGATTACATACGCTTAGAGTAACAAAAGCTGCAATTAGATACAGTACTAAGTGTAGTGTATGACATTATGGGATTAGATATTGAGCTCAGCAGAGTGTATCACACAGGATGGGATTACATACACAGTTTCTAATGTATGGAGCAGGGTCACACCTTACACCACTGCTCCCATAGAAGGGGATGGAGAGGGGACACACATTACACCACTGCTCCCATAGAAGTGGATGGAGAGGGGTCACACATGACATCACTGCTACCGTAGAAGTGGACGGAGTGGGGTCACACATTACACCATTGCTCCCATATAAGTTAACGGAGCGGGGTCAGACATTACACCACTGCTTCCATAGAAGTGTATAGAGCGGGGTCAGACCTTACACCACTGCTTCCATAGAAGTGGACTGAGCGGGGTCACACATTACACGACTGCTCCCATAGAAGTGGACGGAGCGGGGTCACACATTACACCACTGCTCCCATAGAAGTGGATGGAGCGGGGTCAGACATTACACCACTGCTTCCATAGAAGTGGACAGAGCGGGGTCAGACATTACACCACTGCTTCCATAGAAGTGGACAGAGCAGGGTCAGGCAAAAAAACAAACCTGTTGTCCAAGTCTCAGGAATTCCACATATTCACAGGGATCAGACGGAATCTACAGGACGGTGAGGAGTGTGTCTCCAAGCATACAACCACGTGGAGGTCTGCGGAGCACAGAAAAGCCACAAAGGACCATCCATTGACAATTGGATCAATCCCGGAGAGGAAAAGCCATTCCATAGGTGAGAAATGGATGTTATTCATGACTATTCTAAGAAAAGTAACATACAGTTTAAGTTTGTTCATAGTCATACAGATGCACAATTATGGTCTATTAGTATAGCCAATGTGAAGCAGAGAATCTTAGTATTGATAAAAGGTTTCTCTCTGTAAAAAAGTTACAGAGAAAACTTCAAAATGTGATGCATATGGTCCGTGTGTACAATAATTTAGTCTTTGAAGAAACTGACACAAACAAAGCATGGATTATCACACAGGACATCAGTCATACTGACAAACAGGTGGACACACAAGAGACCAGTCATACTGAGACACAGGACACTGACGGGGATTACTCTGATTGTCCAAATTGTTTGATTTTGGCAGAACATATTGAACAATTGGAGGATCAAATTGATACTCGGACAGAGTTATTGTCCAAATTACACCAAGACATAAAAAAGGTTTCTGTTCATACAAGATTAAATAGTAAAAGTGAAGATAATGCCTCCACATCATTCGTACCAGACGCAAAGTCCAGATGTTTCAGGAGAAGCTTTACAGGGAAATGAATTAGAAAGGAAAAAATTACATGATAGAGCAGCACGAATCAATCTTAAAATACACGATCAATTAATGAAAATTGTAAAAGACTTTCCAAAGTACAATGATAAGATGGATGCTTTTGATAATGCAGATATTTTTGAATCTAATACAGATAAATTCAATCTTAATGATGAACAAAAAAACAAGACATTCAGAGTTTGGTTACCCTCACATATGGCAAAAAGATTACAGATCAGACTAAATGAGGATAATGAACAGATACATACTACAAAAGAAGACAGACTTAGACAATTGCTATTATTTACCACAGGAGACTCGCCCTCTCTTGACATTTTGCATCAATTGAGTGCGAGTGTCCATGATGACCCGTTTGCTTTTTTGGTCAAATTTGAACAGGCCTATAGAATGGTGATGCCTGTTGGGCCTAATGAGGAACCAACATCGATGATCAAATTGTATGTAACAAAATTCAAGTACCCTAGATCCTGTATCAGTGCAATTGACTAGTGTTCAGACATCATTGCAGGAAGCAACAACTTTTATCGACACAATTAGGAGATCCATGAAGCAGAATCAGGTCAAGGCAAAAATAGCTGTAGTTCATGAGGAAAAAGACAGACAGCTGACATCAGAGAAAACTCAACCAAAACCTAAACCCACATTAGCATCCAGGAACAGAGATTAAACTGAACATAGAGGTAAAAATATCACACAGAGGAGCAATATTAATTGTTATTTTTGTGGTATACCTGGACACTTAAAGTGTCAATGCAGAAAATTTTTGAGAGCAGAATCAGAGGCAGGTACATCGGGAACAGGTAAGCTTGGAAGGGGAAACTGACTTATTCCAAAATCATCCAACAAACCTTCCGCCCCTCCATTCCATTCTCCCACATCCCCTCACACTGACAATACACAAACACAGTCACCATATGCTCCATTAATCAGACAGATCAGAGAGATGACAGTGAAGGAGTCAAATTGCAGGGGCAGTGCTTTTAAAAGACACACTGGTCTGCTCCCATCTCCATCTCTCTGACTAGCAAAGAATGCTCCCACACCCCATCCATTGGAATTTGTGACTAGTGTTACATTGGATGAATGTGGAAGACCATTTCTCAATGTGATTTTGGCAGAACAAAGTGCTGTGTTTCTTATTGATACAGGGGCACAATTAAGTGTTACTATCCTTGAGTTGATGGTAAAACCAGAATCTCCAAGTTGTAATATTATCGGATTCAGCTGAAAAGGAAAAACAAAAGCAAAGCTTGTTCCCAATGTTATGTTGGAAATACTTTGTTCTTTCAAAACAGGAATTGACATTTGGTATTGTCGTGATTCTGAAAATATACTTGCCATAGATTTTATGCAGAAATTTGGATGGGTAATTGATCTAGGGAATCAAGTGATCTGGAAAGATTCTAATGGACGTAAACCTGTAGTCATTGACCCTAGTGAATATAGCCATGTTGGAAGTATTTGCTTGAATGATGTTTTGTGTCATCAGATCATTTGTGGCCTGAAACTGGTGGTGATGAGGGACTGACTGAAATTGTACAATGTTTTCCTTCTCTTTAGGCTCAGTTCAGGAATGAGGTGGGTACAATGAAGGATGTAATTGTGAATGTAGAAGGACGTGATCCTCCTCCACAGCGTCAGTATAAATTGCCTCCAGATTCAATTGGTTCTATGTATAAGATCATACAGGAATTGCTAGCTCAAGGTGTCATACCTAAGGCTAACTCTGTAAGTAACAATCCTTTATGGTGTATTGAAATCTGATGGTACATATCGAATGATATTGGATTTGGGGATGTTTAATAAACATACTCCCAATGTTGCTCCCATTGTTGCTGATACTCATGACATGATGGCAAGGCTAAATGCAAAGGCAAAATATTTCTCTGTACTAGACATCAGTAATGTTTTTTTCAGTATACCTCTTGAAAAGAGCTGTCAGTACAAGTTTGCATTCACTTTCTTGGATGAACAATATCTGTTTTGCAGGTTACATCAAGGAGCACATTATTCACCTAGTGTTTTTCATCAGGCATTGGTGAAGGTATTATCCAGATTTTCTAGGCCTGATTGCATACTGCTATATGTGGATGATATTTTGTTGTCTACTGAGGATAAAGAGTCACATGTTTCTCTTTTGACAGAATTGTTTGAACTGTTGTATGATGCAGGGTTGAAATTTAACACTAAAAAGGTCAAATTGATGCAGACTGAGGTCAGGTTTCTGGGAGTATTGTTGAGTCCAGGAAAAAGACCGCCATTGCAGGAAAGAATAGAGGCGATCGCTTCTCTCCCAATCCCAACCACACACAAGGCATTGCAACATTTTTTGGGTCTTGTAAACTATTCTAGGGATTTCATTGAGGGTTTTGCTGATAAGACCAGGCCTTTTGTATGAACTTTTGAAAGGTGAAAATAATGATTACTTTGGTCCTCGGGATGTTGAACAACAAACCTCATTTGAACAATTGAAAATGAATTTACATAATGCACCTGCTTTGTCCACAGTAGATCCTTCAGCTCCATTTGCTTTGCAAGTTCACACATCAGAGACAGCGGTGTCTGCTGTTCTGTTACAATTGTAGGGAGAAGAGTGGAGAATTTTGGGTTATTTTTCTAAGCTTCTCTCACCTGTTGAAAGAGTTTTTGAAACTTGTGCCAGACAATTGGTAGGCGTCTACTTTGCAGTCAAAGCAACTGAAGACATTGTTGGTTTCAACCAAATCATTCTGCAAACTCCTCATTCTACACTAAAGCTTCTCTTTGAGAAAAATATCCCAGGTATCCCACATCAGAGATTTGCCCATTGGTTACTGTCATTGTCTTCCAATCAAATTGAGGTAGATTATAAGGCCAAATATGTTCTTCCTCAGTTGATGCAATATGAAGGGCAAATTCATGATTGTCTCCAGTCTTTTCAGGATCCGATTCTATCACTTTTCAGACGGTAGGCCGAGGTAAGAGATGAAGAAGTCTTTGTAGATGGTTCCAGATTCTATTCAGATGGGCACTATTATACAGGATATGCCATTTTTTATCCCACAAGAAGACAGGTGGTAAAACAAAAGTTACTGAGTCATTTTCAGCTCAGAGGGTAGAGCTAGAAGCAGTAAAAATGGTGCTACAGCTGAATGAGGCTGAAGATCAGTGTCCCATTGTAATCTACAGTGATAGCTCCTATGTTGTGAGATCATTGACAGATTACCTGTCAGTTTTGGAAAAAAGAGGCTATGTAGATTCTTCTAACAAGACTCTTGTACATAGTGACACACTGAAAACAATTTTTGAGATAGCTTCAAAAACCCCTAACGGTTTTGCAATTGTCAAAGTTCATGCCCATAAAAAGTCTGATGATGATGATCTGTTGGAAATGCAACTGCAGATACGTTAGCCAAAGAGGCAGCCCTGATAGAAGTGTTTGAGCCTGAACCTCTCGAGGTTTCAGCAGTTCAAAGAACAGACACGCATATCCCTTCTTTTGCGGAAGAACAAGAAAAAGATACAACTCTTGTTGCTTCCCGGGTTTTGTGTCATGACCTAAATGGGGACTTGCATCCTGTTGTACCAAAACATCTACAGGATGAGTTCACGAGATATAATCATGACAGCTTGGGTCATTTGGGCCAACAGAAATTGTTAGGCATTCTCAGAGAGATTTTACTGGGAAAAGATGGAAGAGACTGTATGAAATATTATTCAATCATGCCTCATTTGTGCCCAAATTAATCCAAGACAAAAAGGACAGAAATCGCCAATACTGCGAACCGCACCTGCAGATGGTCCATGGTCTACGTTACAAATAGACTATATTGGTTCATTACCATCAGGTAAAAATGGTCTCAGGTATGCATTGGTTGTAGTAGATGTTTTTTCTAAATGGGTTGAAATTTTACCTGTCAAGAAAGATGATGCTTTGTCTATAGCTAGAGCATTAGTTAATCGTGTCTTTTGTACTTGGGGGATCCCAAGAAAGATTACCTCTGATCGAGGAAGTCACTTCACAGGAAGAATCATGCGAGCAGTTTGTACTATTCTAGGGGTACAATAGTTTCATGTACCTTACCATCCACAGTCTGCTGGTATTGTGGAAAGGATGAATAGGACAATAAAATCCAGAATTGCCAAAATGTTATTGGACAAAGGTAATACTTGGGTGGATGCCTTTTGTACTGTTGAGTGTTAGAGGAACAACTTCCTCCACAACTCCATTTACTCCTTTTGAACTATTGACAGGAAGGAAAATGCCATTGATTTTCCCACATGAACCATTTTTGTCCACACCTCAAAAAGATGCTGTTCCAAGGTCCAAATGGTTGCAATTGTTGCAGGAAAACTTGAAAACCTTTCTTCCACATGAATGCAGAGGATGGAGCCACCATATGAATCCAAATTCAAAAAAGGGGCTCTAGTCATGATTAAATCTCTCAGGAAGAGTGGACCTTGGGAAAGTAACTGGGAGGGTCCCTTTGAAATAATCGACACCATGGGACAAGTTATGATCCTAGTGCAACCAGCATCCAACATGGTTAAAAATATCCGCAGACAACAAAAATTGTGGGTACACGTTGATCAATGCAAATTGTATATTGCAAAATAATGATACTGCATTTCTTTTAGGAAGAAATGGATTCCAATAAGAGCTGGAATACGGAATACCATGTCCTTGATGGAAGGGATTCAACACCAATCCTTCAAGAAAAGAAAAGGTTTCCCAGGAAAAGCTACTATCTGATGGGAACCACATTTCTGCTACTTTGTACTA
Source organism: Phyllobates terribilis (assembly GCF_046119375.1). Lineage (NCBI taxonomy): Eukaryota > Metazoa > Chordata > Amphibia > Anura > Dendrobatidae > Phyllobates > Phyllobates terribilis. The sequence goes on from NW_027363433.1 coordinate 714,212, forward strand.
TTTCAATTCTGATCTACACAGAAGACATTTTATATCATGGAACAAATACTAGTGAAGTGAATGGACATATCAAAGGAACTTTACATTCACGGAAACCAAGAGGATCAAGTATACAAAATCTAATAGATGAAGATAAGCCAGACGATTCAGTAGATATTACTGGGAACATTTGCATGGGTTATGATGTAAAATGCTGAATTGAGCTACACTTCATACACGACACTTAATATTACATGCCGCCATAGGATCTAAGTCTAAATTTAAACAATTACAAGGAGATTAGATACATTATTAGATACATTATGTATCACATGGCATGACAGGCATATGGGAATGTAATCCTACAGATGTGTTATACTGGAATATAGAGATAAGAGGTGAAGAGAAAGCTGTGTGGTCGGGTGATATTCCTAATGATATGCTCGCAAAAGGGACAGTTAGAACATCCGAAACAGAGATTATGTTAAAGACACAACTTTTGGGGAAATTTTTTATCCTTCATTACTTTCTATTACAGAAGGAGATGAAGATTGGTTAAAAACATGGAATTTCCAGATAACCAGAGAATCAGTACAAGTACAAGTATCTGTAGTTTTTACAGTAACAAATACTATCGCTCCAGAAGTAAGGGTTGCACCACAAGCAGTACATAGTCAAGAAAATATGTCGTCTCTTTTATTGAAATGCAACACAAGGTTAGAGTTACCTCCCGAGTCTTTGTTAACATGGACCAGAAACAAAATATTTTTGGGAAGTTTTTCAAATGGTCCAACAAATGTTATACATAGAAGTCAATACGGGAATGTGAGATGGTTGCATAAGAATTTTGATTTTTCTCTAGATAATCCATCTCCTAAGGATTCGGGACTTTACCAATGTTGTGTTTTAAGTAAAAATAATTACAAACAATGTAAAGATGTAAATGTTTGGTCAGCAGTAGATAATGTATGTACACAGACAAGGTTTCAACCATCTACTCCTTTCCAAATCAATCAATTCCAATCTAAACCTCTATTAAGGGATGGAGTGTTGATGACTATGGTCTGGACTTTTAACATGTCCAGTTGGAAAATCTTATCCAGATATCCCCAGTGTCAATCACATCTCATTAACATGGAAATGGGAATAGAACAATGGTTTGGGAGAAGAACGTCAACACAGGTTAGAAGTAAGAGGGGGATATTAGAAGGTATTTTGGGGGGATTAGGAACAGTGGGAAGTTTAATTAACACTATGGACATCCGACATACATACACTTAAATCAGATTTAGAAAATATTGGGTATATTGGAGGCAAAGGAGTAAAAAATTTGAAAAGTTTGCATCAACTCCTTGAGAAGATGGTTTTGAACACTGCTGCTGTGTTGGGATCTTCAGTGTCACATCTACAAGATGCTACTTTAGCTCTAATAGAAAGTGAACAGGAATCCCAAGTGGCCAGAGCATGTCTAGAAATTCAGATTGAATACTCCACCAATCTGAAAATGATTGCACAGGCATTGCAAAGTAGAATTACACCTTTAGGAATAATGTGAAATTTGCCTACAGAATATAATTTTGCGTTAAATCACACAGATTTGTGGGTAAATAAGTGGTTAGGATGTGAACAGAACATTTGTATAGGAACACTAATCCCAATATCGGGAAGAGAAGAAACCATGGTTCCTATTACTGTTCTGGGCATTCCTGTTGGTAATACACAATTACTATATTATCTATTACAGTACACAGATTTTGCATTTGATGGTACCAACACTGGACAATTAGACATTTCTTCATACTTACATTTTGTTTCTAAGGTAATGTGTCTACCTGGACAGGATAAAGTCATTTATAACTTGTGTTTCCATAATCATACCTCATGTCACGCTAGGGTTGAGAATGTGCACACGATACATGACTTGGTGACTCCAATAAGCTCAAACAAAATTTGTTTCCAAGTTATGTCAGAAAAAGAAGTTGTTTCTGTATTCTTCTCATCTTGTGTACATGCTGAAAATCTGACCATAGTTTTCACACTTCCCTCCGTACAATATAAACCTATCTCCAAGAAGGAAGTATTAATATTACGTCAATAGGGACAAGAAATCTGAAAATCCTTCCTATACAGTTCAGTTTGTCACAAATACACTGCTCAAAAAAATAAAGGGAACACTTAAACAACAGAATATAACTCCAAGTAAATCAAACTTCTGTGAAATCAAACTGTCCACTTAGGAAGCAACACTGATTGACAATCAATTTCACATGCTGTTGTGCAAATGGAATAGACAATAGATGGAAATTATGGGCAATTATCAAGACACCCTCAATAAAGGAGTGGTTCTGCAGGTGGGGACCACAGACCACATCTCAGTACCAATGCTTTCTGGCTGATGTTTTGGTCATTTTTGAATGTTGGTTGTGCTTTCACACTCGTGATAGCACGAGACGGACTCTACAATCCACAGAAGTTGCTCAGGTAGTGCAGCTCATCCAGGATGGCACATCAATGCGAGCTGTGGCAAGAAGGTTTGCTCTGTCTGTCAGCTTAGTGTCCAGAGGCTGGAGGCACTACCAGGAGACAGGCCTATACACCAGGAGATGTGGAAGGGGCCGTAGGAGGGCAACAACCCAGCAGCAGGACTGCTACCTCCGCCTTTGTGCAAGGAGGAACAGGAGGAGCACTGCCAGAACCCTGCAAAATGACCTCCAGCAGGCCACAAATGTGCATGTGTCTGCAAAAACGGTTAGAAACCGACTCCATGAGGGTGGTATGAGGGCCCGATGTCCACAGATGGGTGTTGCACTCACAGCCTAACACCGTGCAGGACGCTTGGCATTTGCCACAGAACACAACACCAGGATTAGCAAAGTATCAACTGGCGCCCTGTGCTCTTCACAGATGAAAGCAGGTTCACACTGAGCACATGTGACAGACGTGACAGAGTCTGGAGACGCTGTAGAGAGTGATCTGCTGCTTGCAACATCCTTCAGCATGACCGGTTTGGCAGTGGGTCAGTAATGCTGTGGGATGGCATTTCTTTGGAAGGACTTACAGCCCTCCATGTGCTCGCCAGAGGTAGCCTGACTGCCATTAGGTACCGAGATGAGATCCTCAGACCCCTTGTGAGACCATATGCTGGTGCGGTTGGCCCTGGGTTCCTCCTAATGCAGGACAATGCCAGACCTCATGTGGCTGGAGGGTTTCAGCAGTTCCTGCAAGATGAAGGCATTGAAGCTATGGACTGGCCCGCCCGTTCCCCACACCTGAATCCAATTGAGCACATCTGGGACATCATGTCTCTCTCCATCCACCAATGTCACGTTGCACCACAGACTGTCCAGGAGTTGGCGGATGCTTTAGTCCAGATCTGGGAGGAGATCCCACAGGAGACCATCCGCAACCTCATCAGGAGCATGCCCACGTGTTGTAGAGAGGTCATACAGGCACGTGGAGGCCACACAGAATACTGAGCCTCATTTTGACTTGTTTTACGGTCGTTACATCAAAGTTGGATCAGCCTGTAGTGTGTTTTACTACTTTAATTTTGGGGGTGACTCCAAATCCAGGCCTCCATTGGTTAATAAATTTGATTTCCATTGATGATTTTTGTGTGATTTTGTTGTCAGCACCTTCAACTTTGTACAGAACAAAGTATTCAATGAGAATATTTCATTCATTCAGATCTAGGATGTGTTATTTGAGTGTTCCCTTTATTTTTTTGAGCAGTGTATATAATTTCCCTTGGGATATGTGGACAAATGAGATAAAGACAAAGGTTTGTTAAATTTGTTAACAAAACAACTAAAAGAAGCTGAAATTGTATTCCGACATGAACAAGGCCATTTAAATGATATTGAACATGAATGGACAAGTATGTCAGGCTCATCTTGGTGGAAAAATCTAGGAAGATCAGTAACTAGTTGGTCACAGTCTTCAGCAAAAATGGCTGCAGGAAGCGTATTAACAAATCCAATCATAATCATATTTATTTTGATCTTGCTGTGCATTTTTTATCAGATTTTTGTGTGTAAAATTAAGAAAATATATTAAAAGATAAAGACAGAAATGAAAAAGGAAGATGGTCTTTATTTTTAATTTAGAAGTTTTTGGGAACTCAGATGACGTTCAATACAGGAGTTGATACAAGGTTTTCAGAATAAAGAATGAATGTGATACGAATGGTGAGAGAATGAGTTTAGGATTGATTATGATATTTCTTAAATCATAATCAGGGGGGACTGTAAAATATTAATCTCTAATGATAAAATAAATACATAATAAGAAACTTTGAAGCTCTGGTTCGAACCATATTCAGTTTTAAACATTTTTAGAGCGAGACTGAGGGGTTATTTTGAAGATCTTGGCAGAGACACCTGTTCTGTACGTCAAACCTATAGGGCTCTTGTCAATATGGGTTATTTGGAGATAACTAATGATCCTTAAAGGTCACTAGCCATATGTTTAAAATATACCAACATAAAGTAATTGTGCACGTAGCCAAAAGGCATATTCCATGAGTTACTAGTTTTGTTCTAACATGGTAGAAGTTACTAATATACCTGAAAGCCGCCATATTGGGTTATGAAACTGTAAAAATAATCTCCAATGTACGTCTATGAGGCGAGATGGTATATAAGGAGAGCCAGACATGAATGGGCAGCTGTCTCATACCTTGAGAATCTCCACCACGGACCATCTCATGCTGTATACTTAAGAACTTATGAATGTTGTTTTCTCTCTTATAACCTGATACTTCTTTCTGTGCTATCAACTATTTTTTTCCTTATTTTGTAACCACTTTTGAATAAACCTTAAACAAGCTTTTGTTTTATCCACACAATTCAATATTGCTTTCCTTCCAATCCTCACTGTACTCTTACTCCAACGTAAGCGTTATATTTGTAACAGTGATGGAAAAGTATCATAGTCTTTAGTAAGTGGGCAGCTCCTCACACATCGTACACACGCGGCTCCGCTCCGTACACACGGCTCCGCTCCATACACCTCAAACACATGGCTCCGCACACCTCGTACATGCGCGCCTCCGCTCCGCACACCTCGTACAAGCGCGCCTCCACTCCGTACACGTGCGCCTCCGCTCCGTACACCTCGTACACACGCGGCTCAGCTCCGTACACCTCGTACACACGCGGCTCCGCTCCGTACACCTCGTACACACGCGGCTCTGCTCCGTACACCTCGTACACACGCGGCTCAGCTCCGTACACCTCGTACACACGCGGCTCTGCTCCGTACACCTCGTACACACGCGGCTCTGCTCCGTACACCTCCTACACACGCGACTCTGCTCCGTACACCTCCTACACACGCGACTCTGCTCCGTACACCTTGCACACACACGGCTCTGCTCCGTACACCTCCTACACACGCGGCTCTGCTCCGTACACCTCGTACACACACGGCTCTGCTCCGTACACCTCGTACACACGCGGCTCTGCTCCGTACACCTCGTACACACGCGGCTCTGCTCCGTACACCTCGTACACACGCGGCTCTGCTCCGTACACCTCGTACACACGCGGCTCTGCTCCGTACACCTCGTACACACGCGGCTCTGCTCCGTACACCTCGTACACACGCGGCTCTGCTCCGTACACCTCGTACACACGCGGCTCTGCTCCGTACACCTCATACACACGCGGCTCTGCTACATCCACACTGTAAACCCCTCCTGACCCCACACATAAACTTCAGCTCATCCAGCACCATGACAACCAGCACAGCAGAGTCCTGCATCCACTGAAGCCCCTGATCATGTGACCCCTGACTCCTCCCCTCCTGTGACCTCATCACAGGTCCTGTGCGCACAGAGCAGCCATATATGTGGTGGCAGCTCTGCAGGTGGAGGTATGTGGAGATTCCCCATTATTGGGCGCAGGGGGCATTAACACCTTCAGCACAGAGACTCTTTTTGGGTCTTGTGTTGCCCCTTTATAAGAATCATAAGGTTTTTGTTCTGTTTCCTGTAATAGATACATATGACCCAACTATGGAGACAAGAAGGGAGGAAACATATTGTTCTCATAGTACAGGGCCCCTTTACTGGCCCCACAGTGTAATGCCCCCATTATGCCCCTTATGCAGGATGTATGATGCCCCCACAAGTGTAATGCCCCCATTATGCTACTTATACAGTATGTATGATGCCCCCACACAGTGTAATGTCCCCATTATGCCCCTTATGCAGTATGTATGGTGCCCCACACAGTGTAATGCCCCCATTATGCCCCTTATGCAGTGTGTATGATGCCCCACACAGTGTAATGCCCCCATTATGCCCCACACAGTGTAATGCCCCCATTATGCCCCTTATGCAATGTGTATGATGCCCCCCACAGTATAATGTTCCCCCAGTACCACCTGAGGTTTTACATGTGGAATAATCCCTCTGGAGTTGGTTTTCCCTTTTCCTGCTCCCCTCCATGTATACCCTCGAGCATGTATACAGGCATGTAGGGGAGCTGGCCTTACTAGATATCGAGGCTTTGTACAGTAATATACCGCATGAGGATGGTATCAGAGGAGCAAGACGTTTCTTGAAATCGAGATCAATAGAGTGTAGCAGACATAATGACTTCATGGAGGATCTTCTAAAATTCACTCTTACTCATAACTTCTTTCTTTTTGACAGGAAGTACTTCCACCAGCTCAGGGGTACTGCGATGGGGAGCCCCTGTGCCCCCTCGTATGCTAATCTATTCCTGTGCTGGTGGGAGGAAACCACAATATTCAGGGATGATCATAAGTGGTGGCATCCATATATTGGGGTATGGTATAGATATATTCACAAAATTTTTCTAATCTGGTCAGGGACGAGTGAAAAGTTTATTGAATTTGTTAGGGAACTCAACGTCAATAGAGTGGGCCTGAGATTTATATCAGAATTCAACTATTACCAGTTGCCTTTCCTGAATGTACCAATCAAGAAAGTACGGGATAAGACCATAGGGACACTCATCTATCAAAAACCTGCAAGCACTAATAAACTATTGAAGTGGGATAGTCACCACCCCATCCTCCTTAAAAAAAAGCAATATCCAAGGGCCAATTTTTACGGTTGAGAAGAGACTGCTCTAATGTCACAGATTTTAATATACAGGCAATAGACATGAACACCAGATTCATGAAAAAAGGGTACCAACAGTACATTTTGGATTCCGTACCATTGTTTGCAGAAAATCGGGAGAGACAGACATTCCTCTATAGCTAACCAAGAGAGCAAGAAAAAGATGGGATAACACGAGTAATAGGAACTTAAAAGAATCAGAGTGACCATATCTTTAATATCCTCAGAAAACCCTGGCCGACCTGGACCTGAGGGTGCTGTGGGATCTACTCCCACAATAAGTTTCAGAAAGGGTTGGTCAATTAGGGACTGTTTAGTGCATATTTTCGATAAAAACCTGCACCCAAGTGGACTTGGCTGGATAGAAGAACCCCGAGAAAGTTGTATATGTAATTGGATGAGACCATGTAAATATTTCTCGAGTTCCTCTACAGGTAAAATCTTTTTCCAGAGGGATTATTCCAACTGTAAAACCTCAGGACTTTTATATGTGGCCACATGCACCTGTCCCCTAGATTATGTATGCACGACCAAGAGTTAGTATAGGAGGAAGGTGGGGGGCATTTGGGCAAAATACACCATGGTTGGGACACCCCATTAGTGAGACACATGAACAGTGCACATTGAGGTGAAACAAGAGACATCTCCTTTTGCATCATTGAGATGGTTAAACCCAATGTGAGAGGAGGTGATCTCAATACATGTATAGTCAAAAAGGAAAGTGAGTGGATTTCCAGACTGGATTCACTAGCCCCTAAGGGACTGAATGAACAAATTTCCTATGCCTGTTTTGTATGAATACAGCCCCATTCTGGATTACATTTTTGGATTTTATACTCTACCCATTTCTACTCAAGTCCCTGTGAATATGGTTCACATATTGTTTTACTTCATCAAGAGATCTGAGCTTCTATATCAGAATTATTTCTTATCAGTTATATCCCACTTATACTATTAAGTAACTAACAAGTGTGGTGTTCCTTGTGTATGTCTAATTATGTAATGGGGGTTAAATTTGACCATTTAGGAATTTACTGTGGGCCACCATCCCATATTTTCTGTAGTGATAAAGTAGATCTACATGCCTATTACATGATGGGAGGATGTGGAATACCTGTTTTTAGTCTCCCATGACGCTGATCTCAGAGATAGGATTTTTCTGTTGGTGGAATGCAATCCAATATCATATGTGCTCCGGTGTGGAGTGCAGACATCTGGGCATGCGCAATCGTGGACAATGATCCTAGATGCACTCCGGTGTGGAATGATAACTACGGCCATGCGCAGTCACAGGTATGAGTGGAGCGGCCGCAATCAGTTTATCTGGCATTTCAGTGTAAAGCACGTCACTTCCCAACATGCACACTAGGGGATGGACATTATCGGTCCTCTAGCTCATGAGAAGTAGCGTAGGTGCAGTACATTATTGTAGACAGACTCCATTCTGTATATCCTGTGACAATTCACCTCTAGGAATGGGAATGGGCCTCCTAGTCTGGGAGGGGTTTTGGATGAATTGGGCTATTTAAACATGGACACCTGGCTATTAGGCACACTATGCTGAACATCATGAATTATCATCCCAGTATCAAGCCTCCTGATGAACCTGTTGGGGGAAATGCGTTGAGGTGGATTATTGAAACATTTTCTGCGTACCATACCCTTTTCTTTATACATATAGTAGGGGTTTTACTCACTTGGATGCGACGGGAGGAAAATATGAGGCATGTTCCTTTAAAAGTTCATGTGGGTTTATTGCTTCATAAACCCAGAAGCCAAACAGAAAAGCAAATAGCCTTTAGATCAGGCAAACAAAGTAAATGTCCTTAGCAGGTCTCTGCTCAGCCAGGCCTGTGTGCCACACAAGCTGGGGTAGCTTCTAGTATCCTGGCTTGGTCTGAAGACAAACATACACAGGAGGCCTTCTCCCTCCAAACACACAGACCATGTGCCAAACAACAACCTTCATTTTATAGGCTGTTAACCACACCCAGAGGTGAGGTATGTGGGTAGCTGGACCCGCCCATTCTCTCCTAGCTACCCGTAACCCGACTCCTAGGTGCACCGAACAATCCTCTTAGTGCTTATGTGCCCTAGAGAAACACTCCGGGTTACATCACAGAGACCAGCCATTTCTGTGACACATGCCTCCCATCGACTATGCGACCACTAGCCACCTTACAATACCTTGATATGTATCTGGTTTTATGACTACCCCACAGCTGATTAAAGGGAATCTGTCACCCCCTGGGACTTATCTGACCTCTACTATGGGCATACAGGTGATAGCAATGTGAATCTATACTTACCTGTATGCCTCATATTAGAGGTCTGTTTGCTGTGACATGGCTCTTAATTCAGTGAAGATTCCAATGCTTGCTGGCCGGGGGACGGGAAGAAATCCTCGCCTACTGTGTTAATTAAAATATTTCCCACCTCCCCTGCACGTCACAGTGCCCTGTGACGTGCAGTCACCATGTCCAGATCCCACGACTGCGCGCTTTTTACGGTAGTGACGAACTTGTACTGTGTACTAAGCAGTTATAGTACTGAAGGGATCTTGTGCCCAGGCGCCGGGAAGTCACCATGACTCGCCAGTGCCTGTGCACAAGATCCCTGCAGCACTATGATTGCCTAGTACACAGTACCACTGTGCCTTCCGCAAGAAGTGAAGTGCGCGGGACCTGGACATGGTGACTACACGTCACAGGGCATTTCTTCCCGGCCCGCAAGCATCGGAATCTTCACTGAATAAAAAGCCTTTTCACAGCAAACAGACCTCTAATATGGGCCATACAGGTAAGTATAGATTCACATTTCTATCACCTGTATGCCCATATTAGAGGTCAGATAAGTCCCAGTGAGTGACAGATTCCCTTTAATCAGCCGTGGGGTAGTCGTTTAAGTGGATTCCCTTTAATAAATACTCACTTAGCCCCATTCTTGGTGCAGGTACTAATGAATCCAGGACCTATGAGATTTTTACCAAATGATAGTTGGATAGTTAGGGGGTGTATCATCCATAGCGTCGGCCCATACGGCCACTATGGTGCCCGTGAAAAAACACAGATTTTGAGCTTGGTTTAAATTGATATCCATGCAGCACATAGACGCATGTTTACTATGGCCATAAATCAGAAAAAAACTATAAAGAAAAATTATCATAAACCCTACTGTAAATAAATAAATAAATAAAAAGCAAAAGTGCATTTAAATAAATTAGGGTTCTTATCAACACTGTTTTTGATCAAAAATAGCATGAAAGCTATCCCACCATAGCAAGGTGCACCCATTCGAGATAGTCCTACTCTGTATAATATTAAAAACCTTACCATGTGTGAAAGCCTCAAACTTCTGTGTGTGAATCAGACATGAGATCTAACGTGATAGAACATTACAGTCCGGGGAAGACGGAAAACATTCATATAGACGACCGGTGGAGATGTAGTCAGTAAAGCACTCTAGCCAAATATCTTTCTACAGCCGTAGTAGAAGATGAAGATGTCGTCCTATTCATGAAGTAATTATTTCTCATGTCACGTGTAATGAATATCTCCTGCAGTATTGCTAATGCCGACTGCAGTGTCGGTAAATGAGATGAGAATTAGCATTATGGAAGATGAGTCTTTGAGAAACGAGTTCAGCTACAGACTCCAAGGAAGAAACTGCTTGTTGTCTGTGGCCTAAAATATATAGGTTTTATTACTAGATGTAAAGAAGAAAACTAAATACTGTAAAATGATATATCTCCTCATATGTTTTCCCTTATTATCTCCAGTAATTGTGTAATTACACAGTATTTTTATGATGTTACATTGGCTTATCATCTTCTCATTCAGGTCCCTACAATATCGGATGCTCTCAGTGAAGATCTTCTATTTAAGAGAATTTTCCTTATGGACCCATCAAAGATGGGTATGGACAGAGACAAGATGGCGGAGAGGATATTGTGCCTCACCCTAGAGATCCTCTTCCGACTTACTGGAGAGGTGAGAGATTCTGATGACGTCACATTACCTCATTCTTATCTATGGGAGTTACAGATGGACAGAACTTGAGAGGTGAGGACTCTGGAAATGTCTGTAGTGAGATTTAATAATTTGTCTCTCCATAACCAGCATTACACAATAGTGAAGAAGACCTCTAGTGGGCGCTGTCAGGCCCCTGTGTCTGAGGGATGGGGAAGACCACAGAGCCCAATCACCGGGGCTCCATCTCACCCCCTGATACATGAGGACATCAATGACCAGAAGATCCTAGAACTCACCTACAAGATGATTGAGCTGCTGAATGGAGAGGTGACACAGCTGGGAATGCTGGGACATTATACAGTAACGCTATGAAGGGATCGGGGGGATGACGGTATCATTGTATGTGTCAGGTTCCTATAAGATGTCAGGATGTCGCTGTCTATTTCTCCATGGAGGAGTGGGAGTATTTAGAAGGACACAAAGATTTGTACAAAGACATCATGATGGAGGTTCCCCAGCCCCTCACATCTCCACGTAAGAGACAGGACTAAATACACACGACCTATAATTATCTGTATGTAAAGAATTAATTCAGTCCCTGTATGTGTTTCCTCCAGATCTATCCAGTAAGAGGACAACACCAGACAGATGTCCCCGTCCTCTTCTTCAACATGCCTGTAAACAAGAAGATCCCAATGTTCCTCAGGATCATCAGGTAGATGGAGAGAAGGTGTCATGAGATCTCCCCTATGATGTGTAGATGGCTGTGAAGGTCTTGTGTTCAGTCTTGGTTTATCCACCAGTATTATATGTTTTATACTTGTGTAATGAGAACGGTGGAGATGGCAGGATTAGAGCTGATCATAGATGGGACTTCTCCATCTGTCTGTGACTTTTACAATATTTGTTTCAGGGTGAAGATCAGACCCATATTAATACTACAGAGACATATGTATGGGGTGATGAGTGGTGTAAGGAGGAGATTCCTACATATGACTACCCAGGTGAGTAGTAACCACTAGTAACGAGCGAGTGTATTTGTTAATATTCGCTTTTCACACTGATAGTACGGTATTCGGGTTACTCGTTATTCTGCGAGTATTTGTGTACTCGCCTCGCTATATTCGGATGTCCCGCCCTGCAGTTTTGGCGCCTTCTCTGCTGCCACTAAACATGCTGGGCTTCTTAACCAATCACAGTAATGCCGCAGACATCTTGGTTGTGGCATTACTGTGATTGGCTGGCTGCCCAGCGTCATGGGGTCCATTTAAGCCCTACCGCCGCCATTTTGTGCACATTGCATCTGGAGCCTATGTTGTAATAGCCTATGGTAAGATCGCTGAGCTGCTAGGGAGAGTGTTTAGGCCTCTTGATAAAACAAAAGCCCTTTTAAGGGCTACCTGCAGTGTATACTAGTTTTGTGTTTAAAGGAGCCGCTCACTAGCTCCATAATACCACCAAAAAATAGCTCTTTTCAGAGCTGAAGGCACACAACAAAATCAGAGAACAGGGAGGGAGAGATTGTGTATTAGGTAGGGAGTGTATTAGCTAGTGTTCTTTCAGTGTCCATCTTAAAACAGCTCTTGTCAGAGGCAAAGCAATATTTTTCCAGCACACACAGAACTAGCATTTTGTGCTGCCTTTTTTTTTTAGCACCGGTCTATTTTCCCTGCTGTTTTAGGGGTCAGAGCCTGGCTTCTGCAGTCCACATTAGTCCACTTAAAAAGGTGTTTTGTGCCCTACGCAAAGCAGTAGTCCAAACATTTCCTACTGCCTGCTACAAAAGAAGCATGCACCAGCCCATTTTAACCACTATTTTGGGGTGTCAGCCTGCCTTCTGTCCATATTAGTCCACTTAAAAAAGCATTTTGTGCCCTACACAAAGCAGTAGTCCAAACTTTTCCTACCGCCTGCTATAAAGCACGCACCAGGCCATTTTAACCACTATTTTGGAAGCCACCATCCCAAGGGCCACCAATCACAAATAGTAGTTAGGCTGGAGTAGGAATACTGTCCTGGTTTGTCCACTGCACATTCTGCATAGGGTTTGTAAAAATTAGCCCTATGGGCTGAATCATGGTTGACGCAGGAAGCCGTCATCCCAAGGGCCTCCAATCACAAATAGTAGTTAGGCTGGAGTAGGAATACTGTCCTGGTTTGTCCACTGCACAATCTGCATAGAGTTTGTAAAAATTAGCCCTATGGGCTGAGTCATGGTTGACGAAGGAAGGAAACGGGTTCTTATGGGAAGGGGTTGACGTTAACAGCAGTAGCATGAATCTGCATTTTTGGTAAATTTAGGTTGGCTTGCTCTCATCTGGAGGGATTACAAACTGTGGAGATATCCAGTCCTTTTTGAATTTAATCAGAGTAAGTCTGTCTGCATTCTCCGTGGTGAGGCGTGTGCGCCTATCAGTGATGATTGCCCCAGCGGCACTGAAAACATGCTCAGACACCACACTAGCAGCCGGGCAGGCCAGCACCTCCAAGGCATATAAGGAGAGGTCGGCCAAGTGTTTAGCTTAGACACCCAATAATTAAAGGGAACTGAAGTGTCAGAAAGGACGCACGGATGGTCACTTAAGTACCCCTTGACCATGTTCTGCAACTTATTCCTCTTTGGCATTGTTACAGGCACAGATAGCCTTTACTGTTGTGCTGGTCTATATAAATAAAAATTATTATTATTATTATTATTACTGTTGGATAAAATGTGTATCACGCGAGGGTCTTGCCACAGATACTTATACATGAACTGTGCCATGTGGGTCAAGCTGCAAAAAGGCAAATGTTCTGTGTCCCCAACAGTAGAAACAGTACCCACCCTCTCCTCACGCTGACTCGCCTCCTCCTCCTCCACCACCTCCTCCTCTCCAGCCCATCCAGGCTGGGCAGACATGAAGCTTGGGTTGGGTGTCCCCTCTGTAGCATTACCCCTCGGTAGCACAGAAAAACAAGTCCTCTCCCTCCTCATCCTCCCCCTCTTCACCAAATGTTGCCTCAGAATATTGGCTGGGCTGGGTAGTATCACCCATTGGGAAATCTGGCTCCATATCAACATTCTGGGCACTTAAAGCTTTCTCTTTGAGATTATGCAGTGATTGTTTCAAGAGACACAGTAGCGGGATGGTTACGCTGATAATAGCCTGATCGCTGCTCACAAGGCTGGTGCAGTACTCAAAGTTCTCAACAACCTCACAAATGTCAGCGATCCACACCCACTCAACAGATGTTATGTGTCGTGGCTGACTCTCAGTCTGACCTGTATACTGAAGCTGGTATTCAGCTACTGCCCTCTGCTGTTCACTAATCCTCGCAAACCTAAGATAGGTGGAGTTCCACCGCGTGGGCAGGCCGCAAATGAGTCGGTGACTTGGCAAATTCAACCGCTTATGCAGCACTGTAAAAGCAGCAAAAGCAGTAGAGGAATGGCGGAAATGGGCGCTAATATGGCTCACCTTCTCAAGTAGGTACAGGAAGTCACGGAAAGTTTTCAGAAATTTCTGAACAACTATGTCCAGCACGTGAGCCATGCATGGCACGTGTACCAGCTTGCCGATCTTTAAAGCCGCCACCAGGTTACGCCCATTATCGCAGACGACCGGAGGCCACTGATTGGTCTGTTGTTTTACAGCTTGTCGCAGCTCTGTTGCAGTGTGTGCTTTCTGACCTAAACAGATCAGCTTCAGCAGAGCGTCTTGCCACTTTGCCGATGCACTACTGCACAGGTCCCAGCTTGGCAGTGATGGGGAGAATAATTCAGCAGAGGATTAGGAGCAGGAGAAGGGGAGAGAGGAAGTGGAATTTGAATAGGTGGAGACCCTGACAGAAGTTGGAACCGCTATTCTTAGCGTGGGTGGGATGTGTGATGTTCCAGTTTGCGCCTTTGTCCCACCCTCCACCAGGTTCCCCCAGTGTGGCATGACAGAAATGTATCATCCCTGTACACAACAATTTGTCCAGGTGTCTGTTATTAGGTGGACCTTCCCGGTTACGGTGTTGGTGAGAGCATGGTTCAGATTGTTTAACACGTGCTTGTGTAACGCAGGGACGACACATCGGGCAAAATAGTGGCGGCTGGGAACACTGTATCGTGGGGCAGCCACAGCCAAGAGATCATGGAAGACTGTGTTCCCACAAGCCCAACATCTCCATAGCTAGCAATTTGGCAATGTGCGAGTTTAGTATTTGTACCTGTGGGTGCGTGGCTGGGCATTTACGCATTCTTTCCAAGCTCTCAGGCACGGACAATTGGACACTTTGCTGGAACAAGGAAGTGGATGTGGTTGATGTTTGTTGCGTGTGAGCAACTGCAGCTTGTGGGCAGGAGGTATGAGCGCCTGCTTCTTGAACAGCAGATTCTGAAGGACATAGCCCAGGCGACATGGCATAAGTTTCCACGGAACCCAAAAGCACTACAGATACTGGCTGGTGATCAGCTTATGCAACCTTTGTCTATCCCTCATCCCCTCAAGATGACTGGACCATCATTGTAAATAAGTCCCTGTCCTTTGTGTCACCCCCCACCTCATTGTACATCGTAAGCTCTTATGAGCAGGGTCATCATTATTTTTCCTTTAATTATTATATTATCTTTAGCTATGTTACTTATGACTGTTGAATATGAACCTCTGAATTGTAAAGCGCTGCAGAATAGGTTGTTGCTATATAAATAAAGAGTATTATTATTATTGGTTTGACCCGCAGGCGCAGATTTGGTACCTTGGTGTTCCGTCCACCTACTCGGCTGCTTGGCTGCCATGTGGTTTCTCATACTCTTTGTGCTCAGGTTGCCTTTGCCCTGGCCTCTGCTCAACTTGGTATTGCAGATGTTACAGACAACAATGTTTTTCTCTGAAGGACTTTTAGAAAAAAAAATTCCACACAGCAGCTGAACGCCCTCTTGCCCTGACTTGGCGCACAGCGGGGGTGCTCTTGGGAACAGTTGACCCAGTTTTTACTCACTCTGGGCAAACCACGACCCCTTGGTGCCTGTGTTGGTCCATCTTCCTCTGTGTTGCTGCCAACGGTCCAGGTCGGATCAGTGGACTCATCATCGACCACCTCGTCTTCTATCTCATCCTCCTTCCCAGTTGATATTGTAGGCTGACCTGATGGCAACTGTGTCTCATCATCATCAGCCTCCGCCTCTGGAGACAGTAAATGACGTTCCTCCAAGTGGCTTTCTTCTGGTTGTAGGTCCTAAAATACTTGAGCATCAACGCACGCCGCCACCTCTTGTCCCTCTTCAATGCTGCATGGTGATAGGCCAGAGCCAACCAAAGGATACGTACCAAACAGATCCTCGGAGTGGCCAAGCTTGGGGTCATATGTCTCCTGTGACTGATAATGGTGGGAGGAAGGAGAACCAGCTTCAGGATTGGAAGGGCCAGCCTTCTGTGTATCCACAGTAGACTGTGTGGTCGTGGAAGTTTTGGTGCTGCTTGACAAATGCGTAGAGGCCTTGTCTGCTATCCAAGACAGAATCTGCTCTCGCTCTTGTGGCTTCCACACATGTTTACGTTCCAGACCGGGAACTTTTTCCAGGAACATTGTGGATGCATCAAGCTTCTTCTGACCTGACACAGACTGAGTGGCTTCTCGCGCACCACTGACAACACCACGTCCACGTCCCTTAACAACAGGCTTTTTTGGCATTTTGGGTTTTGTTGACAGATTTTCAGATGTTGATGGCACAAGCCAAGCTAGCTGTCAAAGGCACAGCCAAAATAATGAGTCAACCGGGACACAGCCAATAGGGCTAATTTTTACAAATCCTATGTACATTGTGCCGTGGACAAACCAGGACAGTATTCCTACTCCAACCTAACTACTATTTGTGATTGGAGGCCCTTGGGATGGTGGCTTCCTGCGTCAACCATGACTTAGCCAATAGGCCTAATTTTCACAAACCATATGCACATTGTGCAGTGGACAAATCTGGAATGTACAGTAGTCCTTCCAAACTAATATTTGTCATTGGAGGCCCTTCTCACAGGTTGTGTCACATTGTGAGATAGGGGATACATATTCAATAGAAATTTACACTGATTGTTGATGACCGACTGATGGCCCTCTGAAAACTTAAATTGAGGATCACAACTACTACAATACTCCATCGTAGGTAATGTTTGTCAAGGGAGGCCCTTGTCATGCAATCTTCCTGCACCTATGACACAGCCCCCAGCCCCAGGAGTAATTTTTGGAAATACGATGCACATTCTACTGGACCAAGTAGTACAGTATCAATAAGTCTTCTCCTGCTATATAATCTGGGGAATATTGACAATCAAAATCTCTAAGCCAATCTCTAAGAAGCTTCACCAACCCATCCTGGAGGGGGGGCACCATAAATACTTTGTCCAGTGACTTGCACAAGTGATATATTTGAGCTTGTCATCGAGTTGACTAGTGCAGTTTTATTTTTACGGTTCACTGAGTTCAGCCATACCTGAGGGTCGTAGTCCGCACTCACTGCTACCTTCTAGTACTCCATGTATCTTGGCCATTTTCTCTGTAGTCTCTGCCCTTAAATTAGTTAAATAATAATGAGGGCCCTACAGTATGAATAAGTGAGGGCACTCTCAAGTGTACACAAGAGGCAACTCCAAAATTTCTAGAGGAGGGCACTTCAAAATGTTTGTTACAGGGCCACACAAGGGCTCTCACAAAACTCAGCTTTCCTGCTTTCTGCAGGCGATCTGAACATTTGAATTTAGGGCCCGAGTCTCACATGGTGGTGGAGGAGGAGGGTCAAGCCCAATGCTGCAATGAGCATATTGTAAACTGCTATGGAATGTGTATTCCACTATCTGATTGTCAATGATGGAGGGACCGCCCAAATGTCTAAGTAATAGCTGTCCCTCCAAAACGCATGTTACAGAGCCACCTGAGGCCTCTCAGGTCAAATTTCTACATACATACTGATACTTTCTAGCTGTGCTTGTAAAGTGCTGGGGAATAGCGCACTAAAGATGATGTATGACAGACGGACCTACAAAATGTATAAGTCAGGGCCCTCCCAATTATAAAAGGCGAAAAAAAAAGCCACAACAGTATGTGTGAACAAACGCTAAAAGGGGTATTTTTTGGTTTCTCTGATTTATTTAGCCTTATTTAGGTTAAGTTTGGTAGTTGTTCTTGTGTGTCTGTAAAAGTGGTGTAACACTGCGACAAACTTATCCCCAGAAACCATATGTGAGTCAGAAATGCATTCAGGCACATTCAGGCTCTTCCCATTCTGTTTCATCACTTTCCCATCCATTTCACTTTCCCATCATCTTCTCCTCAGGCCCCTTTGTAGGGTCCAGCAGAAAATTATTCGCATTTCCCATTGACTTACATTGTACTCGCTATTCTGAACGAATACGCAATTATTACAAAGTACTATATATATAGCGAGTATAGCGATTACGAATATTACGGTACTCGCTCATCACTAGTAAACACTAAATGCAGAGAAGTCACAGATTCTTCTTAGTCACCGGCTGTGGCTGCTTTATCGGTGGTGTAGTCCGGCTGTATCACAATCGTGTGATCACCATTTTGCCTCTAGACCACAACATTCTCCTCCACCCAAAACTGTTCAGATGATTTTGGGCACTGAAAGCCCTTTTCTATAGAACTTACAACCTGGAGGATCCACCTCCCCCCTGGGATTAGAAGATGCTGACCGTTACCTGATGACAAGTTAGAAAATCACTTGAAGTAAAATATTATGATGGATCTGTAAGAGAAAGCGGAGGGTAATGATGTTGTTGGCTTCCTAGATCCCTGATATCTTATTGGATGAATCTACCTTCTCTCCCTTCTGTGCTGATGAATGTGCTCATATGGTCCCTACAAGACCAGGTCCAGTCTTTCTGGCCAAACTTCACTTTTATGATCGACAACATTAAATGTGCGGTGAGGCCAAGTGTGAATTTCTGTACAATAACAGCAGAGTTTCCCTTTATCCTGACTTTTCAATTTTTTTTAAAACTAACTTCAAACAGGATTGTGACAAACTAAGCAAAAAAACATTACACCTGTGCCATGATATATCTCTAAGCTAAATTTAAGACGCCTCAGCTCTGCATTATTATAAAAAGTTCTCTTTGAGTGTCTAATATTTCTTCTTGAAACTCATCTGACAGAAAATAATGTCCCTTACAAGAGTTTAGATTCTCAAGAGCCACCGAGCCCCATACTCCAATTACCAGAGAGAGGTTTCACCACTAGTTACTCACTACTTACTGATGGAAACTGTTGAGTTTGATCATTTCAGTAGATGTGTTATTGTCTATAGTCACAGTTTTGACTACAGTAGTTAGTGCCCAAAATACTCTGATTTAACCCCTTCTTGTAGCCAGTTTTGTGTTCCTATCTGGGCCCATTTTTCAAATCTGACATGTGTCACTTTATCTGGTGATAACTTTGGAATTCTTCACAAAGAATAATAGGAAACAAATGGACCTTACAAATTATTTTCCAACTTCTCTTGAATCCGACAATCCCCTATATACGGTTACACACTACTGTCTGGGCACATGGCAGGTTAAGAAGGGAAGGAGCGACATTTAGCTATTTGAATATAGATCTTGCTCGAATAGTTTGCAGACACAATATATTGGGGACACTGTTCATGGTCACCTGGCAGCGCAAAAGATGGCTACCACAAACAGGCTTGGCGTCATCTACTCCATTTTCCAGATCTCAGGGTTTGCCTTGCTCATCACCCTTTAACCCCTCTACATGGATTTGGACTTAGACAGAGACCCCTAGGCTTGGGCCACAGTGTTTCCTGCTGTTCTATTGAGTGAAATGGCAAGAAGAATAGTCACTTAACCGGGTCACAACATGGAGGTCAATGAAAATAGAAAATCACACAAGAGTAGTCAGTAAATGGGCCGAGGTCACAACAGGAAACAAATACACAAGCCGGGAGCTGAGCACAGAGGACTGAACCAGAGGAGAACAGGGCTGTATCTGGCAGCTTCTGGTAATATGCACAAAAAGCAAAGCCACACTAAGAAGAATTAAAATTCCCCCAATATTCAGGAAGAAACACAGCAAAAAAGGGCAGCAATGTTTACCTGCCCAGATGTTCAGAACTAAATGCACTACCAGGGTGCAGTATACCCACATACAGATGGCGGCTACACGGGTGCAAAATACTGATGAGACAATCATTCACAACCAACCTACAATCACTCACAACCAACCTACAATCACTCACAACCTACCATTTCATGGAGGGGTGACTGCTTAGTATTTGAATTACTCACAAAAAGGTTTGTATAGGGTGCTGTTCACACTTGGGTAGTGCACAGTATCGGCTTACAGCCTATTAGTTACGCCCATACTATTAGATTATGCGGGCTGCCCGGTACTATCCATATATTATATATATGCATTTTTGCACTTTTTTATCCCAGGGTGCAGCCAGGCCCATCAGTGCGGGCATTGTAAACTGTGTCTGTTCTCATGGAGTGCACTTGGATAGTACCGGGCAGCCCACCTAATCTAATAGTATGGCCGTAACTAATAGGCTGTAAGTCGGATACTGTGCATTATCCAAGTGTGAACAGCTCCATATACAAGCCTTTTCTTGTGCAATTCAAATACTACGCAGTCACCCCCTCCATGAAATGGTAGGTTGTGAGTGATTGTCTCATTAGTATTCTGCACCTGTGTAGCCGCCATCTTTATGTGGGTTTGCAGCACCCTGGTAGTGCATTTAGTTCTGAAGATCTGGGCAGGTACACACTGCTGCCCTATTTGGCTGTGTTTTAGCTTCCGGCAATATGCTTTGAGCTTTAGCAGGGTGTGGTGCTTTCCAATTGGCTAAAGCACGGAGCAGATTACTCCAGCTGGACAGCACACACACCCATACTGCCAGACTGGATGGTACTACAGGTCCCAGATACCCTAATCTTAGTGGCTGGACAGAAGCTGTACCGCCTAGTAGCTTCTGGTTCTGACGTCTCCTCCATGACCAGCGCCACCTGCAGGATGAATAAGGCGGCTCTTGGTGAGAGAAGCAGACGTCGCTGGAGCAGATCCCAGAGGAGATGGGACCCACCATTTACAGAAACCCTAATGTGACCAAATTGCAGAAAACCAGAACAGTACAAATTCCCATAAAGTGACTCCATTTTGGAAATTATAACCTTCAGTGAAATAATCTATAGGAGTAGTGACTATTTTGATTCCACAGGCACTTTCCGGAAATTAGCACGCAGTGGATGATGGAGAGTGAAAATTACAAATATATAATTTCATTACCGAACACATAGTGCCCAGATTGTGCTCCAGGAGACACACACCGTAAATTAAGTGGGTTCTTCTCACTATAGAAATGCCAAATACATGGAGGCTAAATGTGGTTTGGGCGCACTGCAAGGCTCAGAAACGAGGGGGAGATTTGACTTTGGGATAGTGGATATTGCTGGATTGGTTTATGGAAGCCATGTTGCTTTTCAAAAGCCTTTGAGCCACTAATAATGTGGAAACCTCTGGTTTTCCATTGACAGATGGACAGATTGACAGTCCTTGAGTGGGGACTTGTTTTTTGTGAGATGAGTAGAAGTTTTTATTGATATTATTTCACCTACATAACATTGTTTGGTGGCTTTTTATATTTGGGAGACAGAATGAACAAACAGTTGAACACCACGCTCTACTGGTTCATCCTATGAGGTTTTCTATTAGACTGTGAACTGTTATTGTCCTGGTGAATAATGACGGCTAACATAAGGCAAAATATAACAAAAATCACAGAAAAAGATACAGCCTTACCAACACCAAATCATATAACAGATGCACTAGCAGGATGCCACAGACCCCCATGATAAAGGGGTGTGGGGGGCAGCACAGGTGCAAAATACTTTATGGAGCAACTACTCACAAACCTACCAATTCATGGAGAGGGTGATTACTTAGTATTAAAGATGCACACAGATGAAGCTTGCATAGGACGCCAGTCACACAGGCAGGTTTGATGCACAGTGTCTGGCTTAGCCTATATGCAAATTGCCTCTTCAGAGAAAAAGAGGACTAGGACTCAATAGCGCCACCTATTGAAAGCAGCAATCCTTCAAGTCACAATCAACCCTTTAACACGTCATGCAATATGACTTAGGATAAAAGCCAAATCAGAATCTCAATTTGCAGACATGGTGTTTCAGGCTGTTGGCCCTCGTCAGTGCAAAGTATGAGAACTGATTTGGCTAGGTGAGAGGCTCTGGACTGAGGTCTAAGGGGTAATGTTTCTCCTTGCAGAGAGTGAGATACCAGCTCTGGCACGTCAAGGTAAGGAGGCTTATTCACCAAGCAATGCTCTTATGGGAAATTTAATATGCAAATTGCCTCTTCAGAGAAAAAGAGGACTTGAACTCTATAGCGCCACCTATTGGAAGCAGCAATCTTACAAGTCGCAATCAACCCTTTAACGAGTCGTGCAATATGACTTAGGATAAAAGCCAAATCAGAATCTTAATTTGCAGACGCGGAGTTTCAGGCTGTTGGCCCTCGTCAGTGCAAAGTATGAGAACTGATTTGGATAGATGAGAGGCTCTGGACTGAGGTCTAAGGGGTAACATTTCTCCTTGTGGAGAGTGACTAGTGATGTTGCCCATACTATTAGATCAGGAGGGCTGCCTAGCACTATATAAGTGCACCCCACATAGACAGACACCCCAGTACACGCAAGAAACACTAAAATGCTAGTGCATTTGTTATCTGATTTGGTGTTAGTAAAGCTGATTTTTTTCTTGGTTTTCTTCTTGGCAGATGACTGTACCAGGAGATCAGAGGAACAGCTGACATCTTCAATTTTTAAATCAGATGACCTTGAGATCACACAGGATACAATTGAAGTGAATGCCATTTCTCCAGATATACCATCATCCCTTCACAGCAAAGATCTGTCATCTGATACTTTGAAACAGGTCCTGTCTTCTGATTCATTACCGAACACTAAGGAAAATCAAAGTCACGAAATAAGTATTAAAAAACAAACTGCTCCTAAAGCTAAGAAGCCATTTTTCTGTTCAGAATATGGAAATAGTTTTTTCCTTGAAAAGTCTTTTCTTACACATCAAAACATTCACACAGCAGAGAATAGATTTTTTTGTTTCAAGTGTGGGAAATGTTTTAACCAGAAATCAAATCTTGTTAATCACCAGAGAAGTCACACACAGAAGAAGCCATTTTCTTGTTCAGAATGTGGAAAATGTTTTACAGATAATTCAAGTTTAATCAGACATCAGAGAACTCACACAGGGGAGAAGCCTTTTTCATGCTCAGAATGTGGGAAATGTTTTACAGATAATTCAAGTTTAATCAGACATCAGAGAACTCACACAGGGGAGAAGCCTTTTTCCTGTTCAGAATGTGGGAAATGTTTTAAACAGAAAGTGCATCTTGATAACCATCAGACAACTCACACAGGAGAGAAGCCATTTTTTTGTTCAGAATGTGGAAAATGTTTTACAGATAATTCAAGTTTTATTAGACATCAGATGACTCACACAGGGGAGAAGCATTTTTCCTGTTCAGAATGTGGAAAATGTTTTATCCAGAAATCAGCTTTGGTTAATCACCAGAGAACTCATACAGGAGAGAAGCCTTTTTCCTGTTCAGAATGTGGGAAATGTTTTAGCCAGAAATCAGATTTGCTTAAGCACCAGAGAACTCACACAGGAGAGAAGCCTTTTTCCTGTTCAGAATGTGGGAAATGTTTTAAACAGAAATCAGATTTGATTAATCACCAGAGAACTCACACAGGGGAGAAGCCTTTTTCCTGTTCAGAATGTGGAAAATGTTTTATCCAGAAATCAGATTTGGTTAGTCACCAGAGAACCCACACAGGGGAGAAGCCTTTTTCCTGTTCAGAATGTAGAAATTGTTATAACCAGAAAACAAATCTTGTTAATCACCAGAGAAGTCACACAGGGGAGAAGCCTTTTTCTTGTTCAGAATGTGGAAAATGTTTTACAAATAAATCAAGTTTAATCAGACATCAGAGAACTCACACAGGGGAGAAGCCTTTTTCTTGCTCAGAATGTGGGAAATGTTTTAAACAGAAAGTGCATCTTGATAACCACCAGACAACCCACACAGGAGAGAAGCCTTTTTCTTGTTCAGAATGTGGAAAATGTTTTAAATTGAAATCACGTTTTATCAGACATCAGAGAAATCACACAGGGGAGAAGTCTTTTTCCTGTTTCGAATGTTGAAACTGTTTTAGCCAGAAATCAGATTTGGTTAAGCACCAGAGAATTCACTCAGAGGAGAAGCCTTTTTCGTGTTCAGAATGTGGAAAATGTTTTGTGAAGAAATCATCACTTCTTAGTCACCAGAGAACTCACACAGGGGAGAAGTCATTTTCATGTTCTTAATGTGGGAAATGTTTTACACGGAAATCAACTCTTATTAAACTTCCGAGAACTCACACAGGGGAGAAGCCTTTTTCATTTTTAACCGAAAATTGTATCTTCTTAAAGGGTTTGTCCACTACTAGGACAACTATTTCTCATTCCTCATGTTTGGCCTTGTTAAAATAAAAACACTCATATACAGGTCCCGATCTGGCACTGTTCCATTGGTGCCACAACTTGCGTTCCGGGGGCACACATAAGGATAGGGCATCAATGTATTATTGGTTGGGGTCCCGTACGTGCCTCCCCTGACGATCAGCTGTTATCTGTGCAGGTGGCGGCTGCTGCCGGCTGGAAGTCCTTATCTGCAGTGCTTGGCCATCAAGTTGTAGTGGCCGCCGCTTGTAACTGCACATCAGCCTCCCGTTCAATTGAATGGAAGGCGGATGCGAAGTACCCCACGGCGGCCACTACAGATGGACGGCCAAGCGGCACAGGTAAGGACTTCTGGAGGGCGGTAGCCGCTGCCGGCACCGATAACAGCTGATCGGCGGGGGTGCCGTGTGCAATGACTCATCCTCAAAATGAAATGTATAAAATATGTAGAAGATTTCATATATGTTACAAGCCATATCAGATGATTCAAAAGTCAATTTCTTCAGAAAGAGTTAAAAATTCAAAACTATGACTTCTCTCTAAAAAAAAAATGGCCGAAATAGACAGACAGAGGCAAGTGAGACGACCAGATCACAATGACATCATGGAATGTAGACTGAAGAACAGGCAATTATCTGAGCTTTTAAAAGATAGAAAAATGTCTTTTCTAAATAGAGCTTTTCTGGAGATTTTTGACAAGAGACATAATTGGTTTAGGGAGTGGCTAAGGAAAAACCGTAATTATATGTTGTATAAAAGTATTACAATGTATCATTAGTTATTTATTATTTTATACAGTAAAATTGTGAAGTTATATAGATTTTTGTATATATATATATATATACACTTGTATACAGTAGAGATTGTATATAATTGTATTTATATATATTTGTTGTAATAATTAAAAATAAATTAATAAATTAGAACGTCATATATAAATTAAAGCGGCAATATTTTGGATTACATTAGAATCAATATATGCATAAGATATTTAAATAATTATGTTTCTGCATGAATTTGATATTTAATATTATCTTATATGTACCCTTAGAGTTTTCATTCCAAAGCAGGATTTTGATCAAACAACTCTAAAATTGGTTTATTTCTTTATTCACACAGGAAGTTGGAAAAAATTGCATGATTTTATGTGTATAACATTTTAAAATAATAACATAACTAGTTGAACTATATTATGTGTAACACTTATTAATTAGATCTTTTGTGCTGCTAATATTTTTTGTGCATGAATTATTTGTGCTTTATAACTAAAGTAACTTTACAGCATGACGTGTGTGACAGCTGCAGCCTTTGAACTTTGAGCAAATAATATGGATTTCCATTCATCCTATTTTTAGTTGGTGTAGTTTAAACCTGGTAGCCAGTAAAAAAAAAGAATCTAAGGCATTTCTATTTTAGCAAGTCAAGAGCAATTTTTTTTTTCAAGTGTCCTAAATTTCAGAAAAATATTATATCATATTATATGTACTTAGGGAATATTCAAAGAAATATTAAGATATTACATTTAATAGTTTACAATGCGCATTGATAATTAGGATACAAAAAAATTTGGGTTAAATAAATATATATATATATGTTCATACCTTTGTATGTGGAATGTATGGTTCAACAAATTTGTGAATGTCAGTGAAATAGCAGCTGCTCATTTACTTCATCTGCTAAGTGTGACAGAGGCCTCATTTCATGTATGTTTGAAAAAAAATGTTTCTTTATGTGAAGGTACACAAATATATTTAATTCTGAGAAAATTATAATACATAAATAAGTATTATCTATATAATATACAGTACAGACCAAAAGTTTGGACACACCTTCTCATTTAAAGATTTTTCTGTATTTTCATGACTATGAAAATTGTACATTCACACTGAAGGCATCAAAACTATGACTTAGCACATGTGGAGTTATATACTTAACAAAAAAGTGTGAAACAACTGAAAATATGTCTTATATTGTAGGTTCTTCAAAGTAGCCACCTTTTGCTTTGATGACTGCTTTGCACACTCTTGGCATTCTCTTGATGAGCTTCAAGAGGTAGTCACCGGAAATGGTCTTCCAACAATCTTGAAGGAGTTCCCAGAGATGCTTAGCACTTGTTGGCCCTTTTGCCTTCACTCTGCGGTCCAGCTCACCCCAAACCATCTCGATTGGGTTCAGGTCTGGTGACTGTGGAGGCCAGGTCATCTGGCGTAGCACCCCAGCACTCTCCTTCTTGGTCAAATAGCCCTTACACAGCCTGGAGGTGTGTTTGGGGTCATTGTCCTGTTGAAAAATAAATGATGGTCCAACTAAACGCAAACCGGATGGAATAGCATGCCGCTGCAAGATGCTGTGGTAGCCATGCTGGTTCAGTATGCCTTCAATTTTGAATAAATCCCCAACAGTGTAACCAGCAAAGCACCCCCACACCATCACACCTCCTCCTCCATGCTTCACGGTGGGAACCAGGCATGTAGAGTCCATCCGTTCACCTTTTCTGCGTTGCACAAAGACACGGTGGTTGGAACCAAAGATCTCAAATTTGGACTCATCAGACCAAAGCACAGATTTCCCCTGGTCTAATGTCCATTCCTTGTGTTCTTTAGCCCAAACAAGTCTCTTCTGCTTGTTGCCTGTCCTTAGCAGTGGTTTCCTAGCAGCTATTTTACCATGAAGGCCTGCTGCACAAAGTCTCCTCTTAACAGTTGTTGAAGAGATGTATCTGCTGCTAGAACTCTGTGTGGCATTGACCTGGTCTCTAATCTGAGCTGCTGTTAACCTGCGATTTCTGAGGCTGGTGACTCGGATAAACTTATCCTTAGAAGCAGAGGTGACTCTTGGTCTTCCTTTCCTGGGGCGGTCCTCATGTGAGACAGTTTCTTTGTAGTGCTTGATGGTTTTTGCAACTGCACTTGGGGACACTCAAAGTTTTCTCAATTTTTCGGACTGACTGACCTTCATTTCTTAAAGTAATGATGACCACTCGTTTTTCTTTAGTTAGCTGCTGTAACGGGTCTGGGAGGCGGAACCTCTGAGCTACTATACAAGGGGGCGGCCCTTGTAAGGGAGCAGGCGGCAGTCTCTGGATGAACGGACAGGGAGATACGGCAAGTGATCAGGGCAGTCTCTGGGTAAAGGGTAGGTACGACCTGTGATGGCAGAGCCTCCGGGTAGGCTAGCAGGCAGATGGTAGATGTGTGCTCCCAGGTGAGCAAGCGAGAGTCTCTGGAATAACAGGTGGTCACGGCACGTGACGGCGGAACCCCCGGGCTGGCAAGCAGGCAGGTAACGGAGAAGCGCTCCCAGGTGAGCGGGCAAGAGTCTGAAGTAGCTGATGGTCACAGCACGTGACAACGGAGCCTCCGGGCTGGCAAGCAGGCAGGTAACGGAGAAGCGCTCCCAGGTGAGCGGACAAGAGTCTGAAGTAGCTGATGGTCACAGCACGTGACAACGGAGCCTCCGGGCTGGCAAGCAGGCAGGTAACGGAGAAGCGCTCCCAGGTGAGCGGGCAAGCTGGTCCATAGACAGACTGACCGGAGTTGTAAGGCAGACCGTCGGACCTCAGGAAAGTAGGCAGGTAGCTGATGTGCGCTCCCAGGTGAGCGGGCAGGCTGGTCCTTTAGACAGACTGACAGGAGTAGTAAGGCAGACCGTCGGACCTCAGACTGGCAGACAGGTAACAAGTATTCAGGCAGGAATCAGGCAGGAATCAGGCAGGAAACTGGCAGGAAACTGGCAACGGGACCTGAGTGCTGAAGCACAGGTGAGACACAGGTGCAAACAACATTGCTCGGGCACCTCCATTTTGGAGGAGGTGCCTTATATATGATGAAGTCCTCCGGCCATTGGCCGGGGACTCCTTAGGACGGCGCGCGCGGCCCCTTTAAGAGGAGGGGAGCGCGCGCGCGCGCGCCCTAAGCACAGGGGCCGGGAAGGAGCGCGCGCTGAGAGCAGAGCGGGAGGAGGACGCCGGGAAGGAGCGCGCGCTGACAGCAGAGCGGGGAGAGGACGCCGGGCACGGAGCAGAGCGGTGAGGGGAGCAGCGTCCCTGCCTAGCAGAGGGCAGGGACGCCAGCGCTACAGTACCCCCCCCTTTAGGCCCCCCCTTTTTTAGGCCAGACAGAAATTTAGCTAGGATGAGAGGGGCATGGATGTTCTCCCGGGGCTCCCACGTTCTCTCCTCAGGACCAAACCCCTTCCAATCTACCAGAAAAAAGGTCTTTCCTCTTACCCTTTTGGTGGCAAGAATGTTCTCTACCTCAAACTCGTCCTCAGCAGAAACCGGAGCAGGAGGCGTACCTGTAGACTTGGAAAAAGAGTTAAGTACCACAGGTTTGAGGAGAGATACATGGAAGGAGTTAGGGATCCGTAAGTTGACCGGGAGTTTCAATTTATAGGCCACCGGGTTGATCTGACTGATGACCTCCAGTGGGCCGATGAACCGAGGCCCTAACTTATAGGAAGGGATCTTGAGCCGGACATATTTGGACGAGAGCCAGACTTTATCCCCAGGACGGAATTGAGGAGGGTCCAGACGTTTTTTGTCAGCGTGTCTTTTCATACGCTCGGAAGACTGAAGGAGTGCGGATCGGGTACTCTCCCAAATGGAGGAAAATTTGCTAACGAGAGATTCCGCAGCCGGGTTGTCCACCGAGGTGGAGACAGGAAAAGGAATCCGAGGATGCTGACCAAAGACTACAAAAAACGGGGATTTGGAGGAGGATTCGCTCTCGTGATTATTGTAAGAGAACTCGGCCCATGGTAGGAGATCCACCCAGTCAGAATGGTGGGCATTAACGAAGTGCCGGAGGTAACTGGTCAGGTTCTGATTGATCCGCTCCACTTGACCATTGGACTGTGGGTGGTAAGCGGAAGAGAAGTCCAGGGAGACGTCTAGTAGTTTACAAGTGGCTCTCCAGAAGCGTGAGGTGAACTGTACCCCACGATCCGACACGATGTGGAGGGGCAGGCCATGAAAACGGAAGATGTGACGAATAAAGTCTCTAGCTAGCTCGGGTGCAGACGGGAGGCCTGGCAGGGGAACGAAATGAGCCATCTTGGAGAAGCGGTCAGCGACCACCCAAATGACCGTACAACCGGCAGAGAGTGGGAGGTCAGTTATGAAGTCCATTGCAATATGCTGCCAGGGGGCAGCAGGTACTGGGAGCGGAAGGAGGCGACCGGCTGGCAGATGTCTCGGAACCTTGTTGCGGGCGCAGGACACACAGGCAGAAACAAAGTCTATTACATCCTTGTGCAGGGTAGGCCACCAGTAGTGCCGGGAAATAAGCTGGAGGGTCTTCTTCTGACCAGCGTGGCCAGCCAGTTTAGACGAGTGACCCCAGTGAAGGATCTTCTCCCGATCAGGTACTGATACGAACGTCTTTCCGGGAGGAAGACGATTTAGACTCACGGGAGCCACCTGCATTACTCTGGCGGGATCGATGATGTGTTTCGGATCTTCCTCGAGATCAGATACCAGAAAGGATCGAGACAAGGCGTCCGCCTTGACGTTTTTGTCAGCCGGGCGAAAATGAAGGACAAAATCAAAACGAGCAAAAAACAAGGACCACCGGGCTTGGCGCGGGTTAAGTCTCTGGGCATGCTGGAGATAAGCCAAGTTCTTGTGGTCAGTGTAAATTATTACCGGGTGAAGAGCCCCCTCAAGCAGGTAACGCCACTCCTCCAATGCCAGTTTGATGGCCAATAACTCTCGATCTCCTATGGAATAATTGCGCTCTGAGGAGGAGAAGAGTTTAGAGAAGAAGCCGCAAGTTACCATCCTCCCGGAAGAAGATTTTTGAGTAAGTACCGCTCCAGCTCCAGAGGATGAGGCGTCCACTTCCAGGAAGAACTGCTTGTTGCCGTCCGGGCGATGCAGCATCGGGGCGGAAGAGAAGGCCTGTTTTAAGGAAAGAAAGGCTTCTTCTGCTTCGGGCGGCCACTCTTTGGGATTAGTACCCTTACGGGTGAGCGCGGAAATTGGGGCAGTCCAGGAAGAGAAGTGTGGTATGAAGAGGCGGTAGTAGTTGGCGAAGCCCAGGAACCGCTGAATGGCCTTCAGCCCCTCCGGTCGAGGCCATTTCTCGATGGCAGACAGTTTCTCTGGATCCATTCGTAGGCCGGTCTGAGAAATAATGTAGCCCAAAAACGGAAGCGAGGTCTGCTCAAAGAAGCACTTCTCGTATTTAGCGAAGAGGTGATTCTGCCTGAGCCTGAGCAGGACCTGACGAACGTCCCTCCGGTGAGTCTGGAGATCCGGAGAGAAGACCAAGATGTCGTCCAGGTACACCACTACGCAGGAGTAGAGAAGGTCCCGGAAGATGTCATTGACCAACTCTTGAAAGACGGCAGGAGCGTTACAGAGACCAAAGGGCATTACCAGGTATTCATAGTGGCCGTCCCGGGTGTTGAATGCCGTCTTCCATTCATCCCCTTGACGGATACGAACCAGGTTGTACGCCCCACGGAGGTCTAGTTTGGTGAAGATTCTAGCCCCCCTCAGACGATCAAATAATTCTGGAATGAGCGGAAGGGGGTACTTATTCTTCACCGTGATCTGGTTTAGGCCTCTATAGTCTATACAGGGACGGAGAGAGCCGTCCTTCTTTTTAACGAAAAAGAAGCCTGCTCCCGCCGGGGAGGTAGATTTCCGGATGAATCCCCTGGCCAGATTCTCCTCAATATATTCGGACATTGACCGGGTCTCAGCAGCGGATAAAGGATAAATACGCCCACGGGGAGGAGTAGTACCGGGTAACAGGTCGATGGGACAGTCGTATGGTCTATGAGGGGGTAATGTCTCTGCCTCCTTTTTATTAAAGACATCAGCAAAAGACCAATAAGGAATTGGAAGTCCAGGTAGATTAGCTGGGGTAGGAGAGGGACGGACGGGATGGACGGGAACCAGGCAGGTCTTATGACAGTCTTGTCCCCAGCGAAGGACTTCTCCGGTTTGCCAGTCAAGCACGGGTGCATGTCTCTGGAGCCAAGGCAGACCTAGCAAGAGGGCGTGAGAGAGTCCAGGCAGAACATGAAAGGAGATACTCTCAGAATGCAGCATTCCCACCTGCAGAGTAATGGATTCGGTGATGAGTTGGATGGGGCGTGGTAAGAGCCCCCCATCCACGGCAGCCACAGACAAGGGTACAGCCAGAGGTTTGGTGGGGATGCGGTATTTCTCTACCAGGGACTGTGAAATAAGATTCCCGGCTGCTCCAGAGTCCAGTTGGGCTAGTTCGAAATAACGGTTCTCCCCGTAGACGATTGAAACTGACAACAGCAGGGATGGAGAGGATTTATTCTTGTCTAGGTGGACCTCTCTGAGCGAACCTAGACACAGGCGTTTCCCGACCTTTCCGGGCAGGCACGGATCTGGTGCTCCTTACTGCCACAGTAGAAGCAGGTCCCCTCGGCACGGCGTAAGTCCTGACGGGTCTTGACCATCTTGGTCTGGTCGACCTGCATAGGCTCAGGAGGGTGTACCTGGTTAGAGACAGAAGGAGTGACGGGTTTCTGAAAAGTAGGAGCTAGACGTGGTAACCTCCTCTCACGGGTGACCTCTCTGGCACGCTCCTGGAACCGTAGGTCAATCCGGGTGGCAAGAGTTATTAAGTCATCGTGAGTGGTAGGAATGTCCCGACCGGCAAGTTCATCTTTAATACGGCCGGACAGACCCTCCCAGAAGACGGAAACCAGAGCGTCGTTATCCCAGGCCAGCTCCGAGGCAAGGGTACGGAACCGTATGGCATATTGGCCCACGGTGAGACTCCCCTGACGGAGGCGTAGCAACGATGATGCAGATGAGGTCTTCCGTCCGGGTTCGTCGAAGACTTTCCGGAAAGCCGTGAGAAAAGCAGGCAAGTTGGACACCAGGGGGTCTCCTCTCTCCCATAGAGGATTCAGCCAGACCAGGGCCTCCCCGGTGAGATGGGACATGATGAAGGCAATTTTGGCCCGGTCGGAGTTAAACTGGTAGGACAAAAGTTCAAAATGCAGGGTGCACTGATTTAAGAAGCCCCGAGCCTGGACGGGGTCGCCTCCGAAGCGAGGAGGTGCAGAAAGCCGGGGTCCGGGGTAGGATACCATAGTATTAGTGGGCAGCGGAGCTGCCGGATTGCAAGATATGGCACTGGCGGAGGTTGTTGGTGGATCAGACAGAGTGTTCAGGCGAGTATTAACATTCCGCAGGTGACCCAGGATGGCCTCCTGTTGGGACCTCTGACGGGACAGTTCAAGACAGAGGTCCGAGAGCGAGGGAGCTTGGGTGCCACCGGGTTCCATGGCCCGAGCAAACTGTAACGGGTCTGGGAGGCGGAACCTCTGAGCTACTATACAAGGGGGCGGCCCTTGTAAGGGAGCGGGTGGCAGTCTCTGGATGAACGGACAGGGAGATACGGCAAGTGATCAGGGCAGTCTCTGGGTAAAGGGTAGGTACGACCTGTGATGGCAGAGCCTCCGGGTAGGCTAGCAGGCAGATGGTAGATGTGTGCTCCCAGGTGAGCAAGCGAGAGTCTCTGGAATAACAGGTGGTCACGGCACGTGACGGCGTAACCCCCGGGCTGGCAAGCAGGCAGGTAACGGAGAAGCGCTCCCAGGTGAGCGGGCAAGAGTCTCTGAAGTAGCTGATGGTCACAGCACGTGACAACGGAGCCTTCGGGCTGGCAAGCAGGCAGGTAACGGAGAAGCGCTCCCAGGTGAGCGGACAAGAGTCTGAAGTAGCTGATGGTCACAGCACGTGACAACGGAGCCTCCGGGCTGGCAAGCAGGCAGGTAACGGAGAAGCGCTCCCAGGTGAGCGGGCAAGCTGGTCCATAGACAGACTGACCGGAGTTGTAAGGCAGACCGTCGGACCTCAGGAAAGTAGGCAGGTAGCTGATGTGCGCTCCCAGGTGAGCGGGCAGGCTGGTCCTTTAGACAGACTGACAGGAGTAGTAAGGCAGACCGTCGGACCTCAGACTGGCAGACAGGTAACAAGTATTCAGGCAGGAATCAGGCAGGAATCAGGCAGGAAACTGGCAGGAAACTGGCAACGGGACCTGAGGGCTGAAGCACAGGTGAGACACAGGTGCAAACAACATTGCTCGGGCACCTCCATTTTGGAGGAGGTGCCTTATATATGATGAAGTCCTCCGGCCATTGGCCGGGGACTCCTTAGGACGGCGCGCGCGGCCCCTTTAAGAGGAGGGGAGCGCGCGCGCGCCCTAAGCACAGGGGCCGGGAAGGAGCGCGCGCTGAGAGCAGAGCGGGAGGAGGACGCCGGGAAGGAGCGCGCTCTGACAGCAGAGCGGGGAGAGGACGCCGGGCACGGAGCAGAGCGGTGAGGGGAGCAGCGTCCCTGCCTAGCAGAGGGCAGGGACGCCAGCGCTACAGCTGCTTTTTTTCTCACCATAATACAAATTCTAACAGTCTATTCAGTAGGACTATCAGCTGTGTATCCACCAGACTTCTGCACAACACAACTGATGGTCCTAACCCCATTTATAAGGCAAGAAATCCCACTTATTAAACCTGACAGGGCACACCTGTGAAGTGAAAACCATTTCCGGTGACTACCTCTTGAAGCTCATGAAGAGAATGCCAAGAGTGTGCAAAGCAGTCATCAAAGCAAGAGGTGGCTACTTTGAAGAACCTAGAATATAAGACATATTTTCAGTTGTTTCACACTTTTTTGTTAAGTATATAATTCCACATGTGTTAATTCATAGTTTTGATGCCTTCAGTGTGAAAGTACAATTTTCATAGTCATGAAAATACAGAAAAATCTTTAAATGAGCAGGTGTGTCCAAACTTTTGGTCTGTACTGTATATATATATACATTTCTATATTTCTTTGGTAATTATTATTTCTTGATTTAGCTAATAGTGGATAAGGGCAACCACACATCAAAATGGTTTATAAAGCAAATTTATATTTACAATAATTTTTCCAAATGATAATTTTATAGTATTCAAGGTTATTATTTTTTAATGGTTACCTAAATATGTACACATCTCTTCAGACAAATATATGCTACACATTGATATGAAATTTATGAAAAATATTTATAGAAGAATAATTATTTTTAATTTGGTTCTGATATATAAATTATTTTCTAAAATAATATTTTTTGGCATTAAGGGGGAATGTGTTTTTGATCCTGATTACATAATCACATTTGATCGATACTTATTTTTCTCACAAATTTTTAATAAAGGAAAAATAGTAATAAGGTACAATGGTATAACAAAGAAGGGGTTTTATGCAAAGCTGCATAATTTAATCATTTTTGGTAATACAAGGTTATGACAAATATGAAATCATCCAGATAATTGAAATATAAGAGTATTTTTATGGAGAATATAATTACTCTGCATTTGTAACATAAAAAGGCATTATTATTATTATTATTTTTAGTCTTAATTTTAATCTTCATTGTTAAATTTTATTCTTACTTTCTTATTTTTCCATTTTTCATTTTTAATTCTCATTTTTTGATTTTATTTCAGCTCAATATCTCAATTGAGAAAGCACATTAATATTTAATAAAGTAATGCCTAGTACAAGAATATTGCTTCATTAAATACAATGATATGGTTCCAATATAAGAAGAAAAAATGTTTCAATTTTCTGAGTAAACACAAGTCATTCTTGCATTCATTCATTCTTATATTTATTCATTTTGGTTCATGAGTATACATTCTTTGGTATTATTGGTTTAATAAAGATATAAACACTTGTTGTTTCAAAACACACTGACACCTATGGGTTGGAAAAGGTAATTACACCTATGGCACAAAAATATTCTATCACATTAAGAACTTGATTAATAATGAATTATTTATTATTCCTAACATAATTTATTTTAATCTTTTGATAATAATTAGATGGATATTATTGATTGCTATGGTACGCTGTGATATTATAGGTTAGGAAAATTGCCAGATTTGGTATCAGATTAGGGAATGAAGACTTCAATCAAGACATCGCAATTATGAATTCTATCTTAATAAAGACTTTCATATTTAAAAATCATAGAGACTCTCAAAAGTTACAAGAAGAAGCAACCGATATCCAGAAATCTCAGAAGTTAAAGATGTTGTGAATGCTGAGTGTTATAATAGACTGTGTCAAATACATTCACACAGTGGCGTTCCCCAAGCAGCCTGGGAACGAGGAGGATAGATGAGTAGGAGGTTGCGGCGGCAGAGGAGTGGGTTGCGGCAGTGGAGGAGCAGGGCACACGCAGTAGCCCCTTCCGCAGCTACTACATGTGCCCGCTGTTAAAGGAACATGAATATTCCCTCTTCAGCAGTGGGCATGGAGGAGCGCTGAGCCGCGGCTCCTGTCAGTGCCCGCTGCTAAAGAGGAAGCATATTCACGCTTCTTCACGCACATAGTCCCGGCGTGGAGAGGAGTGAATGTGCCGGCAGCAGCAGCAGCTCACCTCAGCAACTGAGAGCGCGCGCTGCTCAGATGCCGACATGAGCTGCTGCAGACAGGACTCAGCGATGGAGCAGAGGTGAGGAAGGAAGGTGAGTATAAGTGTTTATTGTTTTATGTGTGCAGTGATTGGGGACTGAGGAGGCCACACATACCAGGATACTTGCATTGAGGAGGCCACACATACCAGGATTGGGGGATTGAGGAGGCCACACTTACCAGGATTGGGGGATTGAGGAGGCCACACTTACCAGGATTGGGGGATTGAGGAGGCCACACTTACCAGGATTGGGGGATTGAGGAGGCCACACATACCAGGATTGGGGATTGAGGAGGCCACACATACCAGGGATTGTGGGGGCCACACATACCAGGGATTGTGGGATTGAGGGGGCCACACATACCAGGATGGGGAAATTTACCAGTAGCTGCTGCATTTCCCATCCTAGGCTTATACTCAAGTCAATAGGTTTTCCCATTTTTATGTGGTAAAATTAGGGGCCTCGGCTTATTTTCGGGTCGGCTTATTTAAAATATACAGTATTTTAAAATCAGTGAGTACGTGGTGCCCATAATAATGCAGGACTGTGGCATTATACTATATGGGCTGCATTTTACCCTATGGGGTGAGTAATATACTGTATGGAGGACTATGGGCAGTGCATTATATTCTATGGAGGACAATATGAAGTTCATTATACTATATGGAGGATTATGGGGGGCACATTATACTATATGGGGGGAGCATTATACTATATGGAGGATTATGGGGGGCACATTATACTATATGGGGGGAGCATTATACTATATGGAAGATTATGGGGGAGCCTTATACTATATGGAGGATTATGGGGGCGCATTATACTATATGGACGATTATCGGTGGTGTATTATACTATATGGAAGGCTATGTTGGGCCATTATAATATTTGAGGGCTATGTGGGGGGGCCATTATACTGTATGAAAGCAATTATACAGTGTGAAGGTGTGTGTGGGGTCCATTATACTGTTTGGAGAGCTGTGTGGGGGCCATGAGAGTGTATGGAGGCTAATGTGGAGGAATGCACCATGGGTGTATCATACTGTGTTTGGGGGGCACTTTTGTTGGCATCATACTTTATGGGGCAATGAAAGAGGAATCTACTACTTCAAAAGGAGGAAAATTACTATGTAAAGGCTGGAAAGTTATGAGATCTGCTCTTCTGTGACACAGACAAATATTTTTTTTTTTTGGTGGGGGGGCCCAATTAGAGCTTCTGCTATGGGGCCCCATGACTTCTATGTACGCCCCTGCATTCACACCACTGATAACCACGACTACAGAGGACGATGATTTTATATGAACTGGGTTGTGTTCAAGTTTTCATCACGTTCCAGTGGTTTCCTATCACATGAAAGCTGCTGAATAATGAAGGAGTGTCAGAAAGCTGCCAGCCTGACATGTGTCCTGTACATTAAGGACTGAGTACTGGTTATGGTGCTATATAAAGCTGGGAAGTGTCAAGCTAACCCTTGCTTTGCTGACCAAAGATGTCACATCTGTTCCAAAAGTGACACGAGACCAGTGCGGATGACACGGAGGATTCCAGAATCATCCAAAGACAATCCAACGTAAGTCCAGGTGACACTGCACAGATATTAAAGCTACATTTCATCCATGGACTTTGTTTTCTTATCAATTGACACACATGATCTTTCTAATAAAGAGAACAGTTTATGGACTGCACAATAATGAATACAATTATGGACTGTACAATAGCTACACGCTATAATTTATTTCAAAGGAGTTTTCATCTAAAGACTGTTATAAAAGAACCAAGAAGAAGACGAGACGACGACCCGATGACATCAGATGATGACGATGGGACCCGTGATTGCTTCGATTTAAATTTAGGGAAGTATAATTATACATATTAAATGAATATTAGTCATGGCTTACCATAACATGAATTCATATCATTATGCTATTGAATACATATAACAATAAACTGATATTGATATTAATATTATTATTATGGACATTAAATGATATTGCCAAGGAAGAAGAAAAGAAAAATGATCCTGTTATCCTAATGATGAACCTATCTACTTTGAGGATTTCAGTTGATGTCTGTCATCCTCTAAAAGGGGGAATTGTTAAATATTAATTACGGATATTCATTTTATTCTGAATTCTGTACCACATACTGCATAAGATTCCATCAGCCATCGTGCTAGGGTTTCTAGATGACGTGCTATTTGTGTATTTTTAGTTCAGTGCCATACGCAGAAGAACAGGTGTTA
Organism: Phyllobates terribilis; assembly: GCF_046119375.1. Classification (NCBI taxonomy): domain Eukaryota; kingdom Metazoa; phylum Chordata; class Amphibia; order Anura; family Dendrobatidae; genus Phyllobates; species Phyllobates terribilis. The sequence continues at coordinate 752,475 of NW_027363433.1, forward strand.
CATGACCAGCTATAAAAGCCCATGTTAGAGAGAGGGGGGATCTTGCCATTTCACAGGACAAGAATCTATGTGTGAAGAAAACAGCTGCTGATGTAGGCCTAAGGAGACACGTTCTTTACCCGGACACATGGTGTTATCCGGACACTTGTGCTGGACACAGACAGACGCAATCTACCATCCAGGATCCCAGGGAAAGATGGGTGACTCTCAACAATTAAGCTAATTATGGACAAATGGACAATCACTTTGTAACTATTTCAATCATTCTTTTTAATGGAGAATCCGAGAATAAATCAATACATTTTTTTCATAATAATATTGTGATATAGTTTTTGATCAATCACATCTAATAAGAAGTCCTCGATAGAAAATTATACGAAAATAAGTATTTTTTACAGATTACCGTGAGAACTGGGGTGAGTATATAATTTAAATGATTAAAGAACGTGTCTGTTGTATTTCAAATAAACTGTTTACTCTGTGTGTTTTATTTAACTTTACTTTAATTAGGTTTGGTCATGAAAGGGTCTGTTTGACACCTTGTCAACACCAAACAAAAGAGCTAGGTGTCAGCTAATTCCATTTCAATCTTCATTAGCATTTCTATTCATGTAGTTTCTGGGGCAGCTGCGAGCTGCTATTTTTAGCCTGGGAAAGTGCTATTTGCAAACATGGTCCCTGGCTGTTATTAACAGCTCACAGCTGTTAATCACAGCCGCTACGTCCCCACGAACAGCAAGAAGCAGCGCTTTGGATGCAGCATATTCTTGCTGCGTCCAAAATGAGGTGTTCTAATGCCGCACTTTTGTTGTCGGTACATGTCAATCCACCGCATATAATAACACTTCAATCGGTCAAAATCTGCAGCATAGACCAGCGTGTCCGCTACAGAAATTTACATGCTGCGGGTGAGTTTGGGTACATGGCCACGATCAGGAGCCGCTGCAGGTTTGATGCTGCATGTTTATACAGCGTCATACCTGCAGCATCCAGATGTTACCCTACACATAATGGATGGGATCTCTAGAAATCCCATGTTCACTATGCATGCATCAGAGGCTGCGGATCATCCGTGAAGACTGACAACTTTATTCACACAGATACAGAGGACTTTATTCACACAGATACAGAGGACTTTATTCACACAGACACAGAGGACGTTATTCACACAGATACTGATGACTTTATTCACACGGATACAGAGGACTTTATTCAGACAGATACAGAGGACTTTATTCACATACATATAGAGGACTTTATTCACACAGATACATAGGACTTTATTCACACTGATACAGAGGACTTTATTCACACAGATACATAGGACTTTATTCACACTGATACAGAGGACTTTATTCACACTGATACAGAGGACTTTATTCACACAGATACAGAGGACTTTATTCACACAGATACAGAGGACTTTATTCACACGGATACAGAGGACTTTATTCACACAGATACAGAGGACTCAACCCGAGCAATGAGCCCAATGTAAGTCTATGGGAAACTCGAGCATTTTTCAGGCGGATCCCCCGGGGGTCTGCAGAGTTTCGATGGGAACAGTGCTCAAATAACATGGGAACAGCATGGGGAAGACCCCTGGAAGTATTTCTGACTCCCAGGTCACTTCTGTCAACAACGTGGTCAGAGGTATTACGCCACTATTGCGGACTCACAATAAAACATACAAAAATGAAACCAAAATGGATTTTCCTGGGAAATATGTTAAGGAATTTCCTTTCCAGGGTAATAACTTGTATGTAAATCAAAATAAATAACCAAAAACAAAAATACTCCTCCACACCTTGGGCTATGTTCACACTAAGCATTTTTGATGCATTTTTGCACTTTTGCATTGCTTTCAACCGTGACAAATGCATTCACCAGGTAATGTCATTTTAACATTTTACAACCTTATCGGGCCATGTGGTGTGTGACACATCATCAGACACATCCTATTTTATTTATGATGGAGGGACTCTGAAAGTCACAAAGCCTATTTTTATAGGGCCATCAGGCGGCCTTTACTATTCTTAAAGGACCAGCAGTCGGCCCTCACTATTCTTAGAGAGCCATCACCCGGCTATGCTTTATTGTTCCCATTACTAAATAGTGGGTCTCCTATACTGTTATTGCGTATGCAGTTAGTGGCAGGGCTGCCCAAAATTTGGACACACCCCAATACCCCTTTTGAAGAGACTTAGAGGAGGGCCTCCTGAAACCAATGTTCCCATTATTAGAAAGTAGGTCTACCATTGTGTTTGCCTATGCAGTGAATGCAAGGGTTGCCAAAAATTTGGAGGCACTCCAATGCCCCTTGGAAGAGACGTAGAGGTCAGAGGGCCTCCTGAAAACAATGTTCCCATTATTAGGAAGTGGGTCTCCCATTGTGTTTGCCTATGCAGTGAATGCAAGGGCTGCCAAAAATTGGGAGCCACTCAAATGCCCCTTGGAAGAGACGTGGAGGAGGGCCTCATAAAAAATGTTCCCATTAGAAAGGAGCGGGCCTCCTATACTTGAAATGCCCATGCACTAAGTGTATGGGCTGACAAACATTTACCCCTGGGGGGTATACATGAACATACTGTATACATTTTTTTTTTACGGGCATCATAAACAACACCCTTTAAAAAAATTAGGTGGATGTTGCATCACGGACCACGGTCACCCTGGTGATATGGTGGTGGAGGATGAGGAGAAAGAGGAGGACAAGAGCAAATAGCCAAAATCAGGAAGCGTATACCCATGTGTGGGTGTGAGGAGATGCATGGGAATACACCTCACGAAAAAAGACACTGGATTTGAGTTTATGTTACGCTGCTATCATTCGGAGGTGTTGAGAAGTCTGGCCCAATCAAGCCCTTGTTCATTTTTATAAGAGTCAGCCTGTCAGCATTTTCAGTTGACAGGCGGATGCGCTTATCAGTTATAATTCCACCAGCGGCACTAAAAACCCGCTCTGATAAAACGCTGGTGGCAGGGCAGGCAAAGACCTCCAAGGCGTAGAGAGCCAGTTCATTCCACATATCCAGCTTGGATACCCAATAATTATAAGGCACAGAGGAATCACGGAGGACGTTGGTACGGTCGGTAAAGCACTCCCTCAGCATCTTCCCAAACTTTGCACTCCTTGTGAGAGTACCCTGCATCTCAGGGCCTGTGCGATGGGAGGGGCTGAGAAAATTCTCCCAGAACTTTGACAGTGTTTCCCTGCCTCTGCTGGATTGAAGTTGTGTCTCTCCTGTAGTCCTTGGTTGTCCAGCGAACTGTGACCTCTGCCGCCAGCGTTTTCAGATGGGAATTTTTTTAATAGTTCTGCAACAAGGGCCTTCTTTTACAGCCCCATTTTTGTAGACCTGTCCGCCTCAGGAATAAGAGATATAAAGTTCTCCTTGTAGCGTGGGTCTAGAAGTGTCACCAACCAGTAATGACTGTCACCCAAAATTTTGAAAACGCGAGGGTCATGGGAAAGGCAGCGTAACATAAACTTAGCCATGTGTGCCAGACTGCTAACAGGCAAGACTTCCGAGTCCTCACCAAAAGGATGACTGACCATGCTCTCCTCCTCCTCCTCCTCTCTGTCCTCTGGCCATCCACGCTGAACAGACGGTATTACAGCTGTGCAGGTAGTACCGTCTATAGCGGTACTACTAGCTCCTGTTCTTCCTCCTCCTCCTCTTCCTCATTGTCACCCAATCCACATTGGGATGAGATGAGGCTGGGCTGTGTGTAATCACCCTGTATGATTCCTTGATCCATATTATCGTGCTCCGCCTGCAATGCATCCTCTTTGATTGTGAGCAGAGGTCATTTCAGAAGGCAGAGAAGAGGAATGGTGACGCTAATTATGGCATCATCATCGCTCACCATCTTAGTGGAGTCCTCAAAGTTTTGGAGGATGGTACATATGTCTGACATCCATGTCCACTCCTGAGGTCTTATGTGTGGAGTCTGAACTGAATACCGACGGCCTTGTTGATGCTGGTAATCAACAACGGCCCTCTTCTGCTCACAAATCCTCCCAACATCTGCAGTGTAGAGTTCCAATGCGTGGGGACATCACACACCAGTCTGTGAGCCGGAAGCTGAAAATACTGCTGAAACACGGCATGGGCGGAAGCTGTAGGTGAGTCTCTAAAATGGGCACACAGACGGCGTACTTTAACAAGCAGATCCAGCAGCTCCAGGTAGGATTTGAGAAACCACTGAACCACGAGGTTAAGCACATGGGCCAGGCATGGTACGTGTGTGAGCTCGCCTCGCCTCGGAGCCGCCACCAGGTTCCGTCCATTGTCACACACGACCATGCCTGGCTGTAGGTTCTGTCCACAACTCTTCAGGATTGTGCGGTTTATCACCTAAGCATATTAGCTTCAGCACAGCCTGTTTCCTCTTGGCCGAGGCAGTGCTGCAGTGCTTCTAGCTTGTGACCGATGTGGTCATTTCGGAGATGGAGGCTGAAGAGGAGGCTGATGTGCAGGAGCTGTAGACTGTGGGGGCAACCCTGATTGACCTAGGGCCCGCAATCCTTGGCATCGGGAGGACATGTTCTGTCCCAAGGTCCAACTGGGTCCCGGCTTCCACTATATTAACCCAGTGTGCCGTCAGCGAGATGTACCGTCCCTGCCCACAAGCACTTGTCCACGTGTCCGTGGTTAGGTGGACTTTCCCGGTAACTGCGTTGTTGAGGGCACGGCTAATGTTTTGGGACACGTGCTTGTGTAATGTGGGGACGGCACACCGGGAGAAATAGTGGTGGCTGGGGACCGGGTACCGAGGGACGGCTGCCGCCATCAGGTTGCGGAATCCTTCTGTCTCCACGAGCATAAAAGGCAACATTTCGAGCGCAAGCAGTCGTGTAATGTGGGAATTTAGTATTGTGGCCTGTGGGGCGTTGGCTGCGTATTTGCGCTTGCGTTCCAAGGACTGAGGTATGGACAACTGAACGCTGTGCTGGGACAAGGACGTGCTTCCTGATGCTGCTACTTGAGAGTGTGCAACGACAGGTGCAGGGCAGGAGGCATCTTCGCATGCACCATGGACAGGGGATTGGCTTGCAAGCACAACAGCGGAAGAGTCAATGGTGCTACCCGCTGACACTGTTCCTTGTCCCGGGGGTTCGGCCCACAAAGTCGGGTACTTTGCTGCCATGTGCCTGATCATGCTGGTGGTGGTCAGGCTGCTAGTTTTGCCAACCCTGCTGATGCTGGCCTGGCAGGTGGTGCAAATAGCCTTTTGGGGGTTGTCGGCGGAGTCTTTAAAAAACAACCAGACTCGGGAAGACCTAACAGTTGTACTGGCAACTTGCTTCATGCTGGTGTTATGAAGAGCGGTTGCCTGCCTTCTGTCTGCGGCCACCACACTGCTTCTTCCTGCCTGTTGGGGTACTCTGCCTCCCTCCACCTGTATGCTCCTGTCCTCCTGCCATGTTGGGTCAGTTACTATATCATCCACCACCTCGTCTTCCACTTCCGCACCCTGTTCCTCCTCCTGACTTTCTGGCAATTGTGTCTCATTATCGTCCACCTCTTGTGACACTTTCCCACCGTAGCCTTCATGTGACCGTGGCTGCTCAAATATTTGGGTATCGCTACCTGCGATCTCCTCTTGCCCCACTTCAAGTGGACCGGGCGAGAGGCCTGAATCTATAAATGGAAAAATGAACAGCTCTTCAGAGTGTCCAAGTGTGGGATCATTTGTCTCTGGGCACTCGGCCTGGTGGGAGGAAGGAGGATCAGGGTGAATATGCAGTCCAGACTCATGGCTACTGAGACTTGACCGTGTGGAAGACATGATGGTGGTGGTGGCTAAGTGACTGAAAGTATTATCCGCTATCCAACCAACAACCTTTTGACACTGCTCTGGGTTCAATAGTGGTGTGCTGCGGTCCCCTAGGAATTGGGACAGGAAGGTCAGGCGATAAGATTTGGGTGTTTGTTGTGGCACAATTTCAGCTTGCCCACTGCCTCGGCATGCACCATCACCATCACGTCCAGTTCCCCGTCCCTTGCCACGCGCCTTGCCCATTTTAAATGGAGGACAATATCTTCCACACTCACTACAAATGGCTGAATTTGGAGCGAAGTTATAAGTAATCCATGTGATGGAGAAACCACAGTTTTAAATACCTGGCCTGTAGGTAACTATTTTAAACAGCAAACCGATGCCAATAACTTTGCTGACACACTGAAAAAAAATTTGAATGGAGACCAAAAATGGCAGTATTTTCAGCGCAATTATATGTAATCCGTGTGACGGACAAACCACAGTTTTAAATAGCTGGATTTTTAGCGCTGTAAAGGACCTGGCTGTATTCTGCAGTGCTAACAAGCAAATGGCACAAAAAAAGTGTTCTCTGGATTGCTTTTTAAGCAAATAATAAGTATTAAGATCCCCAAAAAAATATTCCTGGCCTCTGAGACCTGGGCCTTTGTCTAGAAATATCTAACATCCGCAGAAGGCAGAACTGGAATGGAGCCTCTTGTGCTATAGGCACTGCTGTCTGCAATATATCCTGCCTGCCTATATACGCTGCCTGTCTGATATCTCTGCAGATGGATTAGTCCTCAGAAGGACTGTTTGTTGAGATGGATATGTGTAATGTACTTGTTTTCTCCCTACACTACCTAATACACAACCAAATCTCTCCCTAGCTCAGCAGCACCTCTCCCTACACTGCCTGATTGCGGAGTAGACTGACGAGCACAGCGGCGCCAGGTCTGATATAGACCTGATAACGCTGTGCGGCCAACCAATCACTGTAATGCCACAACCAACATGGCTGCGGCATTACAGTGAGTGGCAGGCAATCCCTGCATGTTCATTGGCTCTGTAAAGAGCGCCAAAAATGCAGGGAGGCGACCCGAGCATCCGCCCGAGCATCTCGCAAGTACGTGGCGAGCTCCGAGCATCTTGAGCACTGAGATGCTCGGGCGAGTACCGAGTACTTGCGAGTATGCTCGATCATCACTAATACAGAGGACTTTATTCACACAGACACAGAGGACTTTATTCACACAGACACATAGGACTTTATTCACACAGACACAGAGGACTTTATTCACACAGATACTGAGGACTTTATTCACACAGATATAGAGGACTTTATTCACACAGATACAGAGGACTTTATTCACACAGACACAGTGGACTTTATTCACACAGACACAGAGGACTTTATTCACACAGACACATAGGACTTTATTCACACAGATACAGTAGACTTTATTCACACAGATACATAGGACTTTATTCACACAGACACAGAGGACTTTATTCACACAGATACAGAGGGCTTTATTCACACAGATACAGAGGACTTTATTCACACAGACACAGAGGACTTTATTCACACAGACACAGAGGACTTTATTCACACAGATACATACAGAGGACTTTATTCACACAGACACAGAGGACTTTATTCACACAGACACCGAGGACTTTATTCACACAGACACAGAGGACTTTATTCACAGGCACAGAGGACTTTATTCACACAGACACATAGGACTTTATTCACAGATACAGTAGACTTTATTCACACAGACACAGAGGACTTTATTCACACAGACACATAGGACTTTATTCACACAGATACAGTAGACTTTATTCACACAGATACATAGGACTTTATTCACACAGACACAGAGGACTTTATTCACACAGATACAGAGGGCTTTATTCACACAGATACAGAGGACTTTATTCACACAGACACAGAGGACTTTATTCACACAGATACAGAGGACTTTATTCGCACAGACACAGAGGACTTTATTCACACAGACACAGAGGACTTTATTCACACAGACACAGAGGACTTTATTCACACAGACACAGAGGACTTTATTCACACAGATACAGAGGACTTTATTCACACAGACACAGAGGACTTTATTCACACAGACACAGAGGACTTTATTCACACAGACACAGAGGACTTTATTCACACAGACACATAGGACTTTATTCACACAGATACAGTAGACTTTATTCACACAGATACATAGGACTTTATTCACACAGACACAGAGGACTTTATTCACACAGATACAGAGGACTTTATTCACACAGACACAGAGGACTTTATTCACACAGACACAGAGGACTTTATTCACACAGACACAGAGGACTTTATTCACACAGACACATAGGACTTTATTCACACAGATACAGTAGACTTTATTCACACAGATACATAGGACTTTATTCACACAGATACATAGGACTTTATTCACACAGATACAGAGGACTTTATTCACACAGACACAGAGGACTTTATTCGCACAGATACAGAGGACTTTATTCACACAGACACAGAGGACTTTATTCACACAGACACAGAGGACTTTATTCACACAGACACATAGGACTTTATTCACACAGATACAGTAGACTTTATTCACACAGATACATAGGACTTTATTCACACAGATACAGTAGACTTTATTCACACAGATACATAGGACTTTATTTACACAGATACAGAGGACTTTATTCACACAGACACAGAGGACTTTATTCACACAGATACAGAGGACTTTATTCACACAGACACAGAGGACTTTATTCGCACAGACACAGAGGACTTTATTCGCACAGACACAGAGGACTTTATTTACACACATACAGTAGACTTTATTCACACAGATACATAGGACTTTATTCACACAGACACAGTGGACTTTATTCACACAGATACAGAGGACTTTATTCACACAGATACAGAGGACTTTATTCACACAGATACAGAGGACTTTATTCACACAGACACAGAGGACTTTATTCACACAGACACAGAGGACTTTATTCACAAAGACACAGAGGACTTTATTCACACAGATACAGAGGACTCTATTCACACAGATACAGAGGACTTTATTCACACAGATACAGAGGACTCTATTCACACAGATACAGAGGACTTTTCAGGTTCTTATTTGAGGCATTGTTATCAGAGACTAGGTGTTGTAGCTAATCAGAAGTGCAGGTACAGAACACGATGCCCAGGAGACACAGTGACTCCATCTCATCCGTATAACAAGGAGCCGTCAGCGAACAGGACAGATTCTCGCTTTTCCTGCTTTCAGACAGCTATCCATATATCTATTATCTATCTATCTATCTATTTATCTATCTATCTATCTATCATTTATCTATTATCTATCTATCAGACTATATATCTATCTATTATCTATCTATCTATCTATTATCTGTATATCTATCTATCCATGTATCTATTTATCTATCTATCAGTCTATGTATCTATCTATCTATTATCTGTATATCTATCTATCCATGTATCTACTCCAAAAATAAAGGACAGCATTCCTTGTAGAAAACATAATGTGGTTTCATGGCCCATAAGGGCTAGTGGCGATGTTTTGGCTCTGATTTGAGCCTTTCTCAAGCAGTGAATAAGTGAAGTTACATCATATAAATAGAGTCATCCGTCAGATAATCAATGATATAAATAAAGTGCATAAGTGCTTTACAGAACCAAAATGCCTAGTACAAAAGACATGTGCAAACATCATTGTATATTTATAAATAAAGTGTTGGTGATACACGGATTGCAGATTTACACAAAACATATATTACATTTAATTGCAATCAAGTACCAGATGCGTAGCTTTCAATAATCTAAGATAACATGACTCACCCCATTGGATCATATAATCCAGCGCCAAAACTCGGCATCTATCAAATGCTACCACGCATGTCAGAGTCAGCGGGGTGTCCTGGCCGGGCAGGCGCTCTAAGCACCTGTGTGCATCCTGCACCATGATTGTTGAAGTAAGACTCTCAAATCGTACTGCGCATGTCACAGGCTGCTTCAGCACCACAGGAAGTGCTGCGCCTGACACAGACTGTCAAAAAATTCCCACGCAGCAGTAGTGCCGTAAGTGAGGTCACGCTCCTGTCAGTGTATCGCGGCTGCAGAATAGAGACGTCACATTTTCTGATGTGGCCGTTATATTCATGAGATCGATGTGGGACACTCACAATATGGACTACGGTGGACAGTGAAGATTATGGTCGTTTATTATTTTATCTTTATTTCAGGAGACAATGGCTTCAGGGATTAGGTGTAAGGTGAGTATATGGCGTGTTTTTATTTTTTGTAGGGGACGAAGGCATCGGGGACAAGGTGTAGGTGAGTATAATCTGTTTTTTTTATTTGAATATTTTTTTGTTCATTTCGACATTTGTTTTTTTTACTTTCAGCACAGGCGCCGCTGACAAGAGACTGCTGCATCAATCCAGCGGTGCCTGTGCTCCCTATTTTCTATGACAGCAGGCGCCGGCTGATGGGGATAGTAGTTCCATCAGCCGTCACCTATGACCTGCAGTAAGCTTTTTACCGCAGGTCACTGTCACAACTGTGGGATCATGCTGATCAGCATGATCCCACAGCGCTCTGACCATGGTAACTATGTTACCGCCAATCAGAGCCTGAGTTTCCTGCGCTGTCACGCAGATGACAGCCCGTGAAACACCCGAACCTGGACCCGAACAGTAACACGGACTTCCCGAGAAAGTCCATCTTCAGGGTCCGTGCCCGAACAGTAGTTGTTCGGTACGGACCCCAAACATTACTGTTCGGAATCGCCCATCACTATTCATAATCTCTATCTACGTAACACCACCATATTCCAGGAGAATCATACATACAATTCTCACTATTATTGCCGGCTTCTCGTAAATCCCCTATATTGTAATAAGGTACTTTAAAGCACATGTCAGCAGGATTGTGCTAATTAAACTACATACACTGTCTGATGGGCGACATTACTCTGATTAACATGATACCTTGGTTGATGAAATCCGTCCTGTGGTTCTTGTGTAATCTTTACTTTTAGTTTGGAGATAATGATATGCTCGTGCTCCAGGGCGGCCTGTGGAGGGCACTCTATCTGGTGCTCTGCTTACATATTAATCATATTAATCTGTATGCTCTTATGGCAGATCACTGATCGATCACTGACCTGCCTTCTATTTTACATACTACTAGATGCATTATGTAGAACAGGAGCAGACATAAAACACTTCCTGAGCAGAAAAAAACATTTCTCAATTTTAGCAAAGAAAGAAAGAATTCTCCCTCAATCCTTATCATACAACACGGACATGTTCCTGGTGAGAATCCAAATCAGCTGAGAAAATTCTATATCATCAAGGAAAATCACAAGAAATCTCCCAATGTAATCAGAGAAATATCATTCAGAGAGTTGTGAAATCCTGTTGGTGCATTGGAGAATCCAATTAATAGAGAGAAGTTGTGTCAATAGTTTATAGCACCCCTAAAACAATATATGTATAACCATTAGTCTATGAATCTACCACTTGGGTACTTCAAACCACCATGGAAGTGGTAAGTGGTTCCGTACAGAAAACACTCATCATATAGGAAATGTACTCATGAACCAAGATACATAAAATACTTATAGATTGTAAGCTCTTACGAGCAGGATCGTCATTACACGCGGCTCCGATCCATACATTTCGTACACACGCGGCTCTGCTCCGTACACCTCGTACACACACGGCTCCGCTCCGTACACTTCGTACACACACGGCTCCGCTCCGTACACCTCGTACACACACGGCTCCTCTGCGTACACCTCGTTCAAACACGGCTCCACTCCGTACACCTCGTACACGCGCGGCTCCGCTCCGTACACCTCGTACACACACGGCTCCGCTCCGTACACCTCGTGCACGCGCGGCTCCGCTCCGTACACCTCGTGCACGCGCGGCTCCACTCCGTACACCTCGTGCACGCTCGGCTCCGCTCCATACACCTAGTACACGCACGGCTCCCCTCCGTACACCTCGTACACACGACTCCAATCCCTACACCTCGTACACACGGATCTGCTCCGTACACCTCGTACACGCGGCTCCGATCCATACATTTCGTACACACGCGGCTCAGCTCCGTACACCTCGTACACACGCGGCTCCGCTCCGTACGCCTCGTACACACGCGGCTCCGCTACGTACGCCTCGTACACACAGGGCTCCGCTCCGTACGCCTCGTACACGCGCGGCTCCGCTCCGTACGCCTCGTACACGCGCGGCTCCGCTCCGTACGCCTCGTACACGCGCGGCTCCGCTCCGTACGCCTCGTACACGCGCGGCTCCGCTCCGTACGCCTCGTACACGCGCGGCTCCGCTCCGTACGCCTCGTACACGCGCGGCTCCGCTCCGTACGCCTCGTACACGCGCGGCTCCGCTCCGTACGCCTCGTACACACGCGGCTCCGCTCCGTACGCCTCGTACACACACGGCTCCGCTCCGTACACTTCGTACACACACGGCTCCGCTCCGTACGCCTCGTACACACACGGCTCCGCTCCGTACACTTCGTACACACACGGCTCCTCTGCGTACACCTCGTTCAAACACGGTTCCACTCCGTACACCTCGTACACGCGCGGCTACGCTCCGTACACCTCGTACACACACGGCTCCGCTGCGTACACCTCGTACACACACGGCTCCGCTCCGTACACCTCGTGCACGCGCGGCTCCGCTCCATACACCTCGTGCACGCGCGGCTCCGCTCCGTACACCTCGTGCACGCGCGGCTCCGCTCCGTACACCTCGTGCACGCACGGCTCCGCTCCGTACACCTCGTACACACGACTCCAATCCCTACACCTCGTACACACGGTTCTGCTCCGTACACGCGCGGCTCTGCTCCGTACACCTCGTACACGCGGCTCCGATCCATACATTTCGTACACACGCGGCTCAGCTCCGTACACCTCGTACACACGCGGCTCCGCTCTATACGCCTCGTACACACGCGGCTCCGCTCCGTACGCCTCGTACACACGCGGCTCCGCTCCGTACGCCTCGTACACGCGCGGCTCCGCTCCGTACGCCTCGTACACACAGGGCTCTGCTCCGTACGCCTCGTACACGCGCAGCTCCGCTCCGTACGCCTCGTACACGCGCGGCTCCGCTCCTTACGCCTCGTACACGCGCGGCTCCGCTCCGTACGCCTCGTACACGCGCGGCTCCGCTCCGTACACCTCGTGCACGCGCGGCTCCGCTCCGTACACCTCGTGCACGCGCGGCTCCGCTCCGTACACCTCGTACACACGACTCCAATCCCTACACCTCGTACACACGGTTCTGCTCCGTACACCTCGTACACGCGGCTCCGATCCATACATTTCGTACACACGCGACTCAGCTCCGTACGCCTCGTACACACGCGGCTCCGCTCCGTAAGCCTCGTACACATGCGGCTCCGCTCCGTATGCCTCGTACACACGCGGCTCCGCTCCGTACGCCTCGTACACACGCGGCTCCGCTCCGTACGCCTCGTACACACAGGGCTCCGCTCCGTACGCCTCGTACACGCGCGGCTCCGCTCCGTACGCCTTGTACACGCGCGGCTCCGCTCCGTACGCCTCGTACACGCGCGGCTCCGCTCCGTACGCCTCGTACACGCGCGGCTCCGCTCCGTACGTCTCGTACACGCGCGGCTCCGCTCCGTACACCTCGTGCACGCGCGGCTCCGCTCCGTACACCTCGTGCACGCGCGGCTCCGCTCCGTACACCTCGTGCACGCGCGGCTCCGCTCCGTACACCTAGTACACGCGCGGCTCCGCTCCGTACACCTAGTACACGCGCGGCTCCGCTCCGTACACCTCGTACACACGACTCCAATCCCTACACCTCGTACACACGGTTCTGCTCCGTACACGCGCGGCTCTGCTCCGTACACCTCGTACACGCGGCTCCGATCCATACATTTCGTACACACGCGGCTCAGCTCCGTACACCTCGTACACACGCGGCTCCGCTCCGTACGCCTCGTACACACGCGGCTCCGCTCCGTACGCCTCGTACACGCGCGGCTCCGCTCCGTACGCCTCGTACACGCGCGGCTCCGCTCCGTACGCCTCGTACACGCGCGGCTCCGCTCCGTACGCCTCGTACACGCGCGGCTCCGCTCCGTACACGCGCGGCTCCGCTCCGTACGCCTCGTACACGCGCGGCTCCGCTCCGTACGCCTCGTACACGCGCGGCTCCGCTCCGTACGCCTGGTACACGCGCGGCTCCGCTCCGTACGCCTCGTACACGCGCGGCTCCGCTCCGTACGCCTCGTACACACGCGGCTCCGCTCCGTACACCTCGTACACACGCGGCTCTGCTCCGTACACCTCGTACACGCGTGGTTCCGCTCCATACACCTCGTACACACGCGGCTCTGCTCCGTACACCTTGTACACACGCGGCTCTGCTCCGTACACCTTGTACACACGCGGCTCCACTCCGTACACCTCGTACACACGGCTCTGCTCCGTACACCTCGTACACACGCGGCTGTGCTCCGTACACCTCGTACACACGCGGCTGTGCTCCGTACACCTCGTACACACGCGGCTCTGCTCCGTACACCTCGTACACACATGGCTCTGCTCCGTACACCTCGTACACGTGCGGTTCCGCTCCGTACACCATGTACACACGCGGCTCTGCTCCGTACACCTCGCACACACGCGGCTCTGCTCCGTACACCTCGTACACACACGGCTCTGCTCCGTACACCTTGTACACACACGGCTCTGCTCCATACACCTCGTACACGCGCGGCTCTGCTCCGTACACCTCGTACACACACGGCTCTGCTCCGTACACCTCGTACACACGCGGCTCTGCTCCGTACACCTCGTACATACACGGCTCCGCTCCGTACACCTCGTACACACACGGCTCCGCTCCGTACACCTCGTACACATACGGCTCAGCTCCTTACACCTCGTACACACGCGGCTCTGCTCCGTACACCTAGTACACACACGGCTCCGCTCCGTACACCTCGTACACGCGCGGCTCCGCTCCGTACACCTCGTACACACGCGGCTCTGCTCCGTACACCTCGTACACACGGCTCTGCTCCGTACACTTCGTACACACACGGCTCTGCTCCGTACACCTCGTACACACGCGGCTCTGCTCCGTACACCTCGTACACACGCGGCTCTGCTCCGTACACCTCGTACACACGCGGCTCCGCTCCGTACACCTCGTACACGCGCGGCTCCGCTCCGTACACCTCGTACACACGCGGCTCCGCTCCGTACACCTCGTACACACGCGGCTCTGCTACATCCACACTGTAAACCCCTCCTGACCCCACACATAAACTTCAGCTCATCCAGCACCATGACAACCAGCACAGCAGAGTCCTGCATCCACTGAGGCCCCTGATCATGTGACCCCTGACTCCTCCCCTCCTGTGACCTCATCACAGCTCCTGTGCGCACAGAGCAGCCATATATGTGGTGGCGGCTCTGCAGGTGGAGGTATGTGGAGACCCCCCATTACTGGGCGCAGGGGGCATTAACCCCTTCAGCACGGAGACTCTTTTGGGGTCTTGTGTTGCCCCTTTATAAGAATGATAAGGTTTTTGTTCTGTTTTCTGTAATAGATATATACGACCCAACTATGGAGCCAGGAAGGGAGGAGACGTATTGTTCTCATAGTACAGGACCCCTTTACTGCCCCACAGTGTAATGCCCCCATTATGCCCCTTATGCGTGATGTATGATGCCCCCCACAGTGAAATGCCCCCATTATGCCCCTTATACAGTATGTATGATGCCCCCACACAGTGTAATGCCCCCATTATGCCCCTTATACAGGATGTATGATGCCCCCACACAGTGTAATGCCCCCATTATGCCCCTTATACAGGATGTATGATGCCCCCCACAGTGTAATGCCCCCATTATGCCCCTTATGCAGGATGTATGATGCCCCCCCCACAGTGTAATGCCCGCATTATGCCCCTTATACAGTATGTATGATGCCCCCACACAGTGTAATGCCCCCATTATGTCCCTTATACAGGATGTATGATGCCCCCACACAGTGTAATGCTCCCATTATGCCCCTTATACAGGATGTATGATGCCCCCACACAGTGTAATGCCCCCATTATGCCCCTTATGCCGGATGTATGATGCCCCCCACACAGTGTAATGCCCCCATTATGCCCCTTATACAGGATGTATGATGCCCCCACAGTGTAATGCCCCCATTATGCCCCTTATGCAGTATGTATGATGCCCACCACAGTGTAATGCCCCCATTATGCCCCTTATACAGGATGTATGATGCCCCCCACAGTGTAATGCCCCCATTGTGCCCCTTATACAGGATGTATGATGCCCCCACAGTGTAATGCCCCCATTATGCCCCTTATACAGGATGTATGATGCCCCACACAGTGTTATGCCCCCATTATGCCCCTTATGCAGTAGGTATGATGCCCCACACAGTGTAATGCCCCCATTATGCCCCTTATGCAGTATGTATGATGCCCCCACAGTGTAATGCCCCTTATGCAGGATGTATGCTGCCCCACACAGTGTAATGCCCCCATTATGCCCCTTATGCAAGATGTATGATGCCCCCACAGTGTAATGCCCCCATTATGCCCCTTATGCAGTATGTATGATGCCCCCCACAGTGTAATGCCCCCATTATGCCCCTTATGCAGTATGTATGATGCCCCCACAGTGTAATGCCCCTTATGCAGGATGTATGCTGCCCCACACAGTGTAATGCCCCCATTATGCCCCTTATGCAAGATGTATGATGCCCCCACAGTGTAATGCCCCCATTATGCCCCTTATGCAGTATGTATGATGCCCCCCACAGTGTAATGCCCCCATTATGCCCCTTATGCAGGATGTATGATGCCCCCACAGTGTAATGCCCCTATTATGCCCCTTATGCAGGATGTATGATGCCCCCCACAGTGTAATGCCCCCATTATGCCCCTTATGCAGGATGTATGATGCCCCCACAGTGTAATGCCCCTTATGCAGGATGTATGATGCCCCACACAGTGTAATGCCCCTTATGCAGGATGTATGATGCCCCCACACAGTGTAATGCCCCCATTATGTCCCTTATGCAGTATGTATGATGCCCCCACACAGTGTAATGCCCCCATTATGCCCCTTATGCAGGATGTATGATGCCCCTGCACAGTGTAATGCCCCCATTATGTCCCTTATGCAGTATGCATGATGCCCCCACAGTGTAATGCCCCTTATGCAGGATGTGTGATGCCCCCACACAGTGTAATGCCCCCATTTATGCCCCTTATGCAGGATGTATGATGCCCCACACAGTGTAATGCCCCCATTATGCCCCTTATGCAGGATGTATGATGCCCCCCACACAGTGTAATGCCCCTATTATGCCCCTTATGCAGGATATATGATGCCCAAACACAGTGTAATGCCCCTATTATACCCCTTATGCAGTATGTATGATGCCCCCACACAGTGTAATGCCCCCATTATGTCCCTTATGCAGTATGCATGATGCCCTTACACAGTGTAATGCCCCCATTATGCCCCTTATGCAGTAGGTATGATGCCCCCACACAGTGTAATGCCCCCATTATGCTCCCTATGCAGTATGTATGATGCCCCCACACAGTGTAATGCCCCTATTATACCCCTTATGCAGTATGTATGATGCCCCCACACAGTGTAATGCCCCCATTATGTCCCTTATGCAGTATGTATGATGCCCCCACACAGTGTAATGCCCCTATTATACCCCTTATGCA
This sequence comes from Phyllobates terribilis, assembly GCF_046119375.1. Taxonomy (NCBI): domain Eukaryota; kingdom Metazoa; phylum Chordata; class Amphibia; order Anura; family Dendrobatidae; genus Phyllobates; species Phyllobates terribilis. Next base: position 770,095 of record NW_027363433.1, read on the forward strand.
GTATGTATGATGCCCCTACACAGTGTAATGCCCCCATTATGTCCCTTATGCTTTATGCATGATGCCCCCACACAGTGTAATGTTCCCTCAGTACCGCCTGAGGTCCTGCACTTGGAATGATTCCTCTGGAAAATGGTTTTCCCTCTGCCTGCTCCCCTCCATGTATACCCTCGAGCATGTATACATACATGTAGGGGAGCAGGCCTTACTAGATATTGAGGCTTTGTACAGTAATATACCGCATGAGGATGGTATCAGAGGAGTAAGACGTTTCTTGAAATCAAGATCAATAGAGTGTAGCAGACCTAATGTCTTCATGGAGGATCTTCTAAAATTCACTCTTAGGCTGCGTGCACACGATGCGTTTTTCATGCGTTTATGCTGCGGAATTTCCGCAGCGGAAACGCATCAAAAAAGCATGGTAATCCGCACCCCCTGGTCCCCAGTGGCATTCCACAATGTCAATGCACATGCTGCTGATTTTTCCGCAGCGTTTCTGCAGCGCAAATAAATCCGCAGCATGTTCATTAATTTTGCAGAAGCGCCGCCATTGACTTGCATTGAGACGCATAGAATCCGTGTCTGTACATTTCTACAAGCGAATTCTATGCGTCTCTATGTGCGGATGGTACCCAGGTCTGGAGGAGAGGAGACTCTCTTCCAGACCTGGGTACCATTGTACCTGTAAAAAAAGAATAAAATTAAAAATAAAGTTTATATTCACCTGTCCGGCGGCTTCTCTCTGCTTGCCGGCAGCGCTTCTCCTTCCAGGACCTGAGATGACGTCACGGTCATGTGACCGCAGGCTGTCTCGCGATGTGCCGGCAACCTGGAAGAAGCCAGGACGAGCGCGACAGCACACGCCGGGGCATCGGGGGTGAGTATAGCTTTATTTTTTTTATTTTTACAGTCACACTGTATAAATCCATGCCTTTTGCATGGATTTATACAGTGTGACCTAGTTGTCAAGCACTTTCCCAGTGATGCTATCGCCTAGAAAGTGCTTATCAGTCCGCATGCGGAAACACATGCGTTAAAGCATGTGGATACGCATGTGAATCCGCATGTATTCTGCAGGAAAAACGCATGCACAATCTGCATGCGTTTTTTCTGCCAGGGAGATGCAGAAATGCTGCAGAAATTTTCTGCTTCATTTCTGCATCGTGGGCACATAGCCTTACTCATAACTTCTTTCTTTTTGACAGGAAATACTTCCACCAGCTCAGGGGTAGTGCGATGTGGAGCCCCTGTGTCCCCTCGTATGATAACCTCTTCCTGGGCTGGTGGGAGGAAACCACAATATTCAGGGATGATCATAAGTGGTGGCATCCATATATTTGGGTACAGTATAGATATATTGACCACATTTTTATCAACTGGTCGGGGACGAGTGAACAATTTTTTTTACATTTTTCAGGGAACTCTACATCAATAGCGATGGCCTTAGATTTACATCTGAGTTTAATTATTACCAGTTGCCTTTCTTGGATGTACTAATCTAGAAATAACGGGATGGGACCCTAGGGACACTCAACTACCATAAACCTACTAACACTAATAAACTATTGAAATGGGATAGCCACCACCCCATCCCACTGAAAAAGGCAATACCCAATGGCCAATTTTTACAGTTGAGAAGGAACTGTTCTAATGTCACAGATTTTAATATACAGACAATAGACATGAACTCCAGATTCATGGAAAAAGGTACCCACAGTACATTTTGGATTCCGCACGATCGTTTACAGAAAAACAGGAGAGACAAACATTCCTCCATACCTAACCAAGAGACCAAGAAAAAGATGGGATAACACTGGTAATAGGAACTGAGTAACCGTATCTTTAATATCCTCAGAAAACACTAGGATGTACTTGTGGCCGACCCGGACCTGAGGGTGCTGTGGGATCTACTCCCACAATAACTTTCAGAATTGGTCAGTCAATTAGGGACCATTTAGTGCATAGTGTCTATAAAAAACCAAGGGGACATGGCTAGATAGAAGAATCTTTGGTTTCTTCAGATGTGGAGAATGTTTTTTCTGTAATTGGATGAGACATATAAATCTTGTTCCTCCACTGGTAAAACCATTGTTCAGAGGGATTATTCCAAGTGTAAAACCTCGGGACTTGTATATATGGCCACATGCACCTGCCCCTAGATTATGTAGGCAAGGTCAAGAGGGAATCTAGATAAGGTGGGGTAGCATCTGGGCGATATATGCCATGGTCACGACACCCCATTAGCGAGGCACATGAACAGTGTACATCGAGGTGAAGCCGGAGACATCTCCTTTTGTATTATTGAGGTGGTTAAACCCAATGTGAGAGGAGGTGATCACAATAGATGTATCCTCAAAAAGGAAAGTGAGTGGATTTCCAGATTGGATTCACTAGACCCTAAGGGACTGAATGAGCAAATTTCCTATGCTTGTTTTGTGTGAATACAACCCCATTTTGGGTTACATTTTTGGATTTTATACTCTATTCATTGCTACTCTCATTGTTCATTCATTGTTCCCTGTAAATAGGGTTCACATATTGTTTTACTTCATGAAGAGATCTGAGCTTCTATATCAGAATTATTTCTTATCAGTTATATCCCATATATACTATTTACACTGTGTGCAGAATTATTAGGCAAATGAGTATTTTGATCACATGATACTTTTTATACATGTTGTCCTACTCCAAGCTGCATAGGCTTGAGAGACAACTACCAATTAAGTAAATCTGGTGATGTGCATCTCTGTAATGAGGAGGGGTGTTGACTAATGACATCAACACCCTATATAAGGTGTGCTTAATTATTAGGCAACTTCCTTTCTTTTGGCAAAATGGGTCAGAAGAGAGATTTGACAGGCTCTGAAAAGTCCAAAATTGTGAGATGTCTTGCAGAGGGATGCAGCAGTCTTGAAATTTCCAAACTATTGAAGCGTGATCACCGAACAATCAAGCGTTTCATGGCAAATAGCCAACAGGGTCCCAAGAAGCGTGTTGGCCAAGAAAGGCGCAAAATAACTGCCCATGAATTGAGGAAAATCAAGCGTGAAGCTGCCAAGATGCCATTCGCCACCAGTTTTGCCATATTTCAGAGCTGCAACGTTACTGGAGTATCGAAAAGCTCAAGGTATTCGATACTAAGGGACATGGCCAAGGTAAGGAAGGCTGAAAAACGACCACCTTTGAACAAGAAACATAAGATAAAACGTCAAGAATGGGCCAAGAAATATCTTAAGACTGATTTTTCAAAGGTTTTATGAACTGATGAAATGAGAGTGACTCTTGATGGGCCAAATGGATGGGCCAGAGGCTGGATCAGTAAAGGGCAGAGAGCTTCACTCCGACTCAGACCCCAGCAAGGTGTAGGTGGGGTAATGGTATGGGCTGGTATCATCAAAGATGAACTTGTGGGACCTTTTCAGGTTGAGGATGGAGTGAAGCTCAACTCCCAGATCTACTGCCAGTTTCTGGAAGACAACTTCTTCAAGCAGTGGTACAGGAAGAAGTCGGTATCGTTCAAGAAAAACATGATTTTCATGCAGGACAATGCTCCATCACATGCATCCAACTACTCCACAACGTGGCTGGCCAGTAAAGGTCTAAAAGAAGAAAAAATAATGACATGGCCCCCTTGTTCACCTGATCTGAACCCCATAGAGAACCTGTGGTCCATCATAAAATGTGAGATCTACAGGGAGGGAAAACAGTACACCTCTCGGAACAGTGTCTGGGAGGCTGTGGTGGCTGCTGCACGCAATGTTGATTGAAAACAGATCAAGCAACTGACAGAATCTATGGATGGAAGGCTGTTGAGTGTCATCATAAAGAAAGGTGGCTATATTGATCACAAATTTTTGGGGGTTTTGTTTTTGCATGTCAGAAATGTTTATTTCTAAATTTTGTGCACTGATATTGGTTTCCCTGGTGAAAATAAACAAGTGAGATGGGATTATATTTGGTTTTTATTAAGTTGCCTAATAATTCTGCACAGTAATAGTTAACTGCACAAACAAATATCCTCCTAAGATAGCCAAATCTAAAAAAAACCCACTCCAACTTCCAAAAATATTAAGCTTGGATATTTATAAGTCTTTTGGGTTGATTGAGAACATAGTTGTTGATCAATAATAAAAATAATCCTCGAAAATACAACTTGCCTAATAATTCTGCATGCAGTGTAGTAACTAAGTGTGGTGATCCTTGTTTATCTCTAATTATGCAATAGGGGTCAAATTTGACCATTTAGGAATATACTGTGGGCCATCATCCCATATTTTTTGTAGTGACAAAGTAGATCTACATGACTATTGCATGATGGGAGGATGTGCAATACTTGTGTATAATCTCCCATGAAGCTAATCTCAGAGACAGGACTTTTCTATATTGGAATGCAATCCAAATTCATTATGCGCTTCAGCGTGCAACTCATACTTATGGACATTTGCAGTCTCAGAATGATCCTAGATGTGCTCCGGCGTGTAACACAACTACAGGCATACGCAGTCCCGGGTACTACTGGCACGGTGGGAATCAGTTTATCTGGCTTTTCAGTGTAAAGCGCGTCACTTCCGGACATGCACACTAGGGGATGGACATTATCGGACCTCTAGCTCATGAGAAGTAGCGCAAGCGCAGTACATTATTGTAGACAGACTCCATTCTATATACAGTGAGTACGGAAAGTATTCAGACCCCTTTAAATTTTTCTCACCCTTTGTTTCATTACAACCATTTAACAAATTCTAAAAAGTTAATTTTTTTTTTCTCAATAAAGTACACTCTGCACCCCATCTTGACTGAAAAAAAACAGAAATGTAGAACGCTTTGCAAATTTATTAAAGAAAAACTGAAATATCACATGGTCATAAGTATTCAGACCCTTTGCTCAGTATTGAGTAGAAGCACCCTTTTGAGCTAGTACAGCCATGAGTCTTCTTGGGATTGATGCAACAAGTTTTTGACACCTGGATTTGGGGATCCTCTGCAATTCTTCCTTGCAGATCCTCTCCAGTTCCGTCAGGTTGGATGGTGAACATGGGTGGACAGCCATTTTCAGGTCTCTCCAGAGATGCTCAATTGGGTTTAGGTCAGGGCTCTGGCTGGGCCAGTCAAGAATGGTCATAGAGTTGTTATGAAGCCACTCCTTTGTTATTTTAGCTGTGTGCTTAGGGTCATTGTCTTGTTGGAAGGTGAACCTTCGGCCAAGTCTGAGGTCCAGAGCACTCTGGAAGAGGTTTTCATCCAGGATATCTCTGTACTTGGCCGCATTCATGTTTCTTTCAATTGCAACCAGTTGTCCTGTCCCTGCAGCTGATAAACACCCCCATAGCATGATGCTGCCACCACCATGTTTCACTGTTGGGATTGTATTGGGCAGGTGATGAGCAGTGCCTAGTTTTCTCCACACATACCGCTTAGAATTATCACCAGAAAGTTCTATCTTCATCTCATCAGACCAGAGTATCTTATTTCTCATAGTCTGGGAGAACTTCATGTGTTTTAGAGCAAACTCTATGCGGGCTTTCATATGTCTTGCACTGAGGAGAGGCTTCCGTTGGGCCACTCTGCCATAAAGGCCCGACTGGTGGAGAGCTGCAGTGATAGTTGACTTTGTGGAAATTTCTCCCATCTCCCTACTGCATCTCTGGAGCTCAGCCACAGTGATTTTGGGGTTATTCTTTACCTCTCTCACCAAGGCTCTTCTCCAGCGATTGCTCAGTTTGGCTGAACGGCCAGGTCTAGGAAGACTTCTGATGGTCCCAAACTTCTTCCATTTAATGATTATGGAGGCCACTGTAAACCTTGAGTAATGCAGAAATTCTTTTGTAACCTTGGCCGGATCTGTGCCTTGCCACAATTCTGTCTCTGAGCTCCTTGGACAGTTCCTTTGAGCATTTATGCATATAGCATTTATGCATACTTTATCGAAGTGCCATAATTTAGCAAAGTGCCCTGGCAGTTAGAAAATGGCATTGCTAATATTCATCTTTCTTCTCTTCTTACAGGTATATATTTTTCACTGCTTGTGTGATCTGTCCTGAAAACTGCATTATATCTCCATGCAATGCTCTGCAGCCTATCAATTTCTGGTATATATTTTTCACTGCTTGTGTGATCTGTCCTGAAAACTGCATTATATCTCCATGCAATGCTCTGCAGCCTATCAATTTCTGGTATATATTTTTCACTGCTTGTGTGATCTGTCCTGAAAACTGCATTATATCTCCATGCAATGCTCTGCAGCCTATCAATTTCTGGTATATATTTTTCACTGCTTGTGTGATCTGTCCTGAAAACTGCATTATATCTCCATGCAATGCTCTGCAGCCTATCAATTTCTGGTATATATTTTTCACTGCTTGTGTGATCTGTCCTGAAAACTGCATTATATCTCCATGCAATGCTCTGCAGCCTATCAATTTCTGGTATATATTTTTCACTGCTTGTGTGATCTGTCCTGAAAACTGCATTATATCTCCATGCAATGCTCTGCAGCCTATCAATTTCTGGTATATATTTTTCACTGCTTGTGTGATCTGTCCTGAAAACTGCATTATATCTCCATGCAATGCTCTGCAGCCTATCAATTTCTGGTATATATTTTTCACTGCTTGTGTGATCTGTCCTGAAAACTGCATTATATCTCCATGCAATGCTCTGCAGCCTATCAATTTCTGGTATATATTTTTCACTGCTTGTGTGATCTGTCCTGAAAACTGCATTATATCTCCATGCAATGCTCTGCAGCCTATCAATTTCTGGTATATATTTTTCACTGCTTGTGTGATCTGTCCTGAAAACTGCATTATATCTCCATGCAATGCTCTGCAGCCTATCAATTTCTGGTATATATTTTTCACTGCTTGTGTGATCTGTCCTGAAAACTGCATTATATCTCCATGCAATGCTCTGCAGCCTATCAATTTCTGGTATATATTTTTCACTGCTTGTGTGATCTGTCCTGAAAACTGCATTATATCTCCATGCAATGCTCTGCAGCCTATCAATTTCTGGTATATATTTTTTCACTCCTCTAGCTTTTTTATTCCATGATACTTAAAGGTCATCACACTTACTTTAAGAGTTTATGATCCATGCCGAGTTTACTAGTCTGTTTTTTTTTTTTTTTTTCCCTGCACTTTATGGTCTCCTGTTGTCTTTTAAGCTAGTGATTGATTGTTAATGAGTTAAATCTGTGCAGATCTAAGCAGATACGTCCCTATATATTGAGACTTAGTTAAGGGGAGGCATTTATGCGGGGGCATTTATGCATATAGCATTTATGCATACTTTATCGAAGTGCCATAATTTAGCAAAGTGCCCTGGCAGTTAGAAAATGGCAGTTGGACAGGGCAGGAGACAGGTAAGACAATTAAACAAACTTGCTTCCAGGTCATCTTTTTGGCAAACAGTATTCACCATTTGTATCTGTGCCATTTATACTCTGGTTGCTACAATCATCCACATTCACCGTTCTCCCACAAATGCGGCACACTTCATCCATATTAATCCCTCACTCCTCTCTTCTCCTATGTACAGTTGTCATGCTCTCTTCACAATGTTATACCACGCAGATCCATTCATTCCCACCATACAACGCAGGAAACGCTCTCACAAATCACTCAATCATCTGCTCACTCTCTGTATCTTCCTTCTATTAGTCGCAGGTGATATTTCTCCCAACCCAGGACCCTCCAGTAATAATAACACTAACTCTTTCCCTGTTACATTCAGAAACCCTGCTAATCTCATTAATATTCCCTGCATATCTTCTGTCTCATTCAACTGTGCCCTTTGGAATGCACGCTCAGCTTGTAATAAACTCTCTTACATCCATGACTTTTTCCTCTCTAATTCCCTCAACCTTCTGGCTCTCACTGAAACCTGGATCCAGCAGTCGGACACCACTGCCGCTGCAGCTCTCTCCTATGGTGGCCTACATTTCTCTCATACCCCGCGACCTGACAACAGATCAGGTGGAGGTGTTGGTCTGCTTCTTTCAACAAAATGTACTTTTCAGGTTATCCCCCCTGTACCCTCCCTTATCTTCCCGTCCTTTGAGGCCCACACAGTCAGACTCTACCGGCCCTTCTCCCTGCGAGTGGCGGTTGTCTATCGCCCCCCAGGTCCCCTCCGTCAATTCCTGGATCACTTTGCTGCCTGGCTTACAAATTTTCTATCCTGCGACATCCCCACGATAATCATGGGAGACTTTAACATCCCAATTGGCGATCCTCTTTCCCCATCTGCCACGCATCTTTTATCATTAACCTCCTCCTTCGGCCTTTCACAGCTTGCTAATTCTCCTACACATGAGGACGGGAACACATTGGACCTGATCTTCTCCCGGCTTTGCTCAGTACATGACTTTACTAACTCTCCCCTTCCACTCTCTGACCATAATCTTCTTTCATTCTCTGTCAAGAACTGTGACTCTACTCAAGACACTCCCACCGTCCACACTTATAGAAATTTACGCGCCATTAACACCCAGAAATTTATAAAAAGGTTGCAATCATCATTGGCCCCAATCTCCTCCCTCTCATGTCCCGAATCTGCATTGAAGCATTATAACAAAATAATGCTATGCGCCCTGGATGAAGCCGCACCTCCTACACAAAGAACAATTCGGCATAGACGGCGACAACCCTGGCACACGCCTGAAACACGTCTTCTCCAGAGGTACTCCAGGTGCGCTGAACGGCTGTGGAGAAAATCAAATCTGCCCGAAGATTTCCTCCACTATAAATTTATGCTGAAAACATATAACTCTGCCCTTCACCTCTCCAAACAAACCTACTTTAACAACCTCATCATCTCACTTTCCAATAATCCTAAACGACTCTTTGACACGTTTCATTCTCTCCTCAATCAAACAGCACAGGCCCCGACCACCGACCTCAGCGCTGACGATCTGGCTAACTATTTCAAAGAAAAAATTGACCATATCCGACAGGAAATTTTCTCCCAATCCCCAAATGTTATGCATGCTCCCCCCCGCCACATTGTATCTTGCTCATTTTCTGACTTCGAACCAGTCACGGAAGATGAAGTGATCAGGCTCCTTGCATCTTCTCGCCCTACCACCTGCACCAGCGACCCTATTCCCTCACATCTCCTTCAGTCCCTTGCTCCAGCTGTCACCTCTCACCTAACTAAAATTTTCAACCTTTCCCTCTCATCTGGTATCTTTCCCTCTTCTTTTAAACACGCCAGCATACAACCATTACTTAAAAAACCATCCCTCGACCAGAACTGCACGGCCAACTACAGACCTGTTTCCAATCTTCCCTTTATCTCTAAACTCCTGGAACGCCTGGTCCACTCCCGTCTAATCCGCTATCTCTCAGACAACTCTCTTCTTGACCCTTTACAATCTGGTTTCCGCTCTTTACATTCTACTGAAACTGCCCTCACTAAAGTCTCTAATGATCTACTAACAGCTAAATCTAATGGTCACTACTCCCTGCTGATTCTCCTGGATCTCTCTGCAGCATTTGACACTGTGGATCACCAGCTCCTCCTCACTATGCTCCGCACTATTGGCCTCAAGGACACGGTTCTCTCCTGGTTCTCCTCTTATCTCTCTGACCGCTCCTTCTCTGTGTCTTTTGCCGGCTCCTCCTCCTCTCTCCTTCCTCTTACTGTCGGGGTTCCTCAAGGATCAGTCCTAGGCCCCCTTCTTTTCTCCTTATACACCGCTCCTATTGGACAAACAATCAGTAGATTCGGTTTTCAGTACCATCTCTATGCTGATGACACCCAATTATACACCTCTGCTCCAGACATCACCCCAGCATTACTACAAAAGACCAGTGATTGTCTTTCTGCTGTGTCTAACATTATGTCCTCCCTCTACCTAAAACTGAATCTGTCAAAAACTGAACTCCTCGTCTTTCCTCCCTCCATTAATCTACCTGTGCCCGATATTGCCATCTCCGTTTGTGGCTCAACCATTACTCCCCAGCTACAAGCCCGCTGTCTTGGGGTCATTTTTGATTCAGATCTTTCTTTCACTCCTCACATCAAATCACTCGCTCGTTCATGTCATCTACACCTCAAAAACATCTCAAGAATCAGGACTTTTCTCACCTTTGACTCGGCAAAAACTCTTACTGTCGCTCTTATTCATTCTCGTCTTGACTATTGCAACGCTCTACTAATCGGTCTCCCTCTTACTAAACTCTCCCCTCTCCAATCCGTCCTGAACGCAGCAGCCAGGATCATATTCCTCGCCAACCGCTACTCAGATGCCTCTTCCCTGTGCCAGTCATTGCATTGGTTGCCCATCCAATATAGAGTTCGTTTTAAACTTATCACGCTTACCCACAAAGCGCTCCATGCTTCAGTACCCCCCTACATCTCCTCCCTTGTCTCAGTCTACCACCCTACACGTGCCCTCCGTTCTGCAAATGACTTGAAACTAAAATCCTCCATAATCCGAACTTCCCACTCCCGTCTCCAAGATTTCTCGCGTGCTGCGCCAATTCTCTGGAATGCACTACCCAGGACAGTTCGATTAATTCCCAATACCCACAGTTTCAAGCGAACCCTAAAAACACATTTCTTTAGACTGGCGTATCACCTAAACACACTCTGTCCATCCCAGCTTTCCCCCATATTAAAATCTTCTTCAACTTCGGGTTCAAACCAACCATGCACATAAAAGCCTCTGTCAGGACTGCACACATACTGGCTGGCGACCAGTCCATGTATTATTATTTATCCTATTCAGTATATCAAGGCTGCATTATACAATATATGTACTTTTTACCTTTTGTGTCTCCCCCACTTCCTCATAGACTGTAAGCTTGCGAGCAGGGCCCTCACTCCGTTCGATATGAGATATGCTTATTCTGTATTGTCTGTATAAGTCCCCCCTAAAATTTGTAAAGTGCTGCGGAATATGTTGGCGCTATAAAAATAAACTATTATTATTATTATTATTATGATTCTCATTTGGTCTGACATGCACTGTGATCTGTGAGGTCTTATATAGACAGGTGTGTGCCTTTCCAAATCAAGTCCTATCAGTTCAATTAAACTCAGTTGGACTCCAATGAAGGAGTAGAACCATCTCAAGGAGGATCACAAGGAAATGGACAGTATGTGACTTAAATATGATTGTCTGTGCAAAGGGTCTGAATACTTATGACCATGTGATATTTCAGTTTTTCTTTGTTAATAAATTAAAAAAAATCTACATTTGTTTTTTTCAGTCAAGAAGGGGTGCAAAGTGTACATTAATGAGAAAAAAAATGAACTTTTTAGAATTTACCAAATGGCTGCAATGAAACAAAGAGTGAAAAATTTAAAGGGGTCTGAATACTTTCCATGCCCACTGTAAAGCGGTGCTGCACGTAGTGGCTTAGAGGAATGCGGTGTCCACCGCTAGTTCCTGGTGGTGCTGTGTGCGTTGTTAGGGGCAGGATGGTATCTAAAGGCGGGGGGCGGGAATAGTGAGGGCGGCTGACCAATCGCCGCCAATCCCACAGGGCTGTGTAGTGTGAACTCCGGAAGTGCACGTGTGACGTCACCGGAAGTGACTCGCTGCTCCCAGGAAGCTGTGCGTTCAACAGGCCAGTGTAAATGCGTTTCAGTGAGCCGGAAGTTTGAGGGAGAGAGAACGTGCGTTCCACCAGTATAGAGCATAAGACCCCATGGGCATGAGCCAGAGCCTTTGATGGAGTGGTGAAGGATCCAGGAGAGGGGACAAGAATGTGCCAGAGAGGAATAATCTTCAATAAAGGAGACAATATATGAGTAGGATATGTAGATCAAAACATGTATATTATTGACCTATTCAAATTGAAGACCACATTTCCAAGCGTAAAATACATTTCAACATAGGGTCACATAAGATCCCTGGGTGACAAGTTTCTTTATACCAATTGTCCAATGAGAACCAAACTCCAAATATAAAAAAACCTTATAGAAAGGGCAGTAGGTCATAGTCCCTATTAAGGCTTTTCGGTGAAAAGCACCGTGATGGGTACCAATGTGGCCCCCCCATATGCAAATTGCTTCATGTCATCTTTCGAGAATCAGGTGGTCTACTCTAATCCACTTTTTCAAGAACATTCCATTCTCTGGGAACGTTTCATAGATGACATATTTTGCATATGAGAGGGTCCCTTAGAATCCTTAGAGGTTTTTCTCCACACTTAACTCCGCATAGCCAGATTTGAGCTTCACCATGACATATGATTCAAGCAGTGTTAGTTTCCAAGGATCAAGGATACACAGGGCCACCTAACAACTGACCTCTATTCCAAGCCCACCGATCGCAATGGCCTATTACACTTTTCTAACAATCATCCAAGGTCGTTGAAGAAATCTATACCTACATCACAATTTCAGAGGGTCAAACAGATAGTGTCCAGTGACACTATCCGCAATCAGAGGTTACAAGAAATGATGACCAAATTCATTGAACGAGGCTATCCACCTAGCTTCTTGCATCCCCAGGCGTCGAATTCCAGAACTGATCGTCCAAACACTAAGGACAGAATCCCCTTCGTTCACACGTTCCACCCCTTCGCCTACATCTTACATAAAACCATTAGGAAACACTGGAACATCTTACAAACCAGCTATCCCATGATCCCTGCGTTCCAACAACCCCCTTCCTACCGTGTTTTAAGAGAGCAACCAATATTAGAGACTCTCTGGTATGTGCCGATTTGGGCACAGCGCACCAATGTCCTAAACAACGGTTCTTCCAGAATCCCAAAATGGATTCAAAGCACAAGTCCACAATTCTGTGCAAAAACCTAATGTTACCCATTCCCCAACACTTTATCACGGCAGGACATAGTATTTCTCAATTCAAATACCAGGTATTGGAACAAGTTTTGACACCACGTCGGAGGGGGCGACCAAGTGAGCCTTCTCAAACGTAGAGAAGCCTTCTGGATTCATGAATTACAGTCCTTAGAGCCGAAAGACCTTAATAGGGACTGTGACCTACTGGCTTTTTATATAAGGTTTTTTATGTTTGGAGTTTGGTTCTCAATGAACAATTGGTATAGAGAAACTTGTCACCCAGGGATCTTATGTGACCCCATGTTGAAATGTATTTTACGTTTTTAAATGTGGTCTTCAATTTGAATAGGTCAATAATATACATGTTTTGATCTCCATATCCTACTCATATATTGTCTTCTTTATTGCAGATTATTCCTCTCTGGACACTCTTGTCCCCTCTCCTGGATCCTTCTCAACTCCAACAAAGGCTCTGGCTCATGCCCATTGGGGGCTCTATATTGGTGTAACGCACGTTCTCTCTCCCTGGCACTCAAACTTCCAGCTCACTGGAACGCATTTACACCGGCCTGTGGAACGCACAGCTTCCTGGGAGCAGCGTGTCACTTCCGGTGACGTCACACGTGCACTTCCGGAGTTCACACTACACAGCACTGCGGGATTGGCCGCGATTGGTCAGCCGCCCTCACTATTCCCGCCCCCCACCTTTAGAAACCATCCTACCCCTGAAAACGCGCACAGTACCAGGAACTAGCGGTGGACACCGCGTTCCTCTAAGCCACTACGTGCAGTACCACCTTATAACCAGGAACTAGGGGTCACAGGTATGCTACATCCAGCTCTATTCTGTCTATCTCTGCCTCCACGGTCCCTCTCAGCTGATAACTCTGAGTCTGCCACACTCTGCTCTTTTCTGCAGACCCAAGCAACCAGTGTCACCATATCTCCACACTTTTGAATTCCTACCTTTGAATACCATCCAGCAGTCTAGTAGGTGTCAGCTCGCTTCAATTTTTATATATACTTGCTCTATACTATGATGTTGTATCCGTATTAATGGGGTTTGATGAAATATTATGCACTGTTTGACAGCATGTTTATTGTTCAGGTTAAACAAGAGATATTATCATGTTATTGCGCAATGATCGATTTGTATATGCTTTTTTAATTTTATTATTTATTATTATTCTTCTATTTATTGTTTTGTTCTTTGTGCTATTTCCAACAGTTACTGATGAAGGTCAGATCGACCTAAACGCTAACTTTTGTTTTTGGACTGCATTAAAAAAATTGAACCATTGAATGCCGAGGTTATTCTCCATTCCAGTGTCAGAAAATGCGACGAGAATTAGCTTTATGGAAGATGAGTCTATGAGAAACGTATTCGGCTGCGTGCCCACGTTGCGTATTACAGGCGTATATGCTGCGGAATTTCCGCAGCGTAACCGCTTGTAAAACGTATGTATATCCGCACCCCATGGTCCCCAATGGCATTCCGCAATGTCAATGCCCATGCTGCGGATTTTTCCGCAGCGTATATACTGCGGTCAAAAATCCGCAGCATGTTCGTTAATTTTGCGGAAGCGCAGCGGAATCAATGTGCGGATGGTACCCAAGTCTGGATGAGAGGAGACTCTCATCCAGACCTGGGTACCAAAGAACCTGTAAAAAAAAGAAAAAATAAAGTTTATACTTATCTTCTGATGTCTTCCCGGTGTTTTCCCGCCGTCGCGCTGTTGTGTGAAGGACCTGCCACGTCATTGAGTCATGTGACCCATCACATGACTCAATGACGTCACCGCAGGTCCTGCACACAACAGCATGAGCCGCTCAAGACTCCGGACGGGGCAGAGAATGCATCGGAAAGTGAGTATAAACTTTATTTTTTTTATTTTTTACCATTCTGATTCTTTTTTTTTTTTAACTATTACTTGGTCACACTATATAAATCCATGCCGGTTGCATGGATTTATATAGTGTGAACAAGTTGTCAAGCACTTTTCCAAGTGATGCTTAAATCACTTGGAGAAGTGCTTGATAACCCGCATGCGGAAATGCATGCAAAGACACTGCAAAGACGCCTCACAAACGCTTCTACCTGGCGGGAAAACCGCATGTAAAATCCGCATGCGATTTTCCCGCCAGGGAGAAGCGTAAAAATATGCTTCAGTTCCGCAACGTGGGCACTTAGCCTTCAGCTGCCGACTCCGAGGAAGAAACTGCTTGTTGTCTGTGGCCTAAAATATAAAGGTTTTATTACTAGATGTAAAGTAAAAAACTAAATGATGTGAAATAATAAATCTCCTTATATGTTTCCTCTCATTATCTCCAATAGATGTATTATTACACAGGATTTTTATGATGTTCCATCAACTTATCTTCTTCTCATTCAGGTCTCTACAATATCGGATCCTCTCAGTGAAGATCTTCTATATATGAACATTTTCCTGATTTACTCATCAAAGATGGATATGGATAGAGACAAGATGGCGGAGAGGATATTACACCTCACCCTAGAGATCCTCTTCCGTCTTACTGGAGAGGTGAGAGATTCTGATGACGTCACATTACATCATTCTTATCTATGGGAATAACAGATGGACAGAACTGGAGAGGTGAGGACTCTGGAAATGTCTGTAGTGAGATTTATTAATGTGTCTCTCCATAACCAGAGATTAATCACGGGGCCTCCACCTCACCCCCTGATACATGAGGACATCAATGACCAGAAGATCCTAGAACTCGCCTACAAGATGATTGAGCTGCTGACTGGAGAGGTGACACTGCTGGGAATGCTGGGACATTATACAGTAACGCTATGGAGGGATCGAGGGGATGATGGTATCATTGTATGTGTCAGGTTCCTATAAGGTGTCAGGATGTCGCCGTCTATTTTTCCATGGAGGAGTGGGAGTATTTAGAAGGACACAAAGATCTGTACAGGGACTTCATGATGGAGGTTCCCCAGCCCCTCACATCACCAGGTAATAGAGAGGACTAAATACACATGGCCTATAATTGTCTATATGTAAAGAATGAATTCAGACCCTGTATGTGTTTCCTCCAGATCTATCCAGTAAGAAGACAACACCAGAGAGATGTCTCCGTCCTCTTCTTCCACAGGACTGTAAACAAGAAGATCCCAATGTTCCTCAGGATCATCAGGTAGATGAAGAGAAGGTGTCATGAGATCTCCCCTATGATGTGTAGATTGCTGTGAAGGTCTTGTATTCAGTCTTGTTTTATCCACCATTATTATGTTTTATATTTGTGTAATGAGAACGGTGGAGATGGCAGGATTAGAGCTGATCATAGATGTGACTTCTCCATCTGTCTTTGACTTTTATAATATTTGTTTCAAGGTGAAGATCTGACCCATAGTAATATTACAGAGACATATGTGAGGGGTGATGAGCGGTGTAAAGAGGAGATTCCTACATATGACTACCCAGGTGAGCAGTAACCACTAAATGCACAGAAGTCACAGATTCTTCTCAGTCACCGGCTGTGGCTGCTTTATCAGTGGTGTAGTCCGGCTGTATCACAATTTTGTGAGCACCATTTTGCCTCTAGACCACAACATTCTCCTCCGTCTGAAAATGTTCAGATTACTTTGGGAAATTATGAAAGCCCTTTTCTATAGAATTTACAACCTGGAGGATCCACCTACCCCCTGAGATTAGATGATGCTGACCATTACTTGCCCAGATCTGTAAACTACAAAGCCAAATGACAGCTTAAGTAGAATGTGCTGACAAGTTAGAAAATCACTTGAAGAAAAATATTATGATGGTCCTGTAAGAGAAAGTGGAGGGTAATGATGCTGTTGGCTTCCTAGATCCCTGATATCTTATTGGATGAATCTACCTTCTCTCCCTTCTGTGCTGCTGAATGTGCTCATATGGTCCCTACAAGACCAGGTCCAGTCTTTCTGGCCAAACTTCACTTTTATGATCGACATTAAATGTGCAGTGAGGCCAAGTGTGAATTTCTGTACAATAACAACAGAGTTTCCCTTTATCCTGACTTTTCAATTTATTTTAAAACCGACTAACTTCAATCAGGATTGTGATAAACTATACAGAAAACATTACTCCTGTGCCATGATATATCTCTAAGCTGTGCGTGGCTGATGGCTGTAATATACATTTATTCACGCCTGCAGGAGATGTGTTGGCTCGAGCCCTGGTTTCATGGATTCACTCCACGTCATAAATTCCATTATGTTTTCATCCTAAGAAATTCAGATTACTGCACAATCTCTCCTGAAATGGGAGCGCTAATACTTTCTCTACTCTTCTGGTCAGGATTCATAGTAGCTCCAATGCTCCACCATAAATGAGTGTGACTCCAGTTTAGTGTTGGATTTCTCCCTTCATACATACGTTGTTGTTGGGGATGTTACATGTTTATATATTCTTTCTTTTTTTTTACAGGTTCATTCTGTATGATAGTTTCATTATAGTGGGATCGGCTTTCCTCATTTATGTGACTCTGTAACTCCCTGGTAGTCTTTCAAAAAGGTCTCCATTACCTCTTCCAAATGCCCGAGATCTAAATTTAAGACGCCTCATCTCTGCAGTATTATAAAAAGTTCTCTTTGAATGTCTAATATTTCTTCTTGAAACTAATCTGACAGAAAATATTGTCCCTTACTATAGTTTAGATTGCCAAGAGCCCCATACTTTAATTACTCCCATTACCAGCGCTGCCTGCAGAATGAATAAGGCGGCTCCTGGTGACAGAAGCAGATTCACAGGAGCAGATCCCAGAGGAGATGGGACCCACCATTTACAGAAGCCCTAATATGACAAAATGTCAGAAAACCAGAGCAGTAGAATTCCCCATAAAGTGACTTCATTTTGGAAATTACAACTCTCAGTGAATTAATCTATAGGAGTAGTGACTATTTTGACTACACAGGCACTTTCCGAAAATTAGTCCTGGATGTTGGAGAGTAAAAATTACAGATTGGCCATTTTATTATCCAACACATAGTGCCCAGATTGTGCTCCTTAAATTAAGTGGGTTCTTCTCACTATAGTAATGCCAAATACATGGAGGCTAAATGTGTTTTGGTCGCACTGCAAGGCTCAGAAGCGAGGGGGAGATTTGACTTCGGAAAAGCAGATATTGCTGGATTGGTTTATGGAAGCCATGCTGATTATCAAGAGCCTTTGAGCCACTAATAATGTGGAAACCTCTGTTTTTCCACTGACAGATGATGGACCTGAGTGGGGACTTGTTTTTTGTGGGATGAGTAGAAGTTTTTATTTGTATCATTTTTCCCTACATAACATTGTTTGATGGCTTCTTATTCCATATTTTGGAGGCAGAATGAACAGTTGGACACCACGCTCTACTGGTTAATCCTATGAGGTTTTCTATTAGACTGTGAACTGTCATTCTGTCAATAACTTCCCATTTCTACAGACATTTTAAGTACAATTAACACAAGAATCCCATAGAAAAATAAATAAAGATTGCATACCACTTCTAAATCAATCTAAACAAACACATCCCTGGGCTACATGCTAATCCAGGGAAATGAAGAGATATATGCTCAAGTTTAAAAATCTATTTTATTAGACACAAATCTAAAAAATAGAGGAATATTTAAAATATTTTTAATCCTCTATTTTTTAGATTTGTGTCTCATAAAATAGATTTTTAAACTTGAGCATATATTTCTTCATTTCCCTGGATTAGCATGTAGCCCAGTGATCTGTTTGTTTAGACATTTTAAGTAGAAATGTTCAAAAATATAAATTTCAAGGATATTTTATTCAAAATTAATAATTGTTTTTTTTTTCTTGGCAGATGACTGTACCAGGAGATCAGAGGGACAGGAGATTTTTAAATCTGATGATCTTGAGATCCCACAGGATACAATTGAAGTGAATGCCATTACTCCAGATATACCATCATCCCTTCACAGCAAAGATCAATCATCTGATCCTATGAAACAGGTCCTGTCTTCTGATTCATTACCGACTACTAAGGAAAATCAAAATAAAATAAGCATTAAAAAACGAACTGCTCCTAAAGCAAAGAAATCATTTTCAAGTTCAGAAAATGGAAATAGTTTTACCCTCGAAAAGTCTATTCTTAAACATCAAAAAATACACACAGAGGACAATAGATTTTTTTGTTCCAAATGTGGAAAATATTTTAACCAGAAGTCAGTTTTTGTTGATCACCAGAGAACCCACACAGGGGAGAAGCCTTTTTCATGTTCAGAATGTGGGAAATGTTTTAGTCGTAAAAAGTTTCTTAATAGACACAAGAGAACTCACACAGGGGAGAAGCCTTTTTCTTGTTCAGAATGTGGGAAATGTTTTAACCGGAAAGACCATCTTGATAGCCACCAAAGAACCCACACAGGGGAGAAGCCCTTTTCCTGTTCAGAATGTGGAAAATGTTTTAACCAGAAATCAGGTTTGATTAAGCACCAGAGAACCCACACAGGTGAGAAGCCTTTTTCCTGTTCAGAATGTGGGAAATGTTTTAATTGTAAAATGATTCTTGATAGTCACAAGAGAACTCACACAGGGGAGAAGCCTTTTTCTTGTTCAGAATGTGGGAAATGTTTTAACCGGAAAGACCATCTTGATAGCCACCAAAGAACCCACACAGGGGAGAAGCCCTTTTCCTGTTCAGAATGTGGGAAATGTTTTAACCAGAAATCAGGTTTGATTAAGCACCAGAGAACCCACACAGGTGAGAAGCCCTTTTCCTGTTCAGAATGTGGGAAATGTTTTAATTGTAAAATGATTCTTGATAGTCACAAGAGAACTCACACAGGGGAGAAGCCCTTTTCCTGTTCAGAATGTGGGAAATGTTTTAACTATAGATCAGCTTTGGTTAAGCACCAGAGAACCCACACAGGGGAGAAGCCTTTTTCATGTTCAGATTGTGGGAAATGTTTTAACCAGACATCCAATTTGATTAGGCACCAGAGAACCCACACAGGGTAGAAGCCTTTTTTCGAATCTTTTTTTTTAATCCAATATATTTTTATTGAGATTTTCTTCCTTAGTTTTTTTTGACAAAACAAGAAACCAGTACACACAATAATAAAATAACATACCATAGGGATGACATACATGCATCTCTCCTATATATCTTTCAGCTTGCCCATTACCGTCTGATAACTTGCAGTTACTATATCTTACAATTAACATTCCACATTCTTGAAATATCTTATATAACCATAATATTGTAATAAACATTATAATCCTATACACATATAGGTGTGCTATATTACCCATACCACATGTTAAGGAATTCCAATGCACATTACAATGAAACATTAGACCTCGCCAATATCCCCCCCTTGATGGCATTCCAGGTGTATCCAACCATAAACCCCATATTTTCTCAAATGTATTCATTGAGTTTCGTTGTTTATATACCCCTTTTTCTAATCTGATAATGTTATTTATCCTATTTTTGAGTTCACTCATTTCTGGAGGTGAGGGGTTAATCCATTTGGATGCAATATGTTTCCCAGCTTGAAATAAAATATGTGAAATCCCTATTGAAATTGGGTCAAATTCCATATCCTCTTCTAATATACCGAATAGGCATTTTTTTAGTCTGGTTCAATATCTATTTTATATACCCTCTTTATAATAGACAAAAGTATTATTTTCTACCTAAAAGGGCATCCATCTTGTGCATTAAATGAATGCCGAAACTGTAGATATTTATACAATTGTTTATTTGTCAACCCAAATCCCCCTTTAATTCATCAAAGCACTTAAGTATCCCTTCACACAATATGTTTTATATCGTATATATTCCTTTATCCACCCAACTCCGGAATCCCTCTAATTTATAGCCCTCTTTATATTTATTATTAAACCATATAGGTGTAGATTCATTGCAGTCTCCTATTTCCATTATATCTTTACCCCTATCCCAGACCTTGTAGAGTAGAGCAAGTGTAGGGTATAGTGATTTCTTGTGTGTGAGGTCATTCAGTTCCACTATATGAATAGGAATATTCCACGGTGTCCTGAGGTAATTAACCCCTTAATACTATTTGGGTTTGCAGCGCTTTGCCACTCACCCAAATGTTGCAATATAATATATTAGTGCATTAGGAATCGCCAATCCACCAGGTTCCTTGTCACTTTTATTCACATTTTATCCTAGACGATTTCTTTTTCCATATAAGAGAATGAAACTTGCTATGAATTTTCTGAAAATGGGAATTATGGATCCAAATAGGGGCATTATGCAGAATGTATGAGAGTTAGGGCATCAATATAATTTTTAATAAGTTCCCTCTTCCTACAGCTGATAATGGTAATCTCCACCACGCATCGATTTTCTTTTTAAAATTTTCCAGAAGAAGATAAAGATTCAGTGCAATGTAATCCGGAGATCTTTTTGTTATACTTATACCAAGGTATTAGAATTTCTCAACCGTTTGTATTTGTGTATGTTCTAATATGCTGGAATTAGGGATATCCTCAAATGGTAGAATAACCGACTTATCCCAATTAATGGACAGTCCTGACCATTCACCAATCTCTCCAATAATGTTCAGGATAGGATCAATAGACTTCTGGATATCACCTACAGTAGAAATCAGAAGTTTACATCCACTATATAAAAAGACACATATGATGTTTTTCTCAATATCTGACATGAAATCAGAATAAACCTTTCCCGATTCAGGTTAATTATGATTACCATAATTTATAATATTTGCCAAATGCCAGAATGAGAGCGAGAGAGAATGTTTTAAGGAATTTTTATAACTTACTGCAAAGTCAAAAGTTTACATACATTTCATTAGGATTTGGTGCCATTGCCCTTAAACTGAAAGATTTGGGTCTAAAGTTTGGGATATCCTTCCACAAGCTTCTCACAATAGTTGGTTGGAATTTGGGCCCATTACTCCTGACAAAACTGCTGTAACTGATCCTGGTTTGTAGGTCGCCTTGCTTACACCTGCCTTTTCAGCTTTGCTCATAAATCTTCAATAGGATTGAGATCAGGGCTTTGTGACGGCCACTCCAAAACATTGACTTTGCTATCCTTAAGCCACTTTGTTATCATTTTGGCAGTATGCTTTCGGTCATTGTCCATTTGGAAGACCCATTTCCGCCCAAGCTTTAACTTCCTGACTGATGTCTTGAGATGTTGCTTCAGTATTGCCACATAATCTTCTTTTCTCATGCTACCATCTATTTTGTGAAGTGCACCAGTCCCTCCTGCAGCAAAACAACCCCACAACATGATGCTGACACCCCCGTGTTTCACAGTTGGGATAGTGTTCTTAGGCATCCAAGCTTCTTCCTTTTTCTTCCAAACGCAACAATGGTCATTATGCCCAAAAAGTTCAATTTTAGTTTCATCAGACCACAGGACATGTCTCCAAAAATTAAGGTCTGTATTCCAGTGTGCATTTGCAAATATTAATCTTCCTTTTTTATGTTTCTTTTGAAGTAAAGGCTTCTTCCTGGCAGAGTGGCCTTTCAGCCCATGTTGATACAGTTCCCGTTTCACTGTGGATATTGACACAATCTTACCAGCTTACGCCATCATCCGCTGCTGTTATACAGCTGTGAAACATGAAGGGATTGCCTAACAAACAGGAAATCCCTGCATATATCACAGCTGTGTTACAGCTGCGACACATGCAGATGCGGTTGCTTCAACTGAAATGCCGAGCACGCCGAAACTACTCTGCGAGTACCCGAGCGTGCTTGTTTAAAGGGTTAAACAAGCATTCTCGCTCATCACTAATGTCAGATATTGAGAAAAGTATGCATATGTGTCTTTTTATATAGTGTATGTAAACTTCTGGTTTCAACTGTGTGTATATATATATATCAGTAAATCGTCAGCATAGAGTGAAAATCATTCATCTAAGTTACCATATTTAAAGCCTACAATATCCGGACTAGCACACAACATACAGGCCAGAGGTTCAATGGCCATCGCGGGAAGGAGGGGAGACGGGGCATCCCTGCCGTGTGCCCCTCCCCAACGTGATTGAAGCAGATAAGAGACCGTTAGTTCTTATTTTAGTCTGAGGTCCCGAGTACAAAACCTGTATGTATGATAGGAATTTGGAACCCACCCCAAACCTTTTCAGAACCTTCTACAGGTATTTCCATTCTACGCCATCGAATGATTTAGCCGCATAGAGAGAGAAAGAAAGAATAGCTTTATGTCCTATTATTACATCTGATTTATGAATATGCAAAAAAAGCCTTCGTAAATTTATTGCTGTGGACCAGTTTGGCATAAAGCCTGATTGATCCTGATGAATAATCTCTGTAATAATGTGAAATAATCTATTTTCCAGGCCTTTGCAATAATTTTAGTGTCTACCGAAAAATGGGACGATATGACAGCGGGTCTTTCCCTGATTTCAAAAGGACCACTACAGTTGCCTCATTCGTAGATTTTGGTGTGTGACCAGATTCTAAAGCTTCATTAAAAGTATCTAATAGTTTAGGGATTAGGAGATCCTTATATTCTTACATAGCAGTCCATGAGAGCCGGTGCCTTTTCATTATCAAGGGACTGTAATGCGTCCTCAAGTTCAGACATTGTCAGTGGGTTTCCTAGGAGCTACTTTCCTCTTTAAACTTAGGTAATTTTATATCCTCAAGAAACAATCCAAGTTCGTCCTCATGTCCTCTAAATCTTGATTCATAAATACTAGAATAGTAAGTATGAAAGGCATTTAGCACATTGTTTCCTGATGTGGTGTCTCCATTTTCCGTGACATAAGATGGATCCTCCTGTGATTCATCTACGGTAGAGAGAAGATGCCCCACACTTTCCCCCTGTTCAAAATATTTTTGCTTTGTAAAGAACTGCTTGTTTTCCATCTTAGAGATAAGATGATCATGAAATAATCTCTGAGCTGCCTCTTACTCCCGCCCATTACCATCTGACGGGTTTAGGATGTATTGCACCTCAGCCTGTTGTATCCCATTTTGGAGATCTTGTGTGAATTCTTTAGTTTTAGCTTTGCATCTAATAATATCTCTTATAAGTGTTCCTCTAACATAGGCCTTCATGGCATCCCATAGTATTATTATTATTTTTTAAACATATTTTATTGGTATTTTTGTAAAGATAATTCAAAACACATCCAAACAAACACAAGAAACAATCAATCCAGATGGGTCTTGCTGTTGATTCTTGAGCTTTCAGCCATACGTTGTGACATAGACCAATCCTTCCTTTCTAATTTGTTCTTATTCTCATCCTCCTTTCTTTCCCTGATCTACATGCTATTGATTATTAATCTTTGTCTAATCATTTCACACCTTTATGCAAGTTGGTTTCTCATTATGATCTAATATCTATTACTTTTCCCAATAGATTCTTATGTATCATACAATATTTGTAGGATCATCTGTTGGGTCTTGTAGGAGTTTTCTTAGGGACCCTCTCAATCTCTCAGTGTGACACCAAACAGAGTTAACAAACGACGTTACAATATGTGATTTCTTCTTGATTACAGTGTTTTCCAATAAAAGTTTTTCCATTTAACAAAGTATTTGCTCGTGAGTTTCTTATTTTTTTCTGCTTCTATTCTTTCTAAATATAATAGATTTTTTAATTGTGAGATGAAATCCTGTAAAGTCGGGGTTGAAGGTTCCAACCAGCAGCCTAGTAACATACGCTTTGCCAATAGAACCAAAACCTATAATAATGGGGCGATCTTATCCGGAGAACTTCCTTCTTTCATTTTATCTCTAGGCCAGTAGTGAAACAATATCATCATAAGAGGGAGTTGAGTTTTAAAGTTCCACATTTCTTTAACCCCTTAAGGACCTTGGGATTTTCCGTTTTTGTATTTTCATTTTTTGCTCCCCTTGTTCCCAGAGGTATAGCTTTTTTATTTTTTTGGTCAATATGGCAGTGTGAGGGCTTATTTTTTGTGGGACAAGTTGTACTTTTGAACAGCATCACTGGTTTTATCATATTGTGTACTGGGAAACGGGAAAAAAATTCCAAATGCGGTGATATTGCAAAAAAAATGCAATTCTACAGTTGTTTTTTTACCACGTTCACTGAATGCTAAAACTGAGCTTCCATTATTATTCTCCAGGTCATTACAAGTTCGTGGACACCAAACATGTACAGGTTCTTTTTTATTTAAGTGGTGAAAAAAAAAATGGCATTTTCCGAGACCCGTAGCGTCGCCATTTTTTGTGATCTGGGGCCAGGTGAGGGCTTATTTTTTGCGAGCTGAGCTGATGTTTTTATTGATACTATTTTCTGGTACATCCTATATTTTAATCGCCCATTATTGCATTTTATTGCAATGTTGCGACGACCAAAAAAACGTTATCTTGCATTTAGAATTCTTTTCTCGTTACGCCGTTTACCAATCGGATTAGTTGCTTTTTTATGTTGATAGATCTGGAGATTCTGAATGCGGCAATGCCAAATATGTGTATGTTTTTTTTTTATTATTATTTTATTTTGGTTGGGGCAAAAGAGGGGTGATTTAAACTTTTATACTTGTTTTATTTTTTTTATATTTTTAGAAACATTTTTTTACACTTTCTGCATGCTTCAATAGTCTCCATAGGAGATTCGAAGCAGCAGTTGTCCAATTGCCTCTGCTGCATACAGGCGGTGAGCAGATCGCCTGTATGCAGCAGAAATGCTCACTTGTTATGAGCTCCGACCACTGGGCGGCGCTCATAGCAATAAGGACATGACAACCACAGGGGTCAGCTGCAAACCCCGGGTTGTCATGCCAACCCATCGGTGACCCAAGATCATGTGACCGGGTCACCGATGGGCGGGGCTAATGCCGTGCTTCCGGCGCGGTAATGTTAAATGCCACTGTCAGAGATTGACAGCGGCATTTAACTGGTTAACAGCCGCGGGTGGATCGCGATTCCCCCGTTGGCTGTTGCGGGCACATGTCAGCTGTATAAATCCGCTGACATGTGCCCGGTTCAGTGCTGGTTCAACGCCGGAGCCCTCACTGAACAGGGGATGATGACCTGGGGCGTAATAATACGTTCCAGGTCATAAAGGGGTTAATGAAATCTAGAATAGCCCCCCTGAAGATGCGTATTCTTGGACACAGCCAAAGCCCATGTAATTAATCCGTAGAATTCTATCAGGTTTAAGGGGCGTTTTGGGGAGATCAAAGGCGGATCTGACTTTATGAATGATCTTAAATTGGGTTTCCCTCCACATCTCATTAGTTATTGCTTTACAGTTTTTTCTCCAACTTTCTCTTATCTTAACTCCAATGTCTTGATCATTAAATTGCTTCTCCCAGTGTTTGAAAGATAATTCAGTATTTACTCCCAACATCACATCCCTCATTGCAGAAAAATAGATGATGACGTCCTCGTGGCCCTCACTAAGCAATCAAAGCCATTAGTAGTAATTTCTAGGGAGGTGTCTTTCAGGTGACTCATGATAGAGCGTCTAATTTGTTCCAATTGTAATGTCTGATTAGAGCTTAGATGAAATTTCTCAATCAACTCATCTTGATTTTTGATGTTGATTCCTTGTTTATTTCAAAAATTCTATCAGATCCTCTTTTAAAGAATTACCCACCAATATTAGACAATATGGATTCAATCGTCACGGGCATTTCATTGCCCCCTCTATGCCACCTGTTCTCAATTGCACACATATCGGAGAATGGTCTGAGATTCCCCTGGGTAAATATTTCACTTTGTGAATTAACGGATTCAGAGATTCTGGTCCAATTGCCAAGTCAATCCTTGACAAGGAATGGTGTGACATTGAGTAGTATGAATATTGTCTAATTGAGGGATTTCTCTGTCTCCAAATATCCACATACCCAATTTCTGAAAATAATCTAGCCATCCCCGTAGAGGAGGCCGAGTCAGGTATGTTACCCATATGTAGTCTATCCCAATGCGGGTGGAAATAATTATTGAAATCTCCCACCAACAAAACTGGAGTCGTAGGAGAGTCCAAGGTAAAGTATAATATGTTTTTTTAATAATTGTATCCTTATATGGAGGGGGTTTATATAAAGCTACCAAAATTATTTTAATTCTGTATATATAGCCCAATGTACCAATATACCGTCTTTCAGTATCCATGACAGTTTTAAGGCATTTAAATGGGATTGATTTATAAATCAAAACAGATACCCCTCTGGCATGAGAAGAAAATACCGAATGAAAAGCATGGCCTATCCACGACCTATTAATTTGTTTTGTTTCATGGGTCAAATGTGTTTCCAACAAACAGACAATAGCTGGTTGGTATTGATGTAGCCAAGTATATACAGCACACATCTTAGTTGGGTTTCCCATGCCCCGCACATTCCACGCTATAATATTTACAAGCTTAGCCATATGTACGCAGGAAAACAGAATAACCAGTAGACCGTTTTGAGCTGTTCCTCCACCCTCCCTTCTTTTTTGCATGTACCCTTTTTTAACACATAACATAAATAACTTCTAACATTGCAATACAACCAATCAAACATTACAGACATTTCTCCCCGGAGGAGAGATTGGAAGCTTTTATAAGTCCAAAGCCTGACCTAAAAAGAAAAACTCTTCTTCAAATCCTTTTTAGAGATTCCCGCTGTCCATATCAAATGGCATCAAGATTCAAAAGCCACCAAAGCAAAAGTGTTGATGTTTATGGAGGTCCGGATTTATCCACTTTAAATTTAGCTTCGCTGATGTCCAGCCATTGTGTAGTTTCCCGGGGAGATTCATGGATGAGCACCTTTCTTGAGACTACAATCCTCAGGTGTGCCGGATACATCACAGAATATGGGAGTAGTAAGTCTCGCAACCTTTTCTTTACAGGTGTAAATTGTGCTTTGCGTTTCTGCACTTCAGCAGAGATGTCAGGAAAGATGGCCACCTTGGTCTTGGATAAGTTAGGACAGTTACATGATTGTATCGCTATAATGCAGTAAGTTCAATACAAAAGGCCTTGGCGGAGCTCCTGGTGGAGGAGGTCTGAAAGGCACCCTATGAGCACACTCTATTGCCAAGTAAGGAGACAGAACCTCTCTTCCAAACACATCCCTGAACCAGATCTCCATAAATTCAACCGGATTTTTGCCTTCAGCTCTTTCTGCGACTCCTATAAGGAGTAGATTGTTTCTACAGGGTCTTTTCTCCAAGTCAACTGTTTTATTAAGTAGGGTAATCAGATTTTGCTTGTATGTTTTCATATCCTTTTACATCGGAGACAATTGATCCTCAATATTACTAATTATGCCCTCTGTTTCTTTAATTCTTTCAAACGCCCTTTGAATGTCTCTCCTTATAGATGACATATCTCCCTTCATAAATACCATATGGGTGGTAATGCTGGTCAGGGACTTGTTGGACATATTGACCACAGATGGCACATCCCTCATGGTGGGTTTCTGGTCTGTGGTATGCTCTAAGTTTACTGCTGGCACCAAGTAAATTCCTTACTTTATACCCAGGAAAGTTGGTGCTGAATTTTTTTGCTGCGTCATCTGCTCTTTATCAGGAGCACACGCTTCTCCCTGCTCCTCCTGTTCCTCCCCCGGGTGACCTTTAGGAGAATCCTCTATGGCCGCCTCTGTCACCCGGGCAAAGCGTCTGACGAGATGCAGCCTCCAACATCTTACCTCCCTGTTGGGCTGGCTGTCCTCCTTGCCAGTGTGGCTCTTTTGACGGGTCATTCTCCTCAGGGGACGCCGAAATCAACTCCTCACAGGTCCCGGAGTGTGTTAGATGGTAGGATCATTGGTATAAATCTGTTTTCTGTCAGTGCAGGCTGGGATTACAGGATTATGAGCGGGAGCTCAGTCCATGTGTCTGCTCACATCAAGCCTCAGGCCACGCCCCCTGCCTTGTTTTTAAATAAATTTTTTTACTGTGTTCACTGAAGGGGTTAACTAGTGGGACCGTTTTATAGGTCGGGTCATTCTGGACGCGACCATACCAAATGTGTGTACTTATTTATATTTATATTTTCATAAATATAGTTGTATGTACAGTATATATATGCATGTATTTTTTATTACTATTATTTTGTAATTTTTTTAAAAAAGTTTTTACTATTTTTTTTCTGTACTTTTTTTTTTACTTAGTCCCACTATGTGATTTTCACTTTCACAGCTCTGATTGCAGTTATAAAGCATAGCAGCAATGTAAGAGCTTTGCTATGCTTTATAACTGTCGGTGCTGCACTGACACCAGTTAGGTAGATCGTGCACTGCGCACGACCTAAATAACTTGTTAGCTCTGGTCACCCGGATGTCATCATGACGACATCGAGTCACCATGGCTATGATCGGCCCCTGAGGTAACTAGTTTCTGATGACATATGGGACATCACCGCTTTCAGGAGAAATTGTGCAATAAATTATGTGGTCCAGATTCACCTATTAACCCTTGTGTACCTGACAAATTTGCAGCAAATACAAAAATTGCATTTTAACCACTAAAATGTCATTTCCACAACCCAATGTTAAAAAATTCTGTAAGGCACCTCTTGGTTCATAATACTCACTACACTCCTAGATTGATTTCATAGGCAGTGAAGTTTCCAAAATGGTGTCACATGGGGAGGGGGAACGGTTCTGCCACCTCAGGGTGGCTTTTAGAAATCTGCGTTTTAAAAGCCAAAATCCAAAGCAGAAACACAGAACATGACGTCATGGAAGACGTTTCTGCTTTGGGTTTTGGCTTTTAGGTTTTGGGTTTTAGCTTTTAGCTATTTCTCCACACTCGGTACCCTGGACCACTTAGAGCAGAAGTATAAGGCATATTACCTATCTTGTCTGATTGTCTACAAGTTTTGACCTGACCCTCATGTTGAACACGTCCTCTAACATCTAACCAGCATCTTCTGGGCACTTCTCTCCACAGCCGGTCATTAAGCCCCTTTCTTATATATAACGCTGTCTGCCATTGATCTGGTGTTGTGTCCATTGTTTCCCCTCCCCCCTTCCCCCTCTTTGGAATACTCCGTACCTTACATTATACTTCCTTCATTAGTCATTGACTCTATTTAAATCTTTACAAGAGGGATTCATTCCCTGGTGCCATCAGTTGGCTCGCCGCCTGTGTAGGACCACTTTATATCTATAATCCTCTTATGCTATACAGTTAAGCTCATCTATATGTTATTATTTTTAGGCTACCCCAGGATCATTGACATGCTACACTAGGCACTAGGCATATTGCTTTATACGCTTGGCCTCATTCTACTTGTACATATTTGCTCCTTTGTGGTTCAGGATACTTGTGTGTGTAAATATATATATAGTGTGGGCTCCCGCTTCTGCAGTGCCACCATGTAACCAATTGCTTGTGAAATAAAGGTTTTTGACTGACCTCATGATTGGTGTTTCTGCTTTGGGTTTCTGCTTTTTGTTCTCAAACACTAGTGTACAACCACATATGGGGTACTGCCACATTTGGGAGAAATTGCTTAACAAATTGTGGGGTCCAGTTTCTCCCATTATCCCTTGTGTAAATTATAAATTTGGTGCTAAAACAGTATTTTAGTGGAAAAAATATATTTTTTGTTCTCACACCTAAATGTTATGAAGTTTTGTGAATCACTTGTAGGTTAGAAATGCTCAGCACACCCCTAGATGAATTCATTGGGAGGTTTCTTCTGTTTTTCTATGCCAGGGGCTCTCCAAATGCGACATGGCATTCATCTATTCCAGACAAATAGCTCTCTTTCCTTTCCTAGCCCTGCCATATGCCCAAACAGTAGTTTTTGACCACATATGGGGTATCATCGCGTTCAGTAGAAATTGCATTACAAATTATGGTGTCCGTTTTCTCCTGTTATCCATTGTGAAAATTACAAATTTGGAACTAAAACAACATTGAAAAAATGAAAATTTTCAATATGTCAACCTAATGTTATCTGTGTGGTACCTGTGGGTTCAAAATGCTCACTATACCCCTGTAAAAAATGTTTGAGGTGTGTAGTTTCCAAAATGGGGTCACTTGTGGGGGATTTCTGCTGTTTGGGCACCTCAGGGTCCCTGCAAATGCGACACAGTGCCCACAATTTATTTTACCCAAATTTGTGTTCCAAAATTCAAATAGTGCTCCTTCCCTTCCGAACCCGGCCATTTGTCCAAACAGAGGTTTTTGCCCACATAAACTGTGTAACAAATCTAATTTTGGGGTCCATTTTGTCGTGCTATCCCTTGTAAAGTAAAAAATTGGGGCTAAAGTAACATTTCAGAGGCAAGATTTAAATTAATATTTTTTTAATTCCACTTTGCATTAATTCCTGTGTAGCACCTGAAGGGTTAAAAAATTTCTTGACAGCGATTTTGAAATATTTGAGGGATGTGGTTCTTAAAATGGCATCACTTTTGGGGAGTTTACGGTATATAGGCCCCTTAAAGTTCTTTGAAATCTGAATAGGTCCTTAAAAAAAAAGGTTTTGAAAATTTCTTGCAAAAATGAGAAATTGCTGCTAAAGTTTTAACCTTTCTAACATTCTACCAAAATAAAGTGACATTTGAAAAATTATGTAGATGTAAAGTAGACATGTGGGAAATGTTATTTATTAATTATTTTGTACAGCAGAACTAACTGGTTTAAGGATATAAAAATTGAAAGTTTGGAAATTTTCCCCAAACTTCCGATATTTTCACAAATAAGCGCAAAAATATATGGACCCAAATTTACCATTAACATAAAGTAAAATGTGTCATGGAAAACCGTCTCAGAATCACTGGGATCCGTTGAAGCGTTCCAGAGTTATCATATGAAGTGACACTGGTCAGATTTCAAAAATTTCACCTGGTTAGGAAGGTGAAAATGGGCTCTGTCACTAAGGGGATAAATGTTTTTAGATTTATGTGAATATTCACAAGTTTTCTGTATGGTGCGAAATATATTCTACTACTACCTTGTTTAACAGTAAGATTAATATCAAGAAAATTATTATTTTTTTTTTAATGAGAAAAATTAGTGAACCTTCAATTGAAAGGATTGTTATTAATGTAGTGACCAAAGTTCTCTATTTCCTCTCGTGTACCCTACCAGAATATCAAAATGTCGTCAATAAAACAGACGTACCATATGATACTTGATTGAAAATTACAGTCTCCATATAAAAATTGTTCATCCCATTTGTACATGGCTATATTAGCCTGGGAAGGTGAAAATTTGTCTCCGTTGCCAACTGCTTGTCTCTGTAAAAAATCCCTAATGTTCATGAATAGATGACTGGGATCATTGTCATCCCAGTCATCTATATATTCTATTTTTGGGTATATATTTTTTGTGTTTTTAATTTTAGGTACCAGCTGACGATTAATCTCCAATTAGCCGATGACATGGGTCACATTCAAAGAGTGCATAGACATATCATATATAGGGAGCTAGAAGTATCATGTTCAGACCATGAATAAGGCTTATTGCCAAAACGCAAAGGTCCGTCCCGATACCTATTTTATCTTGCTGACCAGCCAGGTACTGCTTCTGGATGTTTTTAATGGTGAAATACAAGTAAAGCTTTATATGCTTACCTGGAATGATGTGTCACTGCTGGATTCCTCCTCTCTTGTACATATGTATCTTCAATATGTTTTGGTAAACAGCTAAAATGACAAAACTTGTGTCACTGTCCAAATATTTAGCGGACCCAACTATCTAAAAGTGCTATTGACATGAAATTCTCAGCAGATGACAATAA
Organism: Phyllobates terribilis; assembly: GCF_046119375.1. Lineage (NCBI taxonomy): Eukaryota > Metazoa > Chordata > Amphibia > Anura > Dendrobatidae > Phyllobates > Phyllobates terribilis. The sequence continues at coordinate 802,525 of NW_027363433.1, forward strand.
CAACCAATGCAATCCAAACAGGCAAAGAAATCAAACCATAGATGTCCGTAAATTAAGTTATGAGAAATGACACAGGGAAAGAGTATTGAACTCGCTGTCTGCAATTTTTTTTAATTCTTCGTACAAAATCCTTTGTTGGTGATGACAGCTTCAAGACGCCTTCTGTATGGAGAAACTAGTCGCATGCATTGCTCAGGTGTGATTTTGGCCCATTCTTCCACACAAGCACTATTCACATCCTGAAGGTCCCGTGTGCTATTTCTATGAACTCTGAGTTATAGTTACTTCCATAAATTTTCTATTGGATTAAGGTCAAGTGATTGGCTGGGTCATTCTAGCAGCTTTATTTTTTATCTGAAACCAATTGAGAGTTTCCTTGGCTGTGTGTTTGGAATCATTGAATTGCTGAAATGTAAACCCTTAGGCTATGTTCACACACGTTGTGTTTTTTTTTTCTGCTGCAAATCTGCTGCTATTATTTCTCTGGCAGGAAAACAGCTGCGTAAAAAACGCAGGTTTTGGTGCGTTTTTTGTTGCATTTTTCCTGCGTTTTTTTGACCACCCATAACTTCCTATGGGTGAAAAAACAATGCAAAAATGCAGCAAAAAACATAGGTTCATTTTCTGCTGCAAAACACTGAAAGAAGTGACATGCTCTATTTTCCAAAAACACAACCAAGTCACAAAATACGCAGTAAAAAAAAAAACATGCGTGAACAGAGAATTCTGGTTTCTCATAGAATTTGCTGGTATTGCAAAATGCAGCTTAAAATTTGCATAAAAATCTGCAGCAAAATACGCTGCAAAACCCAACATGTGTGAACATATCCTTATTTCAGATTCAACATCCTGGTAGATGGCAGCAGACTTTTATCAAGAATGTCTCAGTACATTTGTCCATTCATCCTTCTGTGACGACACAGCTTTTTTTCTTAATTATGCCAGACATACTTTCTGATGGCCAAGAGCAATATACCTATATTTTTATGTTGACTTTTTTTAACCTGTGTTCTTCTTTGGTTGCTCAACACAGACTATTGTTTAACAGGTAAAAATCCTCCTTTATTTCATCTGTTAAAAATCCATAGCAGGGGGGTTGATGGTACACATTGTCCTTTAATGCGTACCACCGACCCCCCTACTATGGATTTTTAACTGATGAAATAAAGGAGGCTTTTTTAGACTGGTGAGTGCTCTCGTTTTTCTCCGTATTGTTGCTTGTTGTACTCACTTTTTGTATTTGGAGTAGCACCCGGTCTCCACAGGATGAGGTGCCTCAGTTTACCTTAAACGGCAACTGATTATAGACTCTATAACAGTACTTGGTGCTGGCTTTCACTTCTTCTTCCCAATTTACAGACTATTGTTTGTATAAATCTGAATGCTGACCATTTGAGGTGATATTGGTGATTGATGAATGTCTGTTATCTACATCTTTTATGAGCTTTTACAATGTATCGTCTGCCAAACAGGGACTCTTAACCAGTGCTGTGGAGTCAGTAAGTCAAACCTCTGACTCCGACACCTCAATTTCCATGACTCCTACTCCCTCATACATGGCTCATGTTTAAGTGATAAATTTACTGTACAGATTCATCTCATCTAAAAGTCTAGACCCTTAGATCAGGAATAGGACAGACATTTATAGGACATTTCATAACTTTCCCAAATTCTTATGAAAAAATATTCCCCACTGCATTGAACTGCTGTACCCAATTTATTATATATTTTAGGAGTTGGAGTCGGTCCATTTTACACCGACTCCGACTCCACCAAAATGGACACCGACTCCGACTCTACAGCCCTGCTCTGAACAATGAATGTTTGCTAAGATATGTTAAATACCATTGTAGGGTGTTTTACAGCCAACATTGGGGGGGATGAGCTGTGGATATTCGAGCATTGTAAATTAATATCATGATCTCTGACCCTTGACCTGTGAATGATGGCTTGAAAGGACAAATGTGAACTACAAAAAGGGGTCTCTGCATCTGTTTAGGGGAGACATTACAGGATGAGAGCCTAAGGGACCACAGCCCTGGCTGGAAAGATACAGAACTGTTCCATTGATCATTGCTGAACTCTGAGATGATGTGAAGAATCCAAGTTGGGACAATCAGGTCACCTGGCCACATATCTCATGACTCTAATCCCGGCAGGCCAGCGGAAGGGTGAGACTGTGTAATTTTGCTCCATCTTGTGTATTTGCTGGTACTGTCTTATGTTATTAATTGCTGGTGGTTCAATAAATTATTGCCACACTGTTTACCATCACCCTGTGTTGTCTGAGTAGTGTTCTGCCCACAGAAGACTCCGTGTCTTCACACCTTCCTTCAATTATATGAAGTTTACCGTTTGACAGCCCCACATCATGGTGTTCCCACTTCCAAACTTCACTATTGGTATGGTGGTTTTGGGGTGATATGCAGTGCCTTTTGGCCTCCAAGCAAGGTGTGTATTATGGTATCCAAAGAGTTCAATTTTTAGTTTCATCTGACAAGACTATATTTTTCCAGTATTTCACATTCTTGTCTAAATGTTGTTGAACAAACTTTAACGCACTTGAACAAGCTTTTTGTTCAGCAATGGAGTCTTGCGTGGCAAGTGTGCATACAAGCCATGGAGGTTGAATGCATTACTTATAGTTTTCTTTGAAACAATTGTACCTACTGATTCCAGGTCTTTCTGTAGCTCTCAGGTATCCCTTTCTTTAGGGCAATTTTTTGGATAATTATTTTTACTCCTCTGTCTAAAATTGTCTAAAACCTGGTTGTGGCCGGTTTTTGGTGAAATTATGTTCTTTCAACTACCGGATAATTGCCTCAACAGGACTCACTAAAACCTTCAGCAGTTTAGAAATTCTTCTGTTACCAATGCAATCAGTATGTTTTGCAATAATAAGGCTGCAAAGGTCTTGAGACAGCTCACTGGTTATACCCATCAAGATGCTTCCTTTGTGGAATTCTGGTGGGAATTTCTTGTCAATAGCACCTTTAGATATATATCTACTTAGAAAATTGGTGACGTGTTTAATACTTATTTCACCCGCAGTATAATAATGTGAAATATTAACTGCACATTAAATATTGCTTTTTATTATTATTTGAATTAAATAATTTAGTAACTGCATATATTTTTAATTCTAATATACTATATTTTTCAGACTGTAAAACACACCTAATCATAAGACGCATAGAAAGTTTAGACAGCAGAAAAAAGGAAAAACATTTTTTCTACTAATTAAATCTTAACTGATGGTGTTAAGTGTAGTACTGGTGTGTGTACTTGTGTGTGACGACAAATTAAAATCTGGCCACTTGTAGGTGGAGGGGTGTGAACTCTTAATTATGCCAGAGGTACTATTCTTTTGTTCAGTAAGTCAAGGGACATGAACCGTTGTTTCATGCAAGACTGTCCGGTGCCCCTTTTTGTATGCTAATTGGTGGAATATCGTCGCCTGGCGGTGTACTAGACTGCATCATTTGGAGGACAATAATTCAGTCTAATTAAACAATTGAACAATGAAGGAATAGCCATGACCACCCCACCCATCCCCCATTCCTGTAGGGCTATGAACTGCTATGGAAGCTGACGGTTATAAAAAGGGTCTGGTCCTGTCACCTCTGTGATTTCACAGGACTTCAGCCTAGGGACCATGGTTCCAGCTGCTGGATTACAGAACTCCTCCACTGCCCAACACAGAGCCCACAAATTAATTTGGATGATCCAGGTTGGGACAATTCGGTCACCTGGCCACATAGCTCGCTGTGCTCGGTCAGCTTCCTAAGCTTGCCACTACCTCCTCTTTGTAGATGCCCACCAAAAGAGGGGGCTTCTGGTTGGAGTAATTGGTCAGGTGGAAGGTTTTTCAGCTGCTCACTCAGGATGTGCAGCCTCTGTGCAGGTCCAGGTACCTTTCTCTCCTGCTCTGCACCAATCAGATAAGCATAAGGCTGAAGGAGAGAGCGAACTTATCTCAGTGATCAGGAAGGACACTGTCTCAGCGTTCGCCACTGTCACAGTAAGCTGTCTCAAGTCAATAAGATGCACTTTTTTCTTGCTAAAAGTGTGTCTTAAAGTCCAACAAATATGGTAAGTTCTAAAGTAATTTCCCTTTCTCATTTAATTGTATGACTGTTTGTTGTATGTTTTTGTACAATTTGTCAATAACATATAGATTCTCCCAGTCTGAGTTAATTTTGATGGTCAACAAAATACGATTTTCCAATAATTAATTTTTCACACTCTTGGTATGTTAATGGCTCCCTGTGTGGGATTATTGATGTTTAAAGGTGTTGTCTAAGTAGTGGACAAACATTTTTATATGTTTGATCCTGTTAAAAGGAATCTGTCACCACTTTGGAGTTATCAGACCTCTACTATGGGCATACAGGGTATAGAAAAGTAAATCTAAACATACCTGTATGGCCCATGGTAGAGGTCGGAATGCAGAGATATATAGTTTTATCTCCTTGGTTTTTCACAGGCTTGGCGTCCTACGGACGCCCAGCTATCCCCGCCCATCTGCTTATTATTCCACCAATTCCCCACTTATGTTCACGTTTACCTTATTTACCCCCCTCCCCGCACGTCACAGGGACCTTTTCTTCCCTCACCTTCCGGCACATGCGCAAAGCGTAGCTCACAGGGAGCTCGCTTTGTTTCCTCTTGGGCCCATTTGGCTGAGCACAGTGCCACAGTGCTGTATTGTGCAGGCGCCGGGGAGGCACTGTGAACTCCCCGGCACCTGCGCAATAGAACACTGCAGCACTGTGCTCAGCCAAACGGGCCCGGGAGAAAACAAAGCGCGCTCCCTGTGAGCCGCACTTTGCGCATGCACCGGGAGGGGAGGGAAAAAAGCGCACATCACAGGGACCTGTGACGTGCAGGGAGGGGGGAAAATATGGTAAACGTGGACAAAGACGGGGAATTGGTGGAATAATAAGCAGATGGACGGGGATAGCTTGGCGTCCGGGGGACACCAAGCCTGTGAAAAACCAAGGAGATGAAACTACATTTCTCTGCATTCAGACCTCTACCATGGGCCATACAGGTATGTATAGATTTACTTTTCTATTCCCTGTATGCCTGTAGTAGAGGTCTGATAACTCCAAAGTGGTGCCAGATTCCCTTTAAAATAAAAATTCTTGACAGGAGAATTTCACCTTTTACCATGTGAGATAGGAGATCATCTGAATTCTGCCGTAAAACTGTTTATTTTGTTTGTTAACAAAGAGACAACAAGTGAGATACTCAGCAGGCTGTCTGATGCAAATATATTTTGATAATATTTACATAGGCAATGCAAAATATACACAATCAGATATGAGAGGCAGTTAAAACTAATACTCGCTGCCGACTATAGATAATATTCTAAGCATACTGTGTTTTAAAAGATACGGTTACTGCTTCTACACATCTCAGAATGTCAATTGTTTCTGACCGCAAAGATAACATCTGTCTACTTTTCAGTCATGCTATGATCTTTTGGTAAACATATTTATAATTTATATATAACTAAGGTTTTAAATCTCTAGTATTGAACACATTGAATATATTCATAATGGATAAATAATATTCTTTTAACACCTTATCATAATTCTAACAATAATTTGTATGTAAAGCGCTGCAGAATATGATGGCGCTATATAAAAATAACGATTATTATTATTATAATCCTGCAATGCTGGTGCCGTTCCAGCGGTATCAGCATGTGTCTTCCCAGGGCTCATGTTAAGTTGTTACGCCATATGAGCCCTGCGCTCAATCATCGCTAGCATCACTTTCAACAATGACAAATATGAGGAATGACAAAGGGTTGTCCTAGAAGTGGGCAACTCATTTAAGAAGGTACAATTTTCAGGTAAAACATTTCCAACATTCTGAACATGAAAATGGCTTCTCCCCTGTGTGACTAGAAAGAGATGATTTCTTCACAAAACATTTTCCACATTCTAACCTAATATGGGATGGGGAATACATGACCAGAAAAAAATATGCAGTATAAGAATTCTTTTGAGAACCTGCTATTAGAAATGGAAATAAAGAACAAAAACAACAAATTCTGAATGAAAATAGAAGAGCAAGAGAAACCGACTACAAACTAAAATGTGTCTATACAAATACACAGAGCATGAGAAACAAACAAGGAGAATTGGAGCTGCTAACAAAGGGAGAGAGATATGATGTCATAGACATCACTGAAAGTTGGTGGGATGATACACATGAATGGAATACAGCGAGGACTCAGACTTTAAGGTTGGACATCAGAAAGGCAGATTTTAATGGAAGGTTCAATGACTCCATGTTCTAAAGGACAAATGTCCAATGAGGGGAGATTTTGCTAAATGAAATTCTCACTGCACAGTAACAATCCCGAAAAGAAGGAAGAATTGGAAGCATTTAAAGAGACCAGGATGGATATACACAGAACTGAAACACTTGTTAAAAAGGAAAAAAGAAGTGTATATTAAATGGAAAGAGGGGGGCATATTTAAAGAAGAATGTAATGCTGTTTGCAGGTAATGCAGAGCAAGAATTAGAAGAGTTAAAGCCAGTAATGAAGTGAGGCTTGCAAGGGAGACCAAAATCAATAAAAATGGATTTTGGGGGGGATGTCAAAAGCAAAAGAAAAGTCAGATGCTATAGAATTTTTACAGGATGAACAGGGTGAATTGGTCAAAAATTACATTGAGAAGGCTGTCTTCTTTAAGAAAGAAATTGCAACATCAACTGATCTTCATGGTGCTATCGAAGGAATACAAGAATCCACATTATCTATAAACAGAAAGATGGTGAGTGTGAAGACCCGAGGGTCTTCCGTGGGCATAATACTACTCAGACAAGACAGGGTGAGGGTAAAACAGTGTGGCAATATTTTATTGAACCACTAAACAGACAATAAACATATAGAACAGTCTGAGAAAATATCCGAGATGGTGCAAAATTACAGTCTCACCCTTCCGCTGGCCTTTCAAGATTAGAGCAGCTGCGACTTTGGGACTTCCAGCGTCAACTACCTCAACTAGTGGCCCCTCACTTTTGGCGGGTCCCCACAGAGAAGAGGTAGCGGTAAGCTTATGAAGCTGACAGTCCATCGAGGTACAAGGCCAGGAGACCCGAGGGTCCCACCCTGGCCTCTCCGAGAGTTTCTATTGGGCCAGATGACAGGCTGGTCCCAATCTGGCTTCTCCGAATGTCTCCATGGTTTCCAGGCGATGGAGGGTCCCACCTGGCAACCCCAAACAAAATAGCCACAGTGCCAGGTGACCTCATTGTAGCAACCCTGATACCTAGTTGTATCCATGAATTCTCTGATGGTCAATGAAGCCGATCTGTATCCTTCCAGTCAGAACTATATACTTTTAGGCTGGAAACCTATTGTGTCCCTATTGTGTAGAATCCAAATCTGAGGATGCTATCCATCTTCTGTCCCGAGGAAGGTCTCTCTGATTCTCCTTGATTCTCTTTGCAGCAGCATAGAAAACCCTTTTTATATTTACATATGTGGCTAAGGTTATTAGTCACAAGTTGGGGGGGGAAGGTGCAGGGCTCACTCAGGTCTCACTGTTTGAGCTAATCCCTCTGCTCTTGTAAATAAACTAGCTGGGTTAGTACAATATTCAATTAGCATAGTAACAAACATCAGTGTCCCAAACACTGAGTCACTGTCCTTCTTGACCAACCCTCCCTCTAAACAAACTTGCTCTTCTCCAGTCCATTCTGAATGCGGCAGCCAGGGTCGTATTTCTATCAGGCCGCTTCACCGATGCCTCTACCCTGTGCCAGTCATTGCACTGGTTACCCATTTACTACAGAATACAATACAAACTCATCTCTCTCACCCACAAAGCTCTCCACAATTCTGCACCGCCCTTTATCTCTTCCCTCATTTCTGTCTATCACCCTTCCCGTGCCCTTCGTTCTGCAACTGATCTAAGACTAACATCCTCCTTAATCCGAACCTCGCTTACTCCGTCTCCAAGACTTCTCTCATGCTGCGCCAGTTTTCTGGAATGCACTACCTCAAACAATTTGACTAATATCTAGCCCCCATGTTTTAAACGTGATTTAAAAACACATCTGTTTAGACAAGCCTATGACCTCAGCTCACTAACATAACTCTCCCCTGTTCCCTCCTAAATGTTAGTCTTAATCTGCTCCTGCCTATTCCTCTGTCTCCACATCCTTCATGCACCCAATAGCACACAGTAACTGCACCTAGATACTGATACTGGCTGAAGGAAGACAATGTTCTATCTATTGTGTCCCCCTATTTCCATATAGATTGCAAGCTTGCGAGCAAGGCCCTCACTTCTCCTGTACTGTTGAATTATGATACATTGTATTGTTTTATTGTCTGTACATGTCCCTACTGAATTGTAAAGCGCTGTGAAATATGTTGGCGCTATATAAATAAAAATTATTGTTATTATTAACCAAACAAACACACACATTCAAAAGTCAAAGATAATATTGTATTTCTCCTGGCTTAACAAATCTTAACGTCTGGCTAATTAAGATTAGAAGCTGTGTCATCACAGTGAGGGAACACTTAGCTAAGTTATACGAATATAAATCTAGTTGTCCAGATAAATTACATCCTAGGGTATTAAAGAATTAGCAGAGGAAATTGCAGAACCACTAGCCAGAATCTTTGAAAAATCCTGGAGGAGACATCCCAGAAGATTGGAGAAGGGCAAATGTTGTTCCTATCTTCAAAAAAGAAAAGAAGATGGAGCCTGGAAATCACAGGCCAGTGAGCCTTACTTCTATACCAGCAAAGATCTTTGAACAAATAATTAAACAGCATGTATGCAAGTACTTGGATAAGAATACAGTAATTAACCAGAGCCAGCATGGCTTTGTAGCAACCAAGTCATGCCAGATTAATCTAATTTCCTACTATGATGAAATCACTGAGAAGCTGGATCAGGGAAATGCGGTAGATATAGTAAATCTCGACTGCAGCAAACCATTTGATAAAGTATCTCATACTATCCTTATTGAAAAATGACCAATTATGAGATTGACAAGGCTACAGTTAGGTGGATTCATAATTGGCTCAGTGATCTTACGCAAAGAGTGGTAATAAATGGTTGGTCATCCAATTGGAAGAGTGTTTCAAGTTGGGTACCACAAGGCTCTGTCCTGGCCCCAATGTTGTTCAACATTTTTATAAATGATCTAGATAAGGGAACTGAAGGTAAACTAATCAAATTTGCAGATGATGCAAAGCTAGGAGGGATAGCTAACACTACAGAAGACAGAGAAAGGATTCTGAAGGATCTAGATAAGTTTGAACAATGGACAGCGACTAATAAAATGGTAATTAACAGGGAGAAATGCAAGATCCAACATCTGGGCAAGAAAAAGGAAAATTACAGTTACAGATCTGGAGAAATAGAACTAAGCAACAGCCCTTTTTTAACACTTGAGTCAACATTTTGCTGCAGCAGCAAAAAAAGGCAAATACAGTTCTGGGATGTATTAAGAGAAGCATAGTCTAGATCACGTGAAGTAGTTATCACTCTGTACTCCTCCTTGGTCAGGCCTCATCTGGAATAGTGTCCAGCTCTGGGAACCACATTTTAAAAAAGACATTGAAAAACTGGAGCAAGTTCAAAGAAGAGCGACCAAAATGGCGAGAGGACTACAAACTATGTCCTATGAGGAAAGGTTAAAGGATTTAGGAATGTTTAGCTAGCAAAAAAGGCTAAGACGAGTCTTAATAGCGGTCTACAAATATGTGAAGGGATGTCAGAATGTAGCAGGAACATCCTTACACTCATTTGCACATGGAAACACGAGAAGCAATGGAATTAAACTGAAAGGGAGAGGATACTGACTAGATATTAGAAAAAACATTTTGACAGTGAGGGTGTTCAATGAGTGGAACAGGCTGCCACAAGAGATGGTGAGCTCTCCTTCAATGGAAGTCTTCAAAACAGAGTCTGGACAGACATCTGTCTGAGCTGGTTTAGTAAATCCTGCAATGAGCAGGAGGCTGGACACGATGACCCTGGAGGTCCCTTCCAACTCTAACATTCTATGATTTTATGAACAGGAAAACGGCTTTTTTCCTGTGTGGGTCCTCTGGTGTCTAACAAAATGCGATTTCTGGTTAAAACATTTCCCACATTCTAAACATGAAAAAGGCTTCTCTCCTGTGTGGGTTCTCTGGTGTATAACAAGATTCCATTTCTGGATAAAACATTTCCCACATTCTGAACATGAAAAAAGCTTCTTCCCTGTGTGGGTTCTCTGGTGCTTAACAAAATCTGATTTGTCGTTAAAACATGTCCCACATTCTGAACATGGAAAAGACTTCTTACCTGTGTGGGTTCTCTGGTGGCTATCAAGATGCGCTTTCTGGTTAAAACATTTTCCACATTCTGAACAAGAAAAAGGCTTTTCCCCTGTGTGGGTTCTCTGGTGCTTAATGAAATCTGACTTCTGGTTAAAACTTTTCCCACACTCTGAACATAAAAATGGCTTCTCCCCTGTGTGAGTTCTCTGGTGACTAACAAGGTGTGATTTGCATACAAAACATTTCCCACATTCTGAACATGAAAAAGGCTTCTCTCCTGTGTGAGTCCTCTGGTGACTAACAAGGTGTGATTTGCATACAAAACATTTCCCACATTCTGAACATGAAAAAGGCTTCTCCCCTGTGTGGGTTCTCTGGTGCTTAATGTAATCTGACTTCTGATTAAAACTTTTCCCACACTCTGAACATGAAAATGGCTTCTCCCCTGTGTGAGTTCTATGGTGACTAGCAAGGTGGGATTTGCATCCAAAACATTTCCCACATTCCAAACATGAAAAAGGCTTCTCTCCTGTGTGAGTTCTCTGGTGACTAACGAGGTGTAATTTGCATACAAAACATTTCCCACATTCTGAACATGAAAAAGGCTTCTCCCCTGTGTGGGTTCTCTGGTGACTAACCAAATCTGATTTCTGGTTAAAACATTTCCCACATTCTGAACAGGAAAAAGGCTTCTCCCCCGTGTGGGTTCTCTGGTGCTTAACCAAAGCGGATTTTTGGTTAAAACATTTCCCACATTCTGAACAGTAAAAAGGCTTCTCCCCTGTGTGAGTTCTCTGGTGATTAACCAAAACTGATTTATGGTTAAAACATTTCCCACATTCTGAACATGAAAAAGGCTTCTCCCCTGTGTGAGTTCTCTGGTGTATGACAAGATTCCATTTCTGGGTAAAATATTTCCCACATTCTGAACATGAAAATGGCTTCTCCCCTGAGTGAATTCTCTGGTGCTTAACAAGATCTGATTTCTGGTTAAAACATCTCCCACACCTGGAACAAGAAAATCTATTGTCCGCTGTGTGAATTTTTTGATGTTTAAGTAAAGACTTTTCGATGGGAAAACTATTTCCATATTCTGAACATAAAAATGGCTTCTTTGCTTTAGGAGTAGTTTGTTTTTTAATGCTTATTTTGTGACTTTGAATTTCCTTAGTAGTCGCTAATGAATCAGAAGACAGATCTTTGCTGTGAAGGGACGATGGTATATCTGGAGTAATGGCATTCACTTCAGTTGTATCCTGTGTGATATCAAGCTCATCCCAACATGATGATGATGAAGATGTCAGCTGTCCCTCTGGTCTCCTGGCACAGACATCTGCTAAGAATAAAACCAATTGTTATTTTTTTTAATAAAATATCCTTGAATTTTATATTTTTGAACATTTCTACTTAAATTGTCCGTAGAAATGGCAAGTTATGTAAAAATATTGTATTATTCACCAAGACAATGACAGTTCACAGTCTAATAGACTGTGTCCAAAGAACATTTAGCAACCATGTATTTGGCATTGATGTAGTGAGAAGAACCCACTTAATTTACGGTGTGTGTCTCCTGGAGCACAATCTGGGCACTATGTGTTGGGTAATAAAATGGCAGATTTGCTATTTTCACTCTCCAACATCCATGGCGTGCTAATTTCCGGAAAGTGGCTGTGAAGTCAAATTCGTCACTACTCTATGGGGATTTCTACTGCTCTGGTTTTCTGCCATTTTGTTGTATTAGAACTTCAGCAATTGGTGTGTCCCATTTTCTCTGGGATCAGCTCCTGCGACGTCTGCTTCTCTCAGCAGACGGCATTGGTGATAGAGGAGAAGACAGAATCAAAAGCTCTGGGCAAGACGGGCTCCCTTCATCCCCTAAGATTAGGGTTGCTGGGACCAGTAGTACCATCCAGTCTGGCAGTATGTGCTGTCCGCTGAAGTAATCTGCTCCCTACTTCAGCCAATGGGAAAGCACCGCACCCTACTAAATCTCAAAGCATATTGCTAGAAGCTACCAGATGCAGCCTTGTTCTCCTCTGGTTCAGTCCTCTGTGCTCAGCTCCCGGCTTGTGTATTTGTTCCCTGTTGTGACCTCGGCCCGTTTACTGACTACTCTTGTGTCTTCTGAGTTTGTATTTTCTCTGCCCTCCTGGTAACGACCCGTCTACTTGATTATTCTTCTTCCCATCTCACTCCACAGAACATCAGGTAGCACCATGGCCCAAGTGTAGGGGTCTCTGAGTAAGTCCAGATCCATATGGAGGGGTTAAAAAAGTTAAAGGATGATGGGCAAAACTGTGACCAAACCCAATAACATAACTACTGAAATGATGAAGCTCAACTGTATTCTTCAGAAAAAAAAAGAGTAACTAGTGGTGAAACCTTTTTGGGGTAATTAAGAGTATGGGGCTCGGTGGCTCTTAGCAATGTAAACCATTGTAAGGGCCAATATTTTCTATCAGATGAGTTTTAAGAAGAAATATTAGACATTTAAAGAGAACTTTTTATAATACTGCAGAGCTGAGATGTCTTAAATTTAAATCTTGGGCATTTGGAAGAGGAAATGGAGACCTTTTTTAAAGACTACCAGGGAGTTACAGACTCACATAAGTGAGGCCGGCCGATCCCATCACAATCAAGCTATCATACAGAATGAACCTGTTAAAAAAAGACATAAAAAAATATGATACATCCTCAACAAGAACGTATGTTTGGGGGGAGAATGCCAACACTAAACCGGAGTTGCACTCATTTATGATAAACCATTGGAGCTACTATGAGTCCTGACCAAAAGAGTAAAGAAAGTATTAGCGCCCCCATTTCAGGAGAGATTGAGCAGTAATCTGAATTCCTTAGGATTGAAAACATAATGGAATTTATGACGTTGAGTGAATCCATGAAACCAGGGCTGGAGCCAACACATCTCCTGCAGGCGTGAATAATTGTATATTACAGCCATCAGCCACGCACAGCTTAGAGATATATCATGGCACAGGTGTAATGTTTTCTGTATAGTTTATCACAATCCTGTTTAAAGTTAGTTGGTTTAAAAAGAAATTGAAAAGTCAGGATAAAGGGAAACTCTGCTGTTATTGTACAGAAATTCACACTTGGCCTCACTGCACATTTAATATTTTCAATCATAAAAGTGAAGTTTGGCCAGAAAGACTGGACCTGGTCTTGTAGGGACCATATGAGGACATTCAGCGGCACAGAAAGGAGAGATATCAGGGATCTAGGAAGCCAACAGTATCATTACTCTCCGCTTTCTATTAGAGGCCCATCAGAATATGTTTCTGCAAGTGATTTTCTCACTTGTTAGCACATTCTGCATAAGCTGTCATTTGGCTTTGTATTTTATAGATATAGACAGGTAAGGGTCAGCGTCTCCTAATTCCAGGGGGTAGGTGGATCCTCCAGGTTGTAAGTTCTGTAGAAAAGGGCTTTCATTACCCAAAATCATTTGAACAGTTTTGGGTGGATGAGAATGTTGTGATCTGGAAGCAAAATGGTGATCACACGATTGTGATATGGCCGGACTACACAACCGATAAAGCAGCCACAGCCGGTGACAGAGAAGAATCTGTGACTTCTCTGCATTTAGTGGTTACTACTCACCTGGGTAGTCATATGTAAGAATCTCCTCTTTACACCACTCATCACCCCTCACATATGTCTCTGTAGTATTAATATGGGTCTGATCTTCACCCTGAAACAAATATTGTAAAAGTCACAGACAGATGGAGAAGTCACATGTATGATCAGCTCTAATCCTGCCATCTCCACCGTTCTCATTACACAAATATAAAACATATAATACTGGTGGATAAAACAAGACTGAGCACAAGACCTTCACAGCCGTCTACACATCATAGGGGAGATCTCATGACACCTTCTCTCCATCTACCTGATGATCCTGAGGAACATTGGGGTCTTCTTGTTTACAGTCATGTGGAAGAAGAGGACGGGGACATCTCTCTGGTGTTGTCCTCTTACTGGATAGATCTGGAGGAAACACATACAGGGACTGAATTCATTTTTTACACATAATTAGATAAGATAATTATAGGCTGTGTGTATTTAGTCCTGTCTATTACCTGGTGATGTGAAGGGCTGGGGAACCTCCATCATGACGTCTTTGTACAGATCTTTGTATCCTTCTAAATACTCCCACTCCTCCATGGAGAAATAGACAGCGACATCCTGACACCTTATAGGAACCTGACACATACAATGATACAGTCATCCCCCGATCCCTTCATAGCAGTATAATGTCCCAGCATTCCCAGCAGTGTCACCTCTCCAGTCAGCAGCTCAATCATCTTGTAGGCGAGTTCTAGGATCTTCTGGTCATTGATGTCCTCATGTATCAGGGGGTGAGATGGAGGTCCTGTGATTGGGCTCAGGGGTCTTCCCCATCCCTCAGACACAGGGTCCTGACAGCGCTCACTAGAGGTCTTCTTCACTACTGTGTAATCCTGATAATGGAGAAACATATTAATAAATCTCACTCCAGACATTTCCAGAGTCCTCACCTCTCCAGTTCTGTCCATCTGTTATTTCCATAGATAAGAATGATGTAATGTGACGTCATCAGAATCTCTCACCTCTCCAGTAAGCCGGAAGAGGATCTCTAGGGTGAGGTGTAATATCCTCTCCGCCATCTTGTCTCTGTCCATATCCATCCTTAATAGGTGATTCAGAAAAATTCTCTTAATATAGAAGATCTTCACTGAGAGGATCCGATATTGTAGAGACCTGAATGAGAAGAAGATGAGCCGATATAACATCATAAAGAATTCTGTGTATTAATACAATTACTGGAGACAATAAGGGAAATATATCAGGAGATAGAATGTGTAGATGTTGTATTCTCTAGTCTTTTATGGACTGGAACACAAGTTGAATTGATGACTTAGACATCTCCTCCATACTTCCAATCGCTAAGTTGGCCACTGCTTCAGTAAGAATCACCCAGAAACCCACGCAGCAATGGTATTTTTATTATTTTACAACATTCTGCTTTTGTCCCTGACGTACTAATAAAACCTATATATTTTAGGCCACAGACAACAAGCAGTTTCTTCCTCGGAGTCTGCAGCTGAATACGTGTCTTATAGACTCATCTTCCATAACGCTAATTCTCGTCATATACATTACACGTGGCATGAGAAAAAACAACTTCATAATGACGACGACATCTTAATCTTCTAATACGGCTCTAGAAACAAATTTGGACAGAGTCCGTCACTAACTACATCATCACCGACTGTCTACATGAATGTTTCCCGTCTTTCCCAGGTTATAATCGTTTATCACGTTAGATCTCATTCATAAGAGCTTGTTTGTAAGAACACCAAGACAGGAGTTATTTGATGCTAATGTCTCCTTGTACAGTGTTTTTTTTCCTGGATATTATGTTTCTTTTAGCATTTTCCTGTAGGCTTCCATATATTACATGAAAAACACCAAAAAAAGAAAACCAAGTGTT
The DNA here is from genome assembly GCF_046119375.1 of Phyllobates terribilis. Classification (NCBI taxonomy): domain Eukaryota; kingdom Metazoa; phylum Chordata; class Amphibia; order Anura; family Dendrobatidae; genus Phyllobates; species Phyllobates terribilis. The sequence continues at coordinate 818,325 of NW_027363433.1, forward strand.
AAAACACAAAATAAAATTGGGGTTGGCGGGACTGTGACAACATTATACTGTATGTGGGGGGGGGGGGGGTATTGTGGGAATATTATACTGTATGTGGGAAGATGGCGGGACTGTGACAACATTATACAGTGTGAGGAAATAGAGGTACTATGAGAGCATTATATTGAGAGGCTTAATGACCGCAGTCGCTCCTGTGACCGGGCCCAGCCACCACCAACCCCTGCTGCAGCTGGATGTGTGCTCTCGGACTGACATTCAGCTTAGTGCCACAATACACGCTGCCGACCAATCAGAGGCCAGCAGCTGACATCGGCATGTACGTCATTAGGGGCGCATGGAAGTGACATCATCCTCTCCTGTCGCTTCCAGAAAAAAAGACACCACGCGGCGAGGGAGCGGAGTGAAGGGGAGTATAATGTTTTTTTTTTAAATCAGCGAGTACATGGAGCCCTTGGCCATACTACTACATGTAAGAGGATGGGCTGTGCATTACACTACATGTACGGACTATGGGCTATGCATTACGCTACATGTACAGACTATGGGCTGTGCATTACGCTACATGTACGGACTATGGGCTGTGCATTACGCTACATGTACGGACTATGGGCTGTGCATTACGCTACATGTACAGACTATGGGCTGTGCATTACGCTACATGTACAGACTATGGGCTGTGCATTACGCTACATGTACGGACTATGGGCTGTGCATTACGCTACATGTACAGACTATGGGCTGTGCATTACGCTACATGTACAGACTATGGGCTGTGCATTACGCTACATGTACGGACTATGGGCTGTGCATTACACTACATGTACGGACTATGGGCTGTGCATTACGCTACATGTACAGACTATGGGCTGTGCATTACGCTACATGTACGGACTATGGGCTGTGCATTACGCTACATGTACGGACTATGGGCTGTGCATTACGCTACATGTACGGACTATGGGCTGTGCATTACGCTACATGTACGGACTATGGGCTGTGCATTACGCTACATGTACGGACTATGGGCTGTGCATTACGCTACATGTACGGACTATGGGCTGTGCATTACGCTACATGTACGGACTATGGGCTGTGCATTACGCTACATGTACGGACTATGGGCTGTGCATTACGCTACATGTACGGACTATGGGCTGTGCATTACGCTACATGTACGGACTATGGGCTGTGCATTACGCTACATGTACGGACTATGGGCTGTGCATTACGCTACATGTACGGACTATGGGCTGTGCATTACGCTACATGTACGGACTATGGGCTGTGCATTACGCTACATGTACGGACTATGGGCTGTGCATTACGCTACATGTACGGACTATGGGCTGTGCATTACGCTACATGTACGGACTATGGGCTGTGCATTACGCTACATGTACGGACTATGGGCTGTGCATTACGCTACATGTACGGACTATGGGCTGTGCATTACGCTACATGTACGGACTATGGGCTGTGCATTACGCTACATGTACGGACTATGGGCTGTGCATTACGCTACATGTACGGACTATGGGCTGTGCATTACGCTACATGTACGGACTATGGGCTGTGCATTACGCTACATGTACGGACTATGGGCTGTGCATTACGCTACATGTACGGACTATGGGCTGTGCATTACGCTACATGTACGGACTATGGGCTGTGCATTACGCTACATGTACGGACTATGGGCTGTGCATTACGCTACATGTACGGACTATGGGCTGTGCATTACGCTACATGTACGGACTATGGGCTGTGCATTACGCTACATGTACGGACTATGGGCTGTGCATTACGCTACATGTACGGACTATGGGCTGTGCATTACGCTACATGTACGGACTATGGGCTGTGCATTACGCTACATGTACGGACTATGGGCTGTGCATTACGCTACATGTACGGACTATGGGCTGTGCATTACGCTACATGTACGGACTATGGGCTGTGCATTACGCTACATGTACGGACTATGGGCTGTGCATTACGCTACATGTACGGACTATGGGCTGTGCATTACGCTACATGTACGGACTATGGGCTGTGCATTACGCTACATGTACGGACTATGGGCTGTGCATTACGCTACATGTACGGACTATGGGCTGTGCATTACGCTACATGTACGGACTATGGGCTGTGCATTACGCTACATGTACGGACTATGGGCTGTGCATTACGCTACATGTACGGACTATGGGCTGTGCATTACGCTACATGTACGGACTATGGGCTGTGCATTACGCTACATGTACGGACTATGGGCTGTGCATTACGCTACATGTACGGACTATGGGCTGTGCATTACGCTACATGTACGGACTATGGGCTGTGCATTACGCTACATGTACGGACTATGGGCTGTGCATTACGCTACATGTACGGACTATGGGCTGTGCATTACGCTACATGTACGGACTATGGGCTGTGCATTACGCTACATGTACGGACTATGGGCTGTGCATTACGCTACATGTACGGACTATGGGCTGTGCATTACGCTACATGTACGGACTATGGGCTGTGCATTACGCTACATGTACGGACTATGGGCTGTGCATTACGCTACATGTACGGACTATGGGCTGTGCATTACGCTACATGTACGGACTATGGGCTGTGCATTACGCTACATGTACGGACTATGGGCTGTGCATTACGCTACATGTACGGACTATGGGCTGTGCATTACGCTACATGTACGGACTATGGGCTGTGCATTACGCTACATGTACGGACTATGGGCTGTGCATTACGCTACATGTACGGACTATGGGCTGTGCATTACGCTACATGTACGGACTATGGGCTGTGCATTACGCTACATGTACGGACTATGGGCTGTGCATTACGCTACATGTACGGACTATGGGCTGTGCATTACGCTACATGTACGGACTATGGGCTGTGCATTACGCTACATGTACGGACTATGGGCTGTGCATTACGCTACATGTACGGACTATGGGCTGTGCATTACGCTACATGTACGGACTATGGGCTGTGCATTACGCTACATGTACGGACTATGGGCTGTGCATTACGCTACATGTACGGACTATGGGCTGTGCATTACGCTACATGTACGGACTATGGGCTGTGCATTACGCTACATGTACGGACTATGGGCTGTGCATTACGCTACATGTACGGACTATGGGCTGTGCATTACGCTACATGTACGGACTATGGGCTGTGCATTACGCTACATGTACGGACTATGGGCTGTGCATTACGCTACATGTACGGACTATGGGCTGTGCATTACGCTACATGTACGGACTATGGGCTGTGCATTACGCTACATGTACGGACTATGGGCTGTGCATTACGCTACATGTACGGACTATGGGCTGTGCATTACGCTACATGTACGGACTATGGGCTGTGCATTACGCTACATGTACGGACTATGGGCTGTGCATTACGCTACATGTACGGACTATGGGCTGTGCATTACGCTACATGTACGGACTATGGGCTGTGCATTACGCTACATGTACGGACTATGGGCTGTGCATTATACTACATGTATGGACTATGGGCTGTGCATTACGCTACATGTACAGACTATGGGCTGTGCATTACGCTACATGTACGGACTATGGGCTGTGCATTATACTGTATGGATGACTATGGGCTGTGCATTATACTACATGGATGACTATAGGCTGTGCATTATACTGTATGGAGGATTATGGGGAGTGCATTATACTTCTGTTATGGGGCCCCATTACTTCTATGTTTGCCCCTGGTGAGTGTAATAGTTTATTTTTTTCTATACACTAAAGAACAGAGGCAGAACGGAGGACATATATCAGGATGGGGCCTAGGATAAGGGACATACATATACAGTGGGTACGGAAAGTATTCAGACCCCTTTAAAGTGTTCACTCTTTGTTTCATTGCAGCCATTTGGTAAATTCTAAAAAGTTCATTTTTTTCTCATTAACCCCTTTACAACCCAAGGTGGTTTGCACGTTAATGACCAGGCCAATTTTTACAATTCTGACCACTGTCACTTTATGAGGCAATTACTCTGGAACGCTTCAACGGATCCCCCTGATTCTGAGATTGTTTTTTCGTGACATATTGTACTTCATGATTGTGGTAAAATTTCTTCGATATCACTTGCGTTTATTTGTGAAAAAAATGGAAATTTGGTGAAAATTTTGAAAATTTTTCAATTTTCAAAATTTGAATTTTTATGCCCTTAAATCAGAGAGATATGTCACACAAAAGAGTTAATAAATAACATTTCCCACATGTCTACTTTACATCTGCACAATTTTGAAACCAAAATGTATTTATTTTTATTATGGAGCTATAACGGTTAAAAGTTGACCAGCGATTTCTCATTTTTCCAACAAAATTTACAAAACCATTTTTTTAGGGACCACATCACATTTGAAGTAAATTTGAGTGGTCTTTATGCCAGAAAATACCCAAAAGTGACACCATTCTAAAAACTGCACCCCTCAAGGTGCTCAAAACCACATTCAAGAACTTTATTAACCCTTCATGTGCTTCACATGAATTTTTGGAATGTGGAAGAAAAAAATTAACATTTAACTTCTTTCACAAAAATGTTACTTTAGACCCAATTTTTTTTATTTTCGCAAGGGTAATAGGAAAAAATAGACCCCAAAATTTGTTGTGCAATTTCCCCCATATGTGGGGAAAAAACACTGTTTTGGCTCATGGCAGGAAGGGAAGGAGTGCCATTTGACTTTTTGAATGTAAAATTTGCTTGAATAATTAGCGGACGCCATGTTGCATTTGGAGAGCCCCTGATGTGCCTAAACAGTGGAAACCCCCCACAAGTGACACCATTTTGGAAACTAGACCCCTCATGGAACTTATCTAGATGTGTGGTGAGCACCCTGAACCCCCAAGTGCTTTACAGAAGTTTATAACATGGAGCCGTGAAAATAAAAAAATCAAACTTTTTCCACAAAAATTATGTTTTAACCCCATTTTTTTATTTTCACAAGGTTAAGAGGAGAAAATGGACCCCAAAAACTTTTCTGCAATTTCTCCTGAGTACACCAATACCCCATATGTGGGGAAAATACAGTGTTTGGGCGCACGACAGAGTTCAGAAGGGAAGGAGCAGTGCGTGTCCTTTTGAACGCAAAATTGGCTGGAATTGAGAGCGGATGCCTAAATAGTAGGGTGCCTAAATAGTGGAAACCCCCCACAAGTGACCCCATTTTGGCAACTACACCCCTCAAGGGGTATAGTGAACATTTTGAACCCAGAGGTACGACAGAATTTGATAACATTAGGTCATCATATTGAATAAGTTGTCATTAGTCTTGAGCGCAAGGAATTGTTTTTTTTTTTAAAAAAAAATTATGCCGTTTCGCATGTGGTAAAATTGATAAGGCAGCTTTATTCTTCGGGTCAGTACGTTTACAGCGGTACCACATTTATATCGTTTTTCTATGTTTTGGCGCTTTTACACAATAAAAACTATTTTATAGAAATAACATTTTTTTGCATCGCTTTATTCTGAGAGCTATAACTTTTTTATTTTTCAGCTGATGGAGCTGTATGGTGGCTTATTTTTTGTGGGACAAGATGACCTTTTCAGCGGTACCATTATTATTTATATTCGTCTTTTCGATCGTGTGTTATTCCAATTTTTGTTTTTGCAGCATGATGATAAAGCATTGTTTTTTGCTTAGTTTTTTATTTATTTTTTCTACCGTGTTCACTAAAGGGGTTAACTAGTGGGACAGTTTTATAGGTCAGGTCGTTCCGGACGCGGCGATACCAAATATGTGAACTTTTATGTTTGTTTTTTTTCATAATAATATTTATTGATAGGGACATTATATTTTTAATTTTTGGTGGATTCTTTTTTGATTTTTTAAAATATTTTACAAAATTTTTTTTTTTTTTCATTTTTTAAACACTTTTTTTTACTTTTATACTATTTCCCACTATGGGACTTTCACTTTTTTTACTCTGATCGCCTGTATAGCATAGGGATGGACATACATACTGCATAAGGGGCATAAAGGGGGCATTACACTTTGTGGAGGCATCATACATCCTGCATAAGGGGTATAATGGGGACATTACACTGTGTGGGAGCATCATACACACTGCATAAGGGGCATAATGGGGGCATTACACTGTGTGGGGGCATCATACATCCTGCATAAGGGGAATAATGAGGGCATTACACTGTGTGGGAGCATAATACATACTGCATAAGGGGCATAATGGGGGCATTACACTGTGTGAGGACATCATACATCCTGCATAAGGGGCATAATGGGGGCATTACACTGTGTGGGGGCATCATACATCCTGCATAAGGGGCATGATGGGGGCATTACACTGTGTGGGGGCATCATACATCCTACATAAGGGGCATGATGGGGGCATTACACTGTGTGGGGGCATCATACATACTGCATAAGGGGATAATGGGGGCATTACACTGTGTGGGGGGCATCATACATCCTGCATAAGGGGCATAATGAGTGCATTACACTGTGTGGGAGCATCATACATACTGCATAAGGGGCATAATGGAGGCATTACACTGTGTGAGAGCATCATACATACTGCATAAGGGGCATAATGGAGGCATTACACTGTGTGAGGACATCATACATCCTGCATAAGGGGCATAATGGGGGCATTACACTGTGTGAGGACATCATACATCCTGCATAAGGGGCATAACGGGGGCATTACACTGTGGGGGCATCATACATCCTGCATAAGGGGCATAATGGGGGCATTACACTGTGTGGGGGCATCATACATCCTGCATAAGGGGCATAATGGGGGCATTATACTGTGTGAGGACATCATACATCCTGCATAAGGGGCATAATGGGGGCATTACACTGTGTGGGGGGCATCATACATCCTGCATAAGGGGCATAATGGGGACATTACACTGTGTGGGGGCATCATACACACTGTATAAGGGGCATAATGGGGGCATTACACTGTGTGGGGGCATCATACATCCTGAATAAGGGGCATAATGGGGGCATTACACTGTGGGGGCATCATACATCCTACATAAGGGGCATAATGGGGGCATTACACTGTGTGGGGGCATCATACATCCTGCATAAGGGGCATAATGGGGGCATTACACTGTGTGGGGGCATCATACATCCTGCATAAGGGGCATAATGGGGGCATTACACTGTGTGGGGGCATCATACATCCTGCATAAGGGGCATAATGGGAGCATTACACTGTGGGGGCATCATACATCCTACATAAGGGGCATAATGGGGGCATTACACTGTGTGGGTGCATCATACATCCTGTATAAGGGGATACTGGGGGCATTACATGGTGTGGGCATCATACATCCTGCATAAGGGGCATAATGGGGGCATTACACTGTGGGGGCATCATACATCCTACATAAGGGGCATGATGTGGGCATTACACTGTGTGGGGGGCATCATACATCCTGCATAAGGGGCATAATGAGGGCATTACACTGTGTGGGGGCATCATACATCCTGCATAAGGGGCATAATGGGGGCATTACACTGTGTGGGGGCATCATACATCCTGCATAAGGGGCATAATGGGGGCATTACACTGTGTGGGGCATCATACATACTGTACAAGGGGCATAATGTGGGCATTACACTGTGTGAGGACATCATACATCCTGCATAAGGGGCATAATGGGGGCATTACACTGTGTGGGGGCATCATACATCCTGCATAAGGGGCATAATGGGGGCATTACACTGTGTGGGGGCATCATACATCCTGCATAAGGGGTGTAATGGGGGCATTACACTGTGTGGGGATATCATACATCCTGCATAAGGGGCATAATGGGGCATTACACTGTGTGGGGGGGATCATACATACTGCATAAGGGGCGTAATGGGGGCATTACACTGTGTGGGGCATCATACATCCTGCATAAGGGGCATAATGGGGGCATTACACTGTGTGGGGGGGATCATACATAATGCATAAGGGGCGTAATGGGGGCATTACACTGTGTGGGGCATCATACATCCTGCATAAGGGGCATAATGGGGGCATTACACAGTGTGGGGGCATCATACATCCTGCATAAGGGGCATAATGGGGGCATTACACTGTGGGGGCATCATACATCCTACATAAGGGGCATAATGGGGGCATTACACTGTGTGGGGACATCATACATACTGCATAAGGGGCATAATGGGGGCATCATACATCCTGCATAAGGGGCATAATGGGGGCATTACACGGTGTGGGGGCATCATACATCCTGCATAAGGGGCATAACACTGTGTGAGGACATCATACATCCTGCATAAGGGGCATAATGGGGGCATTACACTGTGTGGGGGCATCATACATCCTACATAAGGGGCATGATGGGAGCATTACACTGTGTGGGGGCATCATACATCCTGCATAAGGGGCATAATGGGGGCATTACACTGTGTGGGGGCATCATACATCCTGCATAAGTGGCATAATGGGGGCATTACACTGTGTGGGGGCATCATACATCCTGCATAAGGGGCATAATGGGGGCATTACACTGTGTGGGGGCATCATACATCCTGCATAAGGGGCATAATGGGGGCATTACACTGTGTGGGGGCATCATACATACTGCATAAGGGGCATAATGGGGGCATTACACTGTGTGGGGGCATCATACATCCTACATAAGGGGCATGATGGGGGCATTACACTGTGTGGGGGCATCATACATACTGCATAAGGGGATAATGGGGGCATTACACTGTTTGGGGGGCATCATACATCCTGCATAAGGGGCATAATGAGTGCATTACACTGTGTGGGAGCATCATACATACTGCATAAGGGGCATAATGGAGGCATTACACTGTGTGAGGACATCATACATCCTGCATAAGGGGCATAATGGGGGCATTACACTGTGTGAGGACATCATACATCCTGCATAAGGGGCATAATGGGGGCATTACACTGTGGGGGCATCATACATCCTGCATAAGGGGCATAATGGGGGCATTACACTGTGTGGGGGCATCATACATCCTGCATAAGGGGCATAATGGGGGCATTATACTGTGTGAGGACATCATACATCCTGCATAAGGGGCATAATGGGGGCATTACACTGTGTGGGGGCATCATACATCCAGCATAAGGGGCATAATGAGGGCATTACACTGTGTGGGACCATCATACATACTGCATAAGGGGCATAATGAGAGCATTACACTGTGTGAGGACATCATACATCCTGCATAAGGGGCATAATGGGGGCATCATACATCCTGCATAAGGGGCATAATGGGGGCATTACACGGTGTGGCGGCATCATACATCCTGCATAAGGGGCATAACACTGTGTGAGGACATCATACATCCTGCATAAGGGCATAATGGGGGCATTACACTGTGTGGGGGCATCATACATCCTACATAAGGGGCATGATGGGAGCATTACACTGCGTGGGGGCATCATACATCCTGCATAAGGGGCATGATGGGAGCATTACACTGTGTGGGGGCATCATACATCCTACATAAGGGGCATAATGGGGACATCATACATCCTACATAAGGGGCATAATGAGAGCATTACACTGTGTGAGGACATCATACATCCTGCATAAGGGGCATAATGGGGGCATTACACTGTGTGGGGGCATCATACATCCTACATAAGGGGCATGATGGGGGCATTACACTGTGTGGGGGCATCATACATACTGCATAAGGGGATAATGGGGGCATTACACTGTGTGGGGGGCATCATACATCCTGCATAAGGGGCATAATGAGTGCATTACACTGTGTGGGGGCATCATACATACTGCATAAGGGGATAATGGGGGCATTACACTGTGTGGGGGGCATCATACATCCTGCATAAGGGGCATAATGGAGGCATTACACTGTGTGAGGACATCATACATCCTGCATAAGGGGCATAATGGGGGCATTACACTGTGTGAGGACATCATACATCCTGCATAAGGGGCATAATGGGGGCATTACACTGTGGGGGCATCATACATCCTGCATAAGGGGCATAATGGGGGCATTACACTGTGTGGGGGCATCATACATCCTGCATAAGGGGCATAATGGGGGCATTATACTGTGTGAGGACATCATACATCCTGCATAAGGGGCATAATGGGGGCATTACACTGTGTGGGGGCATCATACATCCAGCATAAGGGGCATAATGAGGGCATTACACTGTGTGGGACCATCATACATACTGCATAAGGGGCATAATGAGAGCATTACACTGTGTGAGGACATCATACATCCTGCATAAGGGGCATAATGGGGGCATCATACATCCTGCATAAGGGGCATAATGGGGGCATTACACGGTGTGGGGGCATCATACATCCTGCATAAGGGGCATAACACTGTGTGAGGACATCATACATCCTGCATAAGGGCATAATGGGGGCATTACACTGTGTGGGGGCATCATACATCCTACATAAGGGGCATGATGGGAGCATTACACTGCGTGGGGGCATCATACATCCTGCATAAGGGGCATGATGGGAGCATTACACTGTGTGGGGGCATCATACATCCTACATAAGGGGCATAATGGGGACATTACACTGTGTGGGGGCATCATACATCCTACATAAGGGGCATGATGGGAGCATTACACTGTGTGGGGGCATCATACATCCTGCATAAGGGGCATAATGGGGGCATTACACTGTGTGGGGGCATCATACATCCTGCATAAGTGGCATAATGGGGGCATTACACTGTGTGGGGGCATCATACATCCTGCATAAGGGGCATAATGGGGGCATTACACTGTGTGGGGGCATCATACATCCTGCATAAGGGGCATAATGGGGGCATTACACTGTGTGGGGGCATCATACATACTGCATAAGGGGCATAATGGGGGCATTACACTGTGTGGGGGGCATCATACATCCTGCATAAGGGGCATAATACACACTGTATAAGGGGCATAATGGGGGCATTACACTGTGTGGGGGCATCATACATCCTGAATAAGGGGCATAATGGGGGCATTACACTGTGGGGGCATCATACATCCTACATAAGGGGCATAATGGGGGCATTACACTGTGGGGGCATCATACATCCTGCATAAGGGGCATAATGGGGGCATTACACTGTGTGGGAGCATCATACATACTGCATAAGGGGCATAATGAGAGCATTACACTGTGTGAGGACATCATACATCCTGCATAAGGGGCATAATGGGGGCATTACACTGTGTGGGGGCATCATACATCCTACATAAGGGGCATGATGGGGGCATTACACTGTGTGGGGGCATCATACATACTGCATAAGGGGATAATGGGGGCATTACACTGTGTGGGGGGCATCATACATCCTGCATAAGGGGCATAATGAGTGCATTACACTGTGTGGGAGCATCATACATACTGCATAAGGGGCATAATGGAGGCATTACACTGTGTGAGGACATCATACATCCTGCATAAGGGGCATAATGGGGGCATTACACTGTGTGAGGACATCATACATCCTGCATAAGGGGCATAATGGGGGCATTACACTGTGGGGGCATCATACATCCTGCATAAGGGGCATAATGGGGGCATTACACTGTGTGGGGGCATCATACATCCTGCATAAGGGGCATAATGGGGGCATTATACTGTGTGAGGACATCATACATCCTGCATAAGGGGCATAATGGGGGCATTACACTGTGTGGGGGCATCATACATCCAGCATAAGGGGCATAATGAGGGCATTACACTGTGTGGGACCATCATACATACTGCATAAGGGGCATAATGAGAGCATTACACTGTGTGAGGACATCATACATCCTGCATAAGGGGCATAATGGGGGCATCATACATCCTGCATAAGGGGCATAATGGGGGCATTACACGGTGTGGCGGCATCATACATCCTGCATAAGGGGCATAACACTGTGTGAGGACATCATACATCCTGCATAAGGGCATAATGGGGGCATTACACTGTGTGGGGGCATCATACATCCTACATAAGGGGCATGATGGGAGCATTACACTGCGTGGGGGCATCATACATCCTGCATAAGGGGCATGATGGGAGCATTACACTGTGTGGGGGCATCATACATCCTACATAAGGGGCATAATGGGGACATCATACATCCTACATAAGGGGCATAATGAGAGCATTACACTGTGTGAGGACATCATACATCCTGCATAAGGGGCATAATGGGGGCATTACACTGTGTGGGGGCATCATACATCCTACATAAGGGGCATGATGGGGGCATTACACTGTGTGGGGGCATCATACATACTGCATAAGGGGATAATGGGGGCATTACACTGTGTGGGGGGCATCATACATCCTGCATAAGGGGCATAATGAGTGCATTACACTGTGTGGGAGCATCATACATACTGCATAAGGGGCATAATGGAGGCATTACACTGTGTGAGGACATCATACATCCTGCATAAGGGGCATAATGGGGGCATTACACTGTGTGAGGACATCATACATCCTGCATAAGGGGCATAATGGGGGCATTACACTGTGGGGGCATCATACATCCTGCATAAGGGGCATAATGGGGGCATTACACTGTGTGGGGGCATCATACATCCTGCATAAGGGGCATAATGGGGGCATTATACTGTGTGAGGACATCATACATCCTGCATAAGGGGCATAATGGGGGCATTACACTGTGTGGGGGCATCATACATCCAGCATAAGGGGCATAATGAGGGCATTACACTGTGTGGGACCATCATACATACTGCATAAGGGGCATAATGAGAGCATTACACTGTGTGAGGACATCATACATCCTGCATAAGGGGCATAATGGGGGCATCATACATCCTGCATAAGGGGCATAATGGGGGCATTACACGGTGTGGGGGCATCATACATCCTGCATAAGGGGCATAACACTGTGTGAGGACATCATACATCCTGCATAAGGGCATAATGGGGGCATTACACTGTGTGGGGGCATCATACATCCTACATAAGGGGCATGATGGGAGCATTACACTGCGTGGGGGCATCATACATCCTGCATAAGGGGCATGATGGGAGCATTACACTGTGTGGGGGCATCATACATCCTACATAAGGGGCATAATGGGGACATTACACTGTGGGGGCATCATACATCCTACATAAGGGGCATGATGTGGGCATTACACTGTGTGGGGGGCATCATACATCCTGCATAAGGGGCATAAGGGGCATAATGGGGACATTACACTGTGTGGGGGCATCATACACACTGTATAAGGGGAATAATGGGGGCATTACACTGTGGGGGCATCATACATCCTGAATAAGGGGCATAATGGGGGCATTACACTGTGGGGGCATCATACATCCTACATAAGGGGCATAATGGGGGCATTACACTGTGGGGGCATCATACATACTGCATAAGGGGCATAATGGGGTCATTACACTGTGTGAGGACATCATACATCCTGCATAAGGGGCATAATGGGGGCATTACACTGTGTGGGGGCATCATACATCCTGCATAAGGGGCATAATGAGAGCATTACACTGTGTGAGGACATCATACATCCTGCATAAGGGGCATAATGGGGCATTACACTGTGTGGGGGCATCACACATCCTACATAAGGGGCATGATGGGGGCATTACACTGTGTGGGAGCATCATACATCCTGCATAAGGGGCATAATGGGGGCATTACACTGTGTGGGGGGCATCATACATCCTGCATAAGGGGCATAATGAGGGCATTACACTGTGTGGGAGCATCATACATACTGCATAAGGGGCATAATGGAGGCATTACACTGTGTGAGGACATCATACATCCTGCATAAGGGGCATAATGGGGGCATTACACTGTGTGAGGACATCATACATCCTGCATAAGGGGCATAATGGGGGCATTACACTGTGGGGGCATCATACATCCTGCATAAGGGGCATAATGGGGGCATTACACTGTGTGGGGGCATCATACAACCTGCATAAGGGGCATAATGGGGGCATTATACTGTGTGAGGACATCATACATCCTGCATAAGGGGCATAATGGGGGCATTACACAGTGTGGGGGCATCATACATCCAGCATAAGGGGCATAATGAGGGCATTACACTGTGTGGGAGCATCATACATACTGCATAAGGGGCATAATGAGAGCATTACACTGTGTGAGGACATCATACATCCTGCATCAGGGGCATAATGGGGGCATCATACATCCTGCATAAGGGGCATAATGGGGGCATTACACGGTGTGGGGGCATCATACATCCTGCATAAGGGGCATAACACTGTGTGAGGACATCATACATCCTGCATAAGGGAATAATGGGGGCATTACACTGTGTGGGGGCATCATACATCCTACATAAGGGGCATGATGGGAGCATTACACTGCGTGGGGGCATCATACATCCTGCATAAGGGGCATAATGGGGGCATTACACTGCGTGGGGGCATCATACATCCTGCATAGGGGGCATTACACTGTGTGGGGGCATCATACATACTGCATAAGGGACATAATGGGGGCATTACACAGTGTGGGGGCATCATACATCCTGCATAAGGGGCATAATGGGGGCATTACACTGTGGGGGCATCATACATCCTGCATAAGGGGCATAATGGGGGCATTACACTGTGGGGGCATCATACATCCTACATAAGGGGCATAATGGGGGCATTACACTGTGTGGGGACATCATACATACTGCATAAGGGGCATAATGGGGGCATCTTACATCCTGCATAAGGGGCATAATGGGGGCATTACACGGTGTGGGGGCATCATACATCCTGCATAAGGGGCATAACACTGTGTGAGGACATCATACATCCTGCATAAGGGGCATAATGGGGGCATTACACTGTGTGGGGGCATCATACATCCTACATAAGGGGCATGATGGGAGCATTACACTGTGTGGGGGCATCATACATCCTACATAAGGGGCATAATGGGGGCATTACACTGTGGGGGCATCATACATCCTACATAAGGGGCATGATGTGGGCATTACACTGTGTGGGGGGCATCATACATCCTGCATAAGGGGCATAATGGGGACATTACACTGTGTGGGGGCATCATACACACTGTATAAGGGGCATAATGGGGGCATTACACTGTGTGGGGGCATCATACATCCTGAATAAGGGGCATAATGGGGGCATTACACTGTGGGGGCATCATACATCCTACATAAGGGGCATAATGGGGGCATTACACTGTGTGGGGGCATCATACATCCTGCATAAGGGGCATAATGGGGGCATTACACTGTGTGGGGGCATCATACATCCTGCATAAGGGGCATAATGGGGGCATTACACGGTGTGGGGGCATCATACATCCTGCATAAGGGGCATAACACTGTGTGAGGACATCATACATCCTGCATAAGGGCATAATGGGGGCATTACACTGTGTGGGGGCATCATACATCCTACATAAGGGGCATGATGGGAGCATTACACTGCGTGGGGGCATCATACATCCTGCATAAGGGGCATGATGGGAGCATTACACTGTGTGGGGGCATCATACATCCTACATAAGGGGCATAATGGGGACATTACACTGTGTGGGGGCATCATACATCCTACATAAGGGGCATGATGGGAGCATTACACTGTGTGGGGGCATCATACATCCTGCATAAGGGGCATAATGGGGGCATTACACTGTGTGGGGGCATCATACATCCTGCATAAGTGGCATAATGGGGGCATTACACTGTGTGGGGGCATCATACATCCTGCATAAGGGGCATAATGGGGGCATTACACTGTGTGGGGGCATCATACATCCTGCATAAGGGGCATAATGGGGGCATTACACTGTGTGGGGGCATCATACATACTGCATAAGGGGCATAATGGGGGCATTACACTGTGTGGGGGGCATCATACATCCTGCATAAGGGGCATAATACACACTGTATAAGGGGCATAATGGGGGCATTACACTGTGTGGGGGCATCATACATCCTGAATAAGGGGCATAATGGGGGCATTACACTGTGGGGGCATCATACATCCTACATAAGGGGCATAATGGGGGCATTACACTGTGGGGGCATCATACATCCTGCATAAGGGGCATAATGGGGGCATTACACTGTGTGGGAGCATCATACATACTGCATAAGGGGCATAATGAGAGCATTACACTGTGTGAGGACATCATACATCCTGCATAAGGGGCATAATGGGGGCATTACACTGTGTGGGGGCATCATACATCCTACATAAGGGGCATGATGGGGGCATTACACTGTGTGGGGGCATCATACATACTGCATAAGGGGATAATGGGGGCATTACACTGTGTGGGGGGCATCATACATCCTGCATAAGGGGCATAATGAGTGCATTACACTGTGTGGGAGCATCATACATACTGCATAAGGGGCATAATGGAGGCATTACACTGTGTGAGGACATCATACATCCTGCATAAGGGGCATAATGGGGGCATTACACTGTGTGAGGACATCATACATCCTGCATAAGGGGCATAATGGGGGCATTACACTGTGGGGGCATCATACATCCTGCATAAGGGGCATAATGGGGGCATTACACTGTGTGGGGGCATCATACATCCTGCATAAGGGGCATAATGGGGGCATTATACTGTGTGAGGACATCATACATCCTGCATAAGGGGCATAATGGGGGCATTACACTGTGTGGGGGCATCATACATCCAGCATAAGGGGCATAATGAGGGCATTACACTGTGTGGGACCATCATACATACTGCATAAGGGGCATAATGAGAGCATTACACTGTGTGAGGACATCATACATCCTGCATAAGGGGCATAATGGGGGCATCATACATCCTGCATAAGGGGCATAATGGGGGCATTACACGGTGTGGCGGCATCATACATCCTGCATAAGGGGCATAACACTGTGTGAGGACATCATACATCCTGCATAAGGGCATAATGGGGGCATTACACTGTGTGGGGGCATCATACATCCTACATAAGGGGCATGATGGGAGCATTACACTGCGTGGGGGCATCATACATCCTGCATAAGGGGCATGATGGGAGCATTACACTGTGTGGGGGCATCATACATCCTACATAAGGGGCATAATGGGGACATCATACATCCTACATAAGGGGCATAATGAGAGCATTACACTGTGTGAGGACATCATACATCCTGCATAAGGGGCATAATGGGGGCATTACACTGTGTGGGGGCATCATACATCCTACATAAGGGGCATGATGGGGGCATTACACTGTGTGGGGGCATCATACATACTGCATAAGGGGATAATGGGGGCATTACACTGTGTGGGGGGCATCATACATCCTGCATAAGGGGCATAATGAGTGCATTACACTGTGTGGGAGCATCATACATACTGCATAAGGGGCATAATGGAGGCATTACACTGTGTGAGGACATCATACATCCTGCATAAGGGGCATAATGGGGGCATTACACTGTGTGAGGACATCATACATCCTGCATAAGGGGCATAATGGGGGCATTACACTGTGGGGGCATCATACATCCTGCATAAGGGGCATAATGGGGGCATTACACTGTGTGGGGGCATCATACATCCTGCATAAGGGGCATAATGGGGGCATTATACTGTGTGAGGACATCATACATCCTGCATAAGGGGCATAATGGGGGCATTACACTGTGTGGGGGCATCATACATCCAGCATAAGGGGCATAATGAGGGCATTACACTGTGTGGGACCATCATACATACTGCATAAGGGGCATAATGAGAGCATTACACTGTGTGAGGACATCATACATCCTGCATAAGGGGCATAATGGGGGCATCATACATCCTGCATAAGGGGCATAATGGGGGCATTACACGGTGTGGGGGCATCATACATCCTGCATAAGGGGCATAACACTGTGTGAGGACATCATACATCCTGCATAAGGGCATAATGGGGGCATTACACTGTGTGGGGGCATCATACATCCTACATAAGGGGCATGATGGGAGCATTACACTGCGTGGGGGCATCATACATCCTGCATAAGGGGCATGATGGGAGCATTACACTGTGTGGGGGCATCATACATCCTACATAAGGGGCATAATGGGGACATTACACTGTGGGGGCATCATACATCCTACATAAGGGGCATGATGTGGGCATTACACTGTGTGGGGGGCATCATACATCCTGCATAAGGGGCATAAGGGGCATAATGGGGACATTACACTGTGTGGGGGCATCATACACACTGTATAAGGGGAATAATGGGGGCATTACACTGTGGGGGCATCATACATCCTGAATAAGGGGCATAATGGGGGCATTACACTGTGGGGGCATCATACATACTGCATAAGGGGCATAATGGGGTCATTACACTGTGTGAGGACATCATACATCCTGCATAAGGGGCATAATGGGGGCATTACACTGTGTGGGGGCATCATACATCCTGCATAAGGGGCATAATGAGAGCATTACACTGTGTGAGGACATCATACATCCTGCATAAGGGGCATAATGGGGCATTACACTGTGTGGGGGCATCACACATCCTACATAAGGGGCATGATGGGGGCATTACACTGTGTGGGAGCATCATACATCCTGCATAAGGGGCATAATGGGGGCATTACACTGTGTGGGGGGCATCATACATCCTGCATAAGGGGCATAATGAGGGCATTACACTGTGTGGGAGCATCATACATACTGCATAAGGGGCATAATGGAGGCATTACACTGTGTGAGGACATCATACATCCTGCATAAGGGGCATAATGGGGGCATTACACTGTGTGAGGACATCATACATCCTGCATAAGGGGCATAATGGGGGCATTACACTGTGGGGGCATCATACATCCTGCATAAGGGGCATAATGGGGGCATTACACTGTGTGGGGGCATCATACAACCTGCATAAGGGGCATAATGGGGGCATTATACTGTGTGAGGACATCATACATCCTGCATAAGGGGCATAATGGGGGCATTACACAGTGTGGGGGCATCATACATCCAGCATAAGGGGCATAATGAGGGCATTACACTGTGTGGGAGCATCATACATACTGCATAAGGGGCATAATGAGAGCATTACACTGTGTGAGGACATCATACATCCTGCATCAGGGGCATAATGGGGGCATCATACATCCTGCATAAGGGGCATAATGGGGGCATTACACGGTGTGGGGGCATCATACATCCTGCATAAGGGGCATAACACTGTGTGAGGACATCATACATCCTGCATAAGGGAATAATGGGGGCATTACACTGTGTGGGGGCATCATACATCCTACATAAGGGGCATGATGGGAGCATTACACTGCGTGGGGGCATCATACATCCTGCATAAGGGGCATAATGGGGGCATTACACTGCGTGGGGGCATCATACATCCTGCATAGGGGGCATTACACTGTGTGGGGGCATCATACATACTGCATAAGGGACATAATGGGGGCATTACACAGTGTGGGGGCATCATACATCCTGCATAAGGGGCATAATGGGGGCATTACACTGTGGGGGCATCATACATCCTGCATAAGGGGCATAATGGGGGCATTACACTGTGGGGGCATCATACATCCTACATAAGGGGCATAATGGGGGCATTACACTGTGTGGGGACATCATACATACTGCATAAGGGGCATAATGGGGGCATCTTACATCCTGCATAAGGGGCATAATGGGGGCATTACACGGTGTGGGGGCATCATACATCCTGCATAAGGGGCATAACACTGTGTGAGGACATCATACATCCTGCATAAGGGGCATAATGGGGGCATTACACTGTGTGGGGGCATCATACATCCTACATAAGGGGCATGATGGGAGCATTACACTGTGTGGGGGCATCATACATCCTACATAAGGGGCATAATGGGGGCATTACACTGTGGGGGCATCATACATCCTACATAAGGGGCATGATGTGGGCATTACACTGTGTGGGGGGCATCATACATCCTGCATAAGGGGCATAATGGGGACATTACACTGTGTGGGGGCATCATACACACTGTATAAGGGGCATAATGGGGGCATTACACTGTGTGGGGGCATCATACATCCTGAATAAGGGGCATAATGGGGGCATTACACTGTGGGGGCATCATACATCCTACATAAGGGGCATAATGGGGGCATTACACTGTGTGGGGGCATCATACATCCTGCATAAGGGGCATAATGGGGGCATTACACTGTGTGGGGGCATCATACATCCTGCATAAGGGGCATAATGGGGGCATTACACTGTGTGGGGGCATCATACATCCTGCATAAGGGGCATAATGGGAGCATTACACTGTGGGGGCATCATACATCCTACATAAGGGGCATAATGGGGGCATTACACTGTGTGGGTGCATCATACATCCTGTATAAGGGGATACTGGGGGCATTACATGGTGTGGGCATCATACATCCTGCATAAGGGGCATAATGGGGGCATTACACTGTGGGGGCATCATACATCCTACATAAGGGGCATGATGTGGGCATTACACTGTGTGGGGGGCATCATACATCCTGCATAAGGGGCATAATGAGGGCATTACACTGTGTGGGGGCATCATACATCCTGCATAAGGGGCATAATGGGGGCATTACACTGTGTGGGGGCATCATACATCCTGCATAAGGGGCATAATGGGGGCATTACACTGTGTGGGGCATCATACATACTGTACAAGGGGCATAATGTGGGCATTACACTGTGTGAGGACATCATACATCCTGCATAAGGGGCATAATGGGGGCATTACACTGTGTGGGGGCATCATACATCCTGCATAAGGGGCATAATGGGGGCATTACACTGTGTGGGGGCATCATACATCCTGCATAAGGGGTGTAATGGGGGCATTACACTGTGTGGGGACATCATACATCCTGCATAAGGGGCATAATGGGGCATTACACTGTGTGGGGGGGATCATACATACTGCATAAGGGGCGTAATGGGGGCATTACACTGTGTGGGGCATCATACATCCTGCATAAGGGGCATAATGGGGGCATTACACTGTGTGGGGGGGATCATACATAATGCATAAGGGGCGTAATGGGGGCATTACACTGTGTGGGGCATCATACATCCTGCATAAGGGGCATAATGGGGGCATTACACTGTGTGGGGGCATCATACACACTGTATAAGGGGCATAATGGGGGCATTACACTGTGTGGGG